>NC_090936.1:574193359-574496390 GCF_040938575.1 Ambystoma mexicanum
GGGGAGGGGGCAAGAGTAAGAGGGAGGGACTGAGGCTGGGCTCTGCAGCAGGGAAAGGGAAGAAATAACCTGTGCAGGAGCGCTTTAAATTGAAATGATGCTCTCTCTGTAAAAAGCTATTTCTAATCTACTGAGGCTTCTTACCTCTTCAAACACCGTTCGCCGACTCTGGGGAGGACCGCGTGGGCCTTGGGCCTAGTGGGTGGAGTGTCCAATCAGGGGAGGAGGCGGGAGCAGGAGGGAGGGACTGGGGCCAGGCTCTGCAGCAGGGGAAGGGAAGAAATAACCTGCGCAGAAGCGCTTTAAATTGAAATGATGCTCTCTCTGTAAAAAGCAATTTCTAATCTAATGGGGCTTCTTACCTATTCAAACACAGTTCAGGGACTCTGGGGAGAACTGCGTGGGCCTTGGGCCTAGCTGGTGGAGTGTCCAATCAGAGGAGAGGGCGGGAGGACGGGAGCAGGAGGGAGGGACTTAGGCTGGGCTCTGCAGCAGGGGAAGGGAAGAAATAACCTGCGCAGAAGCGCTTTAAATTGAAATGATGCTCCCTCTGTAAAAAGCTATTTCTAATCTAATGGGGCTTCTTACCTATTCAAACACAGTTCGGGGACTCTGGGGAGGACCGCATGGGCCTTGGGCCTAGCGGGTGGAGTGTCCAATCAGGGGGCAAGAGTAAGAGGGAGGGACTGAGGCTGGGCTCTGCAGCAGGGGAAGGGGAGAAATAACCTGTGCAGCAGCGCTTTAAATTGAAATTATGCACCATCTGTAAAAAGCTATTTCTGATCTAATGGGGCTTCTTACCTCTTCAAACACCGTTCGGGGACTCTGGGGATGACCGCATGGGCCTTGGGCCTAGCGGGTGGAGTGTCCAATCAGGAGAGGGGGCGGGAGCAGGAGGGAGGGACTGGGGCTGTGCTCTGCAGCAGGGGAAGGGAAGAAATAACCTGCGCAGGAGCTCTTTAAATTGAAATTATGCTGTCTCTAAAATGCTATTTCTAATCTAATGGGGCTTCTTACCTATTCAAACACAGTTCAGGGACTCTGGGGAGAACTGCGTGGGCCTTGGGCCTAGCTGGTGGAGTGTCCAATCAGAGGAGAGGGTGGGAGGGCGGGAGCAGGAGGGAGGGACTTAGGCTGGGCTCTGCAGCAGTGGAAGGGAAGAAATAACCTGCGCAGGAGCTCTTTAAATTGAAATGATGCTGTCTCTAAAATACTATTTCTAATCTAATGGGGCTTCTTACCTGTTCAGACACCATTCGGGGACTCTCTGGAGGACCGCATGAGCCTCGGGCCTAGCGGGTGCAGTGTCCAATCAGGGGAAGGAGCGGGAGCAGGAGAGGGGACTGGGGCCGGGCTCTGCAGCAGGGGAAAGGAAGAAATAACCTGCGCAGGAGCGCTTTAAATTGAAATTATGTTCTCTCTGTAAAAAGCTATTTCTAATCTAATGGGGCTTCTTACCTGTTCAGACATCATTCGGGGACTCTCTGGAGGACCGCATGAGCCTTGGGCCTAGCGGGTGGAGTGTCCAATCAGGGGAGGGAGCGGGAGCAGGAGAGGGGACTGGGGCCGGGCTCTGCAGCAGGGGAAAGGAAGAAATAACCTGCGCAGGAGCGCTTTAAATTGAAATTATGTTCTCTCTGTAAAAAGCTATTTCTAATCTAATGGGGCTTCTTACCTCTTGAAACACTGTTCGGGGACTCTGGGGAGGACCGTGTGGGCCTTGGGCCTAGCGGGTGGAGTGTCCAATCAGGGGAGGGGGCAAGAGTAAGAGGGAGGGACTGAGGCTGGGCTCTGCAGCAGGGAAAGGGAAGAAATAACCTGTGCAGGAGCGCTTTAAATTGAAATTATGCACCATCTGTAAAAAGCTATTTCTGATCTAATGGGGCTTCTTACCTCTTCAAACACCGTTCGGGGACTCTGGGGATGACCGCATGGGCCTTGGGCCTAGCGGATGGAGTGTCCAATCAGGAGAGGGGGCGGTAGCAGGAGGGAGGGACTGGGGCTGTGCTCTGCAGCAGTGGAAGGGAAGAAATAACCTGCGCAGGAGCTCTTTAAATTGAAATGATGCTGTCTCTAAAATGCTATTTCTAATCTAATGGGGCTTCTTACATGTTCAGACACCATTCGGGGACTCTCTGGAGGACCGCATGAGCCTTGGGCCTAGCGGGTGGAGTGTCCAATCAGGGGAAGGAGCGGGAGCAGGAGAGGGGACTGGGGCCGGGCTCTGCAGCAGGGGAAAGGAAGAAATAACCTGCGCAGGAGCGCTTTAAATTGAAATTATGTTCTCTCTGTAAAAAGCTATTTCTAATCTAATGGGGCTTCTTACCTGTTCAGACACCATTCGGGGACTCTCTGGAGGACCGCATGAGCCTTGGGCCTAGCCGGTGGAGTGTCCAATCAGGGGAGGGAGCGCGAGCAGGAGAGGGGACTGGGGGCGGGCTCTGCAGCAGGGGAAAGGAAGAAATAACCTGCGCAGGAGCACTTTAAATTGAAATTATGTTCTCTCTGTAAAAAGCTATTTCTAATCTAATGGGGCTTCTTACCTCTTCAAACACTGTTCGGGGACTCTGGGGAGGACCGTGTGGGCCTTGGGCCTAGCGGGTGGAGTGTCCAATCAAGGGAGGGTGCGGGAGCAGGAGGGAGGAACTGGGGCCAAGCTCTGCAATAGGGAAAGAGAAGAAAAAACCTGCACAGGAGCACTTTAAATTGAAATTATGCTCTCTGTAAAAAAGCCATTTCTAATCTAATGGGTCTTCTTACCTCTTCAAACACCGTTCGGGGACTCTGAGGAGGACCGTGTGGGCTTTGGGCCTAGCGGGTGGAGTGTCCAATCAGGGGAGGGGGCGGGAGCATGAGGGAGGGACTGGGGCCGGGCTCTGCAGCAGGGGAAGGGAAGAAATAACCTGCTCAGAAGCTCTTTAAATTAAATTATGCGCTCTCTAAAATGCTATTTCTAATCTAATGGGGCTTCTTACCTCTTCAAACACCGTTCAGGGACTCTGGGGAGGATCACGTGGGTCTTGGACCTAGCGGGTGGAGTGTCCAATCAGGGGAGGGGGCGGGAGCAGGAGGAAGCGACTGGGGCTGTGTTCTGCAGCAAGGGAAGGGAAAAAATAACCTGTGCAGGAGCTCTTTAAATTAAAATGATGCTGTCTCTAAAATGCTATTTCTAATATAATGGGGCTTCTTACCTCTTCAAACACCGTTCCGGGACTCTGGGGAGGACCGCGTGGGCCTTGGGCCTAACTGGTGGAGTGTCCAATCAGAGGAGAGGACGGGAGCAGGAGGGAGGGACTGGGCCCGGGCTCTGCAGCAGGGGAAGGGAAGAAATAACCTGCGCAGGAACGCTTTAAATTTAATTATGCTCTCTCTGTAAAAGCTATTTCTAATCTACTGAGGCTTCTTACCTCTTCAAACACCGTTCGCCGACTCTGGGGAGGACCGCGTGGGCCTTGGGCCTAGTGGGTGGAGTTTCCAATCAGGGGAGGAGGCGGGAGCAGGAGGGAGGGACTGGGGCCAGGCTCTGCAGCAGGGGAAGGGAAGAAATAACCTGCGCAGAAACGCTTTAAATTGAAATGATGCTCTCTCTGTAAAAAGCAATTTCTAATCTAATGGGGCTTCTTACCTATTCAAACACAGTTCAGGGACTCTGGGGAGAACTGCATGGGCCTTGGGCCTAGCTGGTGGAGTGTCCAATCAGAGGAGAGGGCGGGAGGGCGGGAGCTGGAGGGAGGGACTTAGGCTGGGCTCTGCAGCAGGGGAAGGGAAGAAATAACCTGCGCAGAAGCGCTTTAAATTGAAATGATGCTCTCTCTGTAAAAAGCAATTTCTAATCTAAATGGGCTTCTTACCTATTCAAACACAGTTCGGGGACTCTGGGGAGGACCGCATGGCCCTTGGGATTAGCGGGTGGAGTGTCCAATCAGGGGAGGGGGCAAGAGTAAGAGGGAGGGACTGAGGCTGGGCTCTGCAGCAGGGGAAGGGAAGAAATAACCTGTGCAGGAGCGCTTTAAATTGAAATTATGCACCATCTGTAAAAAGCTATTTCTGATCTAATGGGGCTTCTTACCTCTTCAAACACCGTTCGGGGACTCTGGGGATGACCGCATGGGCCTTGGGCCTAGCGGGTGGAGTGTCCAATCAGGGGAGGGGGCGGGAGCATGAGGGAGGGACTGGGGCCGGGCTCTGCAGCAGGGGAAGGGAAGAAATAACCTGCTCAGAAGCTCTTTAAATTAAATTATGCGCTCTCTAAAATGCTATTTCTAATCTAATGGGGCTTCTTACCTCTTCAAACACCGTTCAGGGACTCTGGGGAGGATCACGTGGGTCTTGGACCTAGCGGGTGGAGTGTCCAATCAGGGGAGGGGGCGGGAGCAGGAGGAAACGACTGGGGCTGTGTTCTGCAGCAAGGGAAGGGAAAAAATAACCTGTGCAGGAGCTCTTTAAATTGAAATGATGCTGTCTCTAAAATGCTATTTCTAATATAATGGGGCTTCTTACCTCTTCAAACACTGTTCGGGGACTCTGGGGAGGACCGCGTGGGCCTTGGGCCTAGCTGGTGGAGTGTCCAATCAGAGGAGAGGACGGGAGCAGGAGGGAGGGACTGGGGCCGGGCTCTGCAGCAGGGGAAGGAAAGAAATAACCTGCGCAGGAGCGCTTCAAATTAAATATGCGCTCCCTAAAATTCTATTTCTAATCTAATGGGGCTTCTTACCTCTTCAAACACCATTCGGGGACTCTGAGGAGGACTGCGTGGGCTTTGAGCCTAGCGGGTGGAGTGTCCAATCAGGGGAGGGTACGGCAGCAAGAGGGAGGGACTGGGAACAGGATCTGCAGCAGGGGAAGGGAAGAAATAACCTGCATAGGAGCGCTTTAAATTGAAATTATGCTCTCTCTGTAAAAAGCAAATTCTAATCTAATGGGGCTTCTTACCTCTTCAAACACTGTTCGGGGATTCTGGGGAGGACCGCGTGGGCCTTGGGCCTAGCGGATGGAGTGTCCAATCAGGGAAGGGAGCCGGAGCAGGAGGAAAGGACTGAGGCCGGGCTCTGCAGCAGGGGAAGGGAAGAAATAACCTGAGCAGGAGCGTTTTAAATTGAAATTATGCTCTCTCTGTAAAAAGCAATTTCTGATGTAATGGGGCTTCTTACCTCTTCAAACTCTGTTCGGGAACTCTGGGGAGGACCGTGTGGGCCTTGGGCCTAGCGGGTGGAGTGTCCAATCAGGGGAAGGTGCAGGAGCAGGAGCAGGAGGGAGGGACTGGGCCCGGGCTCTGCAGTAGGGAAAGCGAAGAAATAACCTGCGCAGGTGCATTTTAAATTGAAATTATGCTGTCTCTAAAATGCTATTTCTAAACTAATGGGGCTTCATATCTCTTCAAACACTGTTCGGGGACTCTGAGGAGGACAGCGTGGGCCTTGGGCCTAGCGGGTAGAGTATCCAATCATGGGAGGGAGCGAGAGCAGGAGGGAGGGACTGGGGCTGGGCTCTGCAGCAGGGGAAGGGAAGAAATAACCTGAGCAGGAGCGTTTTAAATTGAAATTATGCTCTCTCTGTAAAAAGCAATTTCTAATATAATGGGGCTTCTTACCTCTTCAAACACTGTTCGGGGATTCTGGGGAGGACCGCGTGGGCCTTGGGCCTAGCGGGTGGAGTGTTCAATCAGGGGAAGGTGCGGGAGCAAGAGGGAGGGACTGGGCCCGGGCTCTGCAGTAGGGAAAGCGAAGAAATAACCTGCGCAGGTGCATTTTAAATTGAAATTATGCTGTCTCTAAAATGCTATTTCTAAACTAATGGGGCTTCTTATCTCTTCAAACACTGTTCGGGGACTCTGGGGACGACAGCGTGGGCCTTGGGCCTAGCGGGTGGAGTATCCAATCATGGGAGGGGGCGAGAGCAGGAGGGAGGGACTGGGGCCGGGCTCTGCAGCAGGGGAAGGGAAGAAATAACCTGCGCAGGAACGCTTTAAATTTAATTATGCTCTCTCTGTAAAAGCTATTTCTAATCTACTGAGGCTTCTTACCTCTTCAAACACCGTTCGCCGACTCTGGGGAGGACCGCGTGGGCCTTGGGCCTAGTGGGTGGAGTTTCCAATCAGGGGAGGAGGCGGGAACAGGAGGGAGGGACTGGGGCCAGGCTCTGCAGCAGGGGAAGGGAAGAAATAACCTGCGCAGAAACGCTTTAAATTGAAATCATGCTCTCTCTGTAAAAAGCAATTTCTAATCTAATGGGGCTTCTTACCTATTCAAACACAGTTCAGGGACTCTGGGGAGAACTGCGTGGGCCTTGGGCCTAGCTGGTGGAGTGTCCAATCAGAGGAGAGGGCGGGAGGGCGGGAGCAGGAGGGAGGGACTTAGGCTGGGCTCTGCAGCAGGGGAAGGGAAGAAATAACCTGCGCAGAAGCGCTTTAAATTGAAATGATGCTCTCTCTGTAAAAAGCAATTTCTAATCTAAATGGGCTTCTTACCTATTCAAACACAGTTCGGGGACTCTGGGGAGGACCGCATGGGCCTTGGGCCTAGCGGGTGGAGTGTCCAATCAGGGGAGGGGGCAAGAGTAAGAGGGAGGGACTGAGGCTGGGCTCTGCAGCAGGGGAAGGGAAGAAATAACCTGTGCAGGAGCGCTTTAAATTGAAATTATGCACCATCTGTAAAAAGCTATTTCTGATCTAATGGGGCTTCTTACCTCTTCAAACACCGTTCGGGGACTCTGGGGATGACCGCATGGGCCTTGGGCCTAGCGGGTGGAGTGTCCAATCAGGGGAGGGGGCGGGAGCGGGAGGGAGGGACTGGGGCTGTGCTCTGCAGCAGTGGAAGGGAAGAAATAACCTGCGCAGGAGCGCTTAAAATTGAAATTATGCTGTCTCTAAAATGCTATTTCTAAACTAATGGGGCTTCTTATCTCTTTAAACACTGTTCGGGGACTCTGGGGAGGACTGCGTGGGCCTTGGGGGTGGAGTGTCCAATCATGGGAGAGGGCGAGAGCAGGAGGGAGGGACTGGGGCCGGTCTCTGCAGCAGGGGAAGGGAAGAAATAACCTGCGCAGGAGCGTTTTAAATTAAAATGATGCTCTCTCTGTAAAAAGCAATTTCCAATCTAATGGGGCTTCTTACCTCTTCAAACACCGTACGGGGACTCTGGGGAGGACTGAGTGGGCCTTGGGCCTAGCCGGTGGAGTGTCCAATCAGGGGAGGGGGCGGGAGCAGGAGGGAGGGACTGGGGCCGGGCTATGCAGCAGGAGAAGGAAAGAAATAACCTGCGCAGGAGCGCTTTAAATTAAATATGCGCTCCCTAAAATTCTATTTCTAATCTAATCGGGCTTCTTACCTCTTCAAACACCATTCGGGGACTCTGAGGAGGACTGCGTGGGCTTTGAGCCTAGAGGGTGGAGTGTCCAATCAGGGGAGGGTTCGGCAGCAAGAGGGAGGGACTGGGAACAGGATCTGCAGCAGGGGAAGGGAAGAAATAACCTGCATAGGAGCGCTTTAAATTGAAATTATGCTCTCTCTGTAAAAAGCAATTTCTAATCTAATGGGGCTTCTTACCTCTTCAAACACTGTTCGGGGATTCTGGAGAGGACCGCGTGGGCCTTGGGCCTAGCAGGTGGAGTGTCCAATCAGGGGAGGGAGCAGGAGGAAAGGACTGAGGCCGGGCTCTGCAGCAGGGGAAGGGAAGAAATAACCCGCGCAGGAACGCTTTAAATTTAATTATGCTCTCTCTGTAAAAGCTATTTCTAATCTACTGAGGCTTCTTACCTCTTCAAACACCGTTCGCCGACTCTGGGGAGGACCGCGTGGGCCTTGAGCCTAGTGGGTGGAGTGTCCAATCAGGGGAGGAGGCGGGAGCAGGAGGGAGGGACTGGGGCCAGGCTCTGCAGCAGGGGAAGGGAAGAAAAAACCTGCGCAGAAGCGCTTTAAATTGAAATGATGCTCTCTCTGTAAAAAGCAATTTCTAATCTAATGGGGCTTCTTACCTCTTCAAACACTGTTCGGGGACTCTGGGGAGGACCGCATGGGCCTTGGGCCTAGCGGGTGGCGTGTCCAATCAGGGGAGGGGGCAAGAGTAAGAGGGAGGGACTGAGGCTGGGCTCTGCAGCAGGGGACGGGAAGTAATAACCTGAGCAGGAGCGTTTTAAACTGAAATGATGCTCTCTCTGTAAAAAGCAATTTCTAATCTAATGGGGCTTTTTACCTCTTCAAACACCGTACGGGGACTCTGGGGAGGACCGCGCAGGCCTTGGGCCTAGCGGGTGGAGTGTCCAATCAGGGGAAGGGGCGGGAGCATGAGGAAGGGACTGGGACCGGGTTCTGCAGCAGGGGAAGGGAAGAAATAACCTGCGCAGGAGCGCTTTAAATTGAAATTATGCTCTCTCTGTAAAAAGCTATTTCTGATCTAATGGGGCTTCTTACCTCTTTAAACACTGTTCGGGGACTCTGGGGAGGACTGCGTGGGCCTTGGGGGTGGAGTGTCCAATCATGGGAGAGGGCGAGAGCAGGAGGGAGGGACTGGGGCCGGTCTCTGCAGCAGGGGAAGGGAAGAAATAACCTGCGCAGGAGCGTTTTAAATTAAAATGATGCTCTCTCTGTAAAAAGCAATTTCCAATCTAATGGGGCTTCTTACCTCTTCAAACACCGTGCGGGGACTCTGGGGAGGACTGAGTGGGCCTTGGGCCTAGCCGGTGGAGTGTCCAATCAGGGGAGGGGGCGGGAGCAGGAGGGAGGGACTGGGGCCGGGCTCTGCAGCAGGAGAAGGAAAGAAATAACCTGCGCAGGAGCGCTTTAAATTAAATATGCGCTCCCTAAAATTCTATTTCTAATCTAATCGGGCTTCTTACCTCTTCAAACACCATTCGGGGACTCTGAGGAGGACTGCGTGGGCTTTGAGCCTAGAGGGTGGAGTGTCCAATCAGGGGAGGGTTCGGCAGCAAGAGGGAGGGACTGGGAACAGGATCTGCAGCAGGGGAAGGGAAGAAATAACCTGCATAGGAGCGCTTTAAATTGAAATTATGCTCTCTCTGTAAAAAGCAATTTCTAATCTAATGGGGCTTCTTACCTCTTCAAACACTGTTCGGGGATTCTGGGGAGGACCGCGTGGGCCTTGGGCCTAGCAGGTGGAGTGTCCAATCAGGGGAGGGAGCAGGAGGAAAGGACTGAGGCCGGGCTCTGCAGCAGGGGAAGGGAAGAAATAACCTGCGCAGGAACGCTTTAAATTTAATTATGCTCTCTCTGTAAAAGCTATTTCTAATCTACTGAGGCTTCTTACCTCTTCAAACACCGTTCGCCGACTCTGGGGAGGACCGTGTGGGCCTTGAGCCTAGTGGGTGGAGTGTCCAATCAGGGGAGGAGGCGGGAGCAGGAGGGAGGGACTGGGGCCAGGCTCTGCAGCAGGGGAAGGGAAGAAAAAACCTGCGCAGAAGCGCTTTAAATTGAAATGATGCTCTCTCTGTAAAAAGCAATTTCTAATCTAATGGGGCTTCTTACCTCTTCAAACACTGTTCGGGGACTCTGGGGAGGACCGCATGGGCCTTGGGCCTAGCGGGTGGCGTGTCCAATCAGGGGAGGGGGCAAGAGTAAGAGGGAGGGACTGAGGCTGGGCTCTGCAGCAGGGGACGGGAAGTAATAACCTGAGCAGGAGCGTTTTAAACTGAAATGATGCTCTCTCTGTAAAAAGCTATTTCTAATCTAATGGGGCTTTTTACCTCTTCAAACACCGTACGGGGACTCTGGGGAGGACCGCGCAGGCCTTGGGCCTAGCGGGTGGAGTGTCCAATCAGGGGAAGGGGCGGGAGCAGGAGGAAGGGACTGGGACCGGGTTCTGCAGCAGGGGAAGGGAAGAAATAACCTGCGCAGGAGCGCTTTAAATTGAAATTATGCTCTCTCTGTAAAAAGCTATTTCTGATCTAATGGGGCTTCTTACTTCTTCAAACACTGTTCGGGGACTCTGGGGAGGACCGCGTGGGCCTTGGGCCTAGCGGGTGGAGTGTCCAATCAGGGGTGGGGGCGGGAGCAGGAGGGACGTACTGGGGCCGGGCTCTGCAGCAGGGGAAGGGAAGAAATAACCTGAGCAGGCACGCTTTATATTGAAATTATGCTCTCTCTGTAAAAAGCTATTTCTAATCTAATGGGGCTTTTTACTTCCTCAAACACCGTTCGGGGACTCGGGAGGACTGCGTGGTCCTTGGGCCTAGTGGGTGGAGTGTTCAGTCAGGGAAGGGGCAGAGAAGGAGGGAGGGACTGGGCCCGGGCTCTGCAGCAGGGGAAGGGAAGAAATAACCTGCGCAGGAGCGTTTAAAATTGAAATTATGCTGTCTCTAAAATGCTATTTCTAAACTAATGGGGCTTCTTATCTCTTTAAACACTGTTCGGGGACTCTGGGGAGGACTGCGTGGGCCTTGGGGGTGGAGTGTCCAATCATGGGAGAGGGCGAGAGCAGGAGGGAGGGACTGGGGCCGGGCTCTGCAGCAGGGGAAGGGAAGAAATAACCTGCGCAGGAGCGTTTTAAATTAAAATTATGCTCTCTCTGTAAAAAGCAATTTCCAATCTAATGGGGCTTCTTACCTCTTCAAACACCGTACGGGGACTCTGGGGAGGACTGAGTGGGCCTTGGGCCTAGCCGGTGGAGTGTCCAATCAGCGAAGGGGGCGGGAGCAGGAGGAAGGGACTGGGACCGGGTTCTGCAGCAGGGGAAGGGAAGAAATAACCTGCGCAGTGGGGCTTTAAATTGAAATTATGCTCTCTCTGTAAAAAGCTTTTTCTAATCTAATGGGGCTTTTTACCTCTTCAAACACCGTTCGGGGACTCTGGGGAGGACCGCGTGGGCTTTGGGCCTAGCTGGTGGAGTGTCCAATCAAAGGAGAGGACGGGAGCAGGAGGGAGGGACTGGGGCTGTGCTCTGCAGCAGGGGAAGGGAAGAAATAACCTGCGCAAGAGCTCTTTAAATTGAAATTATGCTGTCTCTAAAATGCTATTTCTAATCTAATGGGGCTTCTTACCTCTTCAAACACCGTTCGGGGACTCTGGGGAGAACTGCGTGGGCCTTGGGCCTAGCTGGTGGAGTGTCCAATCAGAGGAGAGGGCGGGAGTGCGGGAGCAGGAGGGAGGGACTTAGGCTGGGCTCTGCAGCACGGGAAGGGAAGAAATAACCTGCGCAGGAGCTCTTTAAATTGAAATTATGCTGTCTCTAAAATGCTATTTCTAATCTAATGGGGCTTCTTACCTATTCAAACAAAGTTCATGGTCTCTGGGAAGAACCACGTGGGCCTTGGGCCTAGCGGGTGGAGTGTCCAGTCAGAGGAGAGGGCGGGAGCAGGAGGAAGGGACTGGGACCGGGTTCTGCAGCAGGGGAAGGGAAGAAATAACCTGCGCAGGAGCGCTTTAAATTGAAATTATGCTCTCTCTGTAAAAAGCTATTTCTGATCTAATGGGGCTTCTTACTTCTTCAAACACTGTTCGGGGACTCTGGGGAGGACCGCGTGGGCCTTGGGCCTAGCGGGTGGAGTTTCCAATCAGGGGTGGGGGCGGGAGCAGGAGGGACGTACTGGGGCCGGGCTCTGCAGCAGGGGAAGGGAAGAAATAACCTGAGCAGGCACGCTTTATATTGAAATTATGCTCTCTCTGTAAAAAGCTATTTCTAATCTAATGGGGCTTTTTACTTCCTCAAACACCGTTCGGGGACTCGGGAGGACTGCGTGGTCCTTGGGCCTAGTGGGTGGAGTGTTCAGTCAGGGAAGGGGCAGAGAAGGAGGGAGGGACTGGGCCCGGGCTCTGCAGCAGGGGAAGGGAAGAAATAACCTGCGCAGGAGGGTTTAAAATTGAAATTATGCTGTCTCTAAAATGCTATTTCTAAACTAATGGGGCTTCTTATCTCTTTAAACACTGTTCGGGGACTCTGGGGAGGACTGCGTGGGCCTTGGGGGTGGAGTGTCCAATCATGGGAGAGGGCGAGAGCAGGAGGGAGGGACTGGGGCCGGGCTCTGCAGCAGGGGAAGGGAAGAAATAACCTGCGCAGGAGCGTTTTAAATTAAAATTATGCTCTCTCTGTAAAAAGCAATTTCCAATCTAATGGGGCTTCTTACCTCTTCAAACACCGTACGGGGACTCTGGGGAGGACTGAGTGGGCCTTGGGCCTAGCCGGTGGAGTGTCCAATCAGCGAAGGGGGCGGGAGCAGGAGGAAGGGACTGGGACCGGGTTCTGCAGCAGGGGAAGGGAAGAAATAACCTGCGCAGTGGGGCTTTAAATTGAAATTATGCTCTCTCTGTAAAAAGCTTTTTCTAATCTAATGGGGCTTTTTACCTCTTCAAACACCGTTCGGGGACTCTGGGGAGGACCGCGTGGGCTTTGGGCCTAGCTGGTGGAGTGTCCAATCAAAGGAGAGGACGGGAGCAGGAGGGAGGGACTGGGGCTGTGCTCTGCAGCAGGGGAAGGGAAGAAATAACCTGCGCAAGAGCTCTTTAAATTGAAATTATGCTGTCTCTAAAATGCTATTTCTAATCTAATGGGGCTTCTTACCTCTTCAAACACCGTTCGGGGACTCTGGGGAGAACTGCGTGGGCCTTGGGCCTAGCTGGTGGAGTGTCCAATCAGAGGAGAGGGCGGGAGTGCGGGAGCAGGAGGGAGGGACTTAGGCTGGGCTCTGCAGCACGGGAAGGGAAGAAATAACCTGCGCAGGAGCTCTTTAAATTGAAATTATGCTGTCTCTAAAATGCTATTTCTAATCTAATGGGGCTTCTTACCTATTCAAACAAAGTTCATGGTCTCTGGGAAGAACCACGTGGGCCTTGGGCCTAGCGGGTGGAGTGTCCAGTCAGAGGAGAGGGCGGGAGCAGGAGGGAGGGACTGGGGCCGGGCTCTGCAGCAGGGGAAGGGAAGAAATAACCTGTGCAGGAGTGCTCTAAATAGAAATAATGCTCTCTCTGTAAAAAGCTATTTCTAATCTAATGGGGCTTCTTACCTGTTCAGACACCATTCGGGGACTCTCTGGAGGACCGCATGAGCCTTGGGCCTAGCGGGTGGAGTGTCCAATCAGGGGAGGGAGCGGGAGCAGGAGAGGGGACTGGGGCCGAGCTCTGCAGCAGGGGAAAGGAAGAAATAACCTGCGCAGGAGCGCTTTAAATTGAAATTATGTTCTCTTTGTAAAAAGCTATTTCTAATCTAATGGGGCTTCAAACACCGTTCGGGGACTCTGAGGAGGACCGTGTGGGCTTTGGGCCTAGCGGGTGGAGTGTCCAATCAGGGGAGGGGGCGGGAGCATGAGGGAGGGACTGGGGCCGGGCTCTGCAGCAGGGGAAAGAAAGAAATAACCTGCGCATGAGCGTTTTAAATTGAAATTATGTTCTCTTTGTAAAAAGCAATTTCTGATGTAATGGGGCTTCTTACCTCTTCAAACTCCATTCGGGAACTCTGGGGAGGACCGCGTGGGCCTTGGGCATAGCGGGTGGAGTGTCCAATCAGGGGAAGGGGCGGGAGCAGGAGGGAGGGACTTGGCCTGGGCTCTGCAGTAGGGAAAGGGAAGAAATAACCTGCGCTGGTGAATTTTAAATTGAAATTATGCTGTCTCTAAAATGCTATTTCTAAACTAATGGGGCTTCTTATCTCTTAAAACACTGTTCGGGGACTCTGGGGAGGACAGCGTGGGCCTTGGGCCTAGCGGGTGTAGTATCCAATCAGGGGAGGAGGCGGGAGCAGGAGGGAGGGACTGGGGCCAGGCTCTGCAGCAGGGGAAGGGAAGAAATAACCTGAGCAGGAGCGTTTTAAATTGAAATTATGCTCTCTCTGTAAAAAGCAATTTCTAATGTAATGGGGCTTTTTACCTCTTCAAACACCGTACGGGGACTCTGGGGAGGACCGCGCGGGCCTTGGGCCTAGCGGGTGGAGGGTCCAATCAGGGGAGGGGGCGCGAGCAGGAGGAAGGGACTGGGACCGGGTTCTGCAGCAGGGGAAGGGAAGAAATAACCTGCGCAGGAGCGCTTTAAATTGAAATTATGCTCTCTCTGTAAAAGCTATTTCTAATCTAATGGGGCTTCTTACCTCTTCAAACACTGTTCGGGGACTCTGGGGAGGACTGCGTGGGCCTTGGGGGTGGAGTGTCCAATCATGGGAGAGGGCGAGAGCAGGAGGGAGGGACTGGGGCCAGGCTCTGCAGCAGGGGAAGGGAAGAAATAACCTGCGCAGGAGCGTTTTAAATTAAAATTATGCTCTCTCTGTAAAAAGCAATTTCTAATCTAATGGGGCTTCTTACCTCTTCAAACACCGTACGGGGACTCTGGGGAGGACCGAGTGGGCCTTGGGCCTAGCAAGTGGTGTGTCCAATCAGGGGAGGTGGCGGGAGCAGGAGGGAGGGACTGGGGATGCGCTCTGCAGCGGGGGAAGGGAAGAAATAACCTGCGCAGGAGCTCTTTAAATTGAAATTATGCTGTCTCTAAAATGCTATTTCTAATATAATGGGGCTTCTTACCTCTTCAAACACCGTTCGGGGACTCTGGGGAGGACCGCGTGGGCCTAAGGCCTAGCTGGTCTAGTGTCCAATCAGAGGAGAGGACGGGAGCAGGAGGGAGGGACTGGGGCCGCGCTTTGCAGCAGGGGAAGGAAAGAAATAACCTGTGCAGGAGCGCTTTAAATTAAATATGCGCTCCCTAAAATTCTATTTCTAATCTCATGGGGCTTCTTACTTCTTCAAACACCATTCGGGGACTCTGAGGAGGACTGCGTGGGCTTTGAGCCTAGCGGGTGGAGTGTCCAATCAGGGGAGGGTGCGGCAGCAAGAGGGAGGGACTGGGAACAGGATCTGCAGCAGGGGAAGGGAAGAAATAACCCGCATAGGAGCGCTTTAAATTGAAATTATGCTCTCTCTGTAAAAAGCTATTTCTAATCTAATGGGGCTTCTTACCTCTTCAAACACTGTTCGGGGATTCTGGGAAGGACCGCGTGGGCCTTGGGCCTAGCGGGTGGAGTGTCCAATCAGGGGAGGGAGCGGGAGCAGGAGGAAAGGACTGAGGCCGGGCTCTGCAGCAGGGGAAGGGAAGAAATAACCTGCGCAGGTGCATTTTAAATTGAAATTATGCTGTCTCTAAAATGCTATTTCTAAACTAATGGGGCTTCTTATCTCTTCAAACACTGTTCGTGGACTCTGGGGAGGACAGCGTGGGCCTTGGGCCTAGCGGGTGGAGTATCCAATCATGGGAGGGGGCGAGAGCAGGAGGGAGGGACTGGGGCCGGGCTCTGCAGCAGGGGAAGGGAAGAAATAACCTGCGCAGGAACGCTTTAAATTTAATTATGCTCTCTCTGTAAAAGCTATTTCTAATCTACTGAGGCTTCTTACCTCTTCAAACAACGTTCGCCGACTCTGGGGAGGACCGCGTGGGCCTTGGGCCTAGTGGGTGGAGTGTCCAATCAGGGGAGGAGGCGGGAGCAGGAGGGAGGGACTGGGGCCAGGCTCTGCAGCAGGGGAAGGGAAGAAATACCCTGCGCAGAAGCGCTTTAAATTGAAATGATGCTCTCTCTGTAAAAAGCAATTTCTAATCTAATGGGGCTTCTTACCTCTTCAAACACTGTTCGGGGACTCTGGGGAGAACTGCGTGGGCCTTGGGCCTAGCTGGTGGAGTGTCCAATCAGAGGAGAGGGCGGGAGGGCGGGAGCAGGAGGGAGGGGATCTAATGGGTCTTCTTACCTCTTCAAACACTGTTCGGGGACTCTGAGGAGGACCGTGTGGGCTTTGGGCTTAGCGGGTGGAGTGTCCAATCAGGGGAGGGGGCGGGAGCATGAGGGAGGGACTGGGGCCGGGCTCTGCAGCAGGGGAAGGGAAGAAATAACCTGCTCAGGAGCTCTTTAAATTAAATTATGCGCGCGCTAAAATGCTATTTCTAATCTAATGGGGCTTCTTACCTCTTCAAACACCGTTCAGGGACTCTGGGGAGGACCACGTGGGTCTTGGACCTAGCTGGTGGAGTGTCCAATCAGAGGAGAGGGCGGGAGCAGGAGGGAGGGACTTAGGCCGGGCTCTGCAGCAGGGGAAGGGAAGAAATAACCTGCGCAGGAGAGCTTTAAATTGAAATTATGCTCTCTCTGTAAAAAGCTATTTCTAATCTAATGGGGCTTCTTACCTCTTCAAACACCGTTTGGGGACTCTGGGGAGGACCGTGTGGGCCTTGGGCCTAGCAGATGTAGTGCCCAATCAGGGGATGGGGCGGGAGCAGGAGGGAGGGACTTGGGCTGTGCTCTGCATTAGGGGAAGGGATGAAATAACCTGCGCAGGAGCTCTTTAAATTGAAATTATGCTGTCTCTAAAATGCTATTTCTAATCTAATGGGGCTTCTTACCTCTTCAAACACAGTTCAGGAACTCTGGGGAGGACCGCATGGACCTTGGGCCTAGCTGGTGGATTGTCCAATCAGATGAGAGGGCGGGAGCAGGAGGGAGGGTCTTAGGCTGGGCTCTGCAGCAGGGGAAGGGAAGAAATAACCTGCGCAGGAGCTCTTTAAATTGAAATTATGCTGTTTCTAAAATGCTATTTCTAATCTATTGGGGCTTCTTATCTATTCAAACACAGTTCAGGGTCTCTGCGGAGAACCACGTGGGCCTTTGGCCTAGCGGGTGTAGTGTCCAATCAGGGGAGGGAGCGGGAGCAGGAAAGGGGACTGGGGCCGGGCTCTGCAGCAGGGGACGGGAAGAAATAACCTGCGCAGGACGCGCTTTAAATTGAAATTATGTTCTCTCTGTAAAAAGCTATTTCTAATCTAATGGGGCTTCTTACCTCTTCAAACACTGTTCGGGGACTCTGAGGAGGACCGCGTGGGTCTTGGGCCTAGCGGGTGGAGTGTCAAATCAAGGGAAGGTGCGGGAGCAGGAGGGAGGAACTGGGGCCAAGCTCTGCAATATGGAAAGAGAAGAAAAAACCTGCGCAGGAGCACTTTAAATTGAAATTATGCTCTCTGTAAAAAAGCCATTTTTAATCTAATGGGGCTACTTACCTCTTCAAACACCGTTCGGGGACTCTGAGGAGGACCGTGTGGGCTTTGGGCCTAGCAGGTGGAGTGTCCAATCAGGGGAAGGGGCGGGAGCATGAGGGGGGGACTGAGGCCGGGCTCCGCAGCAGGGGAAGGGAAGAAATAAACTGCTCAGAAGCGCTTTAAATTAAATTATGCGCTCTCTAAAATGCTATTTCTAATCTAATGGGGCTTTTTGCCTCTTCAAACACCGTTCAGGGACTCTGGGGAGGACCAGGTGGGCCTTGGACCTAGCGGGTGGAGTGTCCAATCAGGGGAGGGAGCGGGAGCAGGAGAGGGGACTGGGGCCGGGCTCTGCAGCAGGGGAAAGGAAGAAATAACCTGCGCAGGAGCGCTTTAAATTAAAATTATGTTCTCTCTGTAAAAAGCTATTTCTAATCTAATGGGGCTTCTTACCTCTTCAAACACTCTTCGGGGACTCTGGGGAGGACCGTGTGGGCCTTGGGCCTAGCGGGTGGAGTGTCCAATCAAGGGAGGGTGCAGGAGGAGGAGGGAGGAACTGGGGCCAAGCTCTGCAAAAGGGAAAGAGAAGAAAAAACCTGCGCAGGAGCACTTTAAATTGAAGTTATGCTCTCTGTAAAAAAGCCATTTCTAATCTAATGGGTCTTCTTACCTCTTCAAACACCGTTCGGGGACTCTGAGGAGGACCGTGTGGGCTTTGGGTCTAGCGGGTGGAGTGTCCAATCAGGGGAAGGGGCGGGAGCATGAGGGGGGGACTGAGGCCGGGCTCCGCAGCAGGGGAAGGGAAGAAATAAACTGCTCAGAAGCGCTTTAAATTAAATTATGCGCTCTCTAAAATGCTATTTCTAATCTAATGGGGCTTTTTACCTCTTCAAACACCGTTCAGGGACTCTGGGGAGGACCAGGTGGGCCTTGGACCTAGTGGGTGGAGTGTCTAATCAGGGGAGCGGGAGTGAGTAGGAGGAAGGGACTGGGGCTGTGTTCTGCAGCAGGGGAAGGGAAGAAATAACCTGTGCAGGAGCTCTTTAAATTGAAATGATGCTGTCTCTAAAATGCTATTTCTAATCTAATGGGGCTTCTTACCTCTTCAAACACAGTTCAGGGACTCTGGGGAGGACCGCGTGGGCCTTGGGCCTAGCTGGTGGAGTGTCCAATCAGAGGAGAGGGCGAGAGCAGGAGGGAGGGATTTAGGCCGGGCTCTGCAGCAGGGGAAGGGAAGAAATAACTTGCGCAGGAGAGCTTTAAATTGAAATTATGCTCTCTCTGTAAAAAGCTATTTCTAATCTAATGGGGCTTCTTACCTCTTCAAACACCGTTCGGGGACTCTGGGGAGGACCGTTTGGGCCTTGGGCCTAGCGGGGGGAGTGTCCAGTCAGGGGAGGTGGCGAGAGCAGGATGGAGGGACTGGGGCTGGGCTCTGCAGCAGGGGAAGGGAAGAAATAACCTGCGCAGGAGCTCTTTAAATTGAAATGATGCTGTCTCTAAAATGCTATTTCTAATATAAATGGGCTTCTTACCTCTTCAAACACAGTTCAGGGACTCTGGGGAGGACCGCATGGGGCGCGAGTGTCCAATCAGAGGAGAGGGCGGGAGCAGGAGGGAGGGACTGGAACCAGGCTCTGCAGCAGGGGAAGGGCCGAAATAACCTGCATAGGAGCACTTTAAATTTAAATCATGCTCTCTCTGTTAAAAACTATTTCTAATCTAAAGGGGCTTCTTACCTCTTCAAACACAGTTCAGGGACTCTGGGGAGGACTGCGTGGTCCTTGGGCCTAGCTGGTGGAGTGTCCAATCAGAGGAGAGGGCGGGAGCAGGAGGTAGAAACTGGGGAAGGGAAGAAATAACCTGCGCAGGAGTGCTTTAAATTAAAATTGTGCTCTCGTGACCTGCTAATGGTTGGCAGAGCATTTGATGACACATGCGAGAATCAGAGGCCGTGGTATTGTTTACAGCATTTAAATCTTTGTCATCAAGCGGCCGTAATTCATGGCGCACTTGAGCTTGTTTCGAGCGGTTTGCATTTGGCAGTCATGGACACTGATCTAGGCTTTCACTTCAGAGGCTCTCGCTCACCACATGCCTCCCGTCTGCCCCTGAGCCAAAGTCCCTTCCCGCTGCTCCACAGGGACTGGGTCACAATGAACCGATATTATAATCTTCTAGACTAGTTGTGATGTCAGCGTCGACGGCTGGCAGGACACAGAGGCAGCAGAATTGAAACATACATTTTTAAAACAATAGCAGCAGACAGTAGCACATTAATTACTTTACTTACTTTGCACTTTTTGCAGGGGCACCAAATAAATCCGATGAGAAGCAAACAGCCAGCAGCAGCAGCAGGGCAGGCAGCAGTCTGTAGCGCAGCTCGTGGCCCGTCTCTCTCCTCCACTCTGCAGTCGACTACTACCTGGTTCAGACTCCCAGCCAGGTAGACGCATCTAGATAGACGTTGGCCTGCGTCGCATCTGGATGGGATCGATTGAGGGATAGCATGCCTGCGCCTAGGAAAAACGTGAATGCTAGCCTGTGCCTAGAGTTGTGAACACCAGCCTGCGTGGCGCTCAGATGGAGTTGTGAATGTTGGCATGCCCACACCTGGACGCTGTCCTGCGCCGCATCTGGATGGGGGTGTGAGGGTTGGCATGACCATACCTGGATCGAGTCCTAAACATTGGCCTGCGCCGCGTCTAGATGGAAATGTGAGGGCCAACAGGTGCCACACTCGGACAGAACTATGAATGTTGGCATGGTAGGGGTCAGGTAACCCACTAGCCAATGTGGGCTCCTGCTCTGCATGCTTATCTCGCTCGGGAAGCTCACACGGCCATCTCTCACACGGCAGGCCGCGCGCACTTCACAGTACTGCAACAGCGCATGGACCGGAGCGGCAGCACGCGCGGACTGACTCCGATCCGATGCCCGCACCGGAGATCAGCGCCCGGTGTATACTGAGTTGAGGCTGCCAGCGGAGTACCACTCCTCTCACTATCCAACTCCCTTCTTCACCTTACTAACCCATCCCACCTTTATCGTTTACAGATCCGCCTGAGCGCCTGGGGACCAATTCCGTTGGTGACGGTGCGCGGTACAAATACCTTTAACATTTAACATTCAAGTGTGGTGTGGCACTGCACCTGACCCACCCCAGCTGAGCCCAGACCCAATGCACATGGGCGGCCTGGGCTGGCACCGGGTTGGCGGGACACTCTGGCAGTAAACTGTCACTGATTGGCTGCTGGGCCTGGCTGGGCCCGGCCGAGCAAGCTCACAGATCCCTGCCAGGGCAGGCAGCAGTGAGGCCAGGCCAGCCCATTGTTGATGGTGTGATTCACACCTTGAGAAATTTACAAGTCTTGAGTGCGCGCAACTTTTGTTTTTGTTGTGCATCTTTGATGGCTGCAGGCTGGCGCTGCAGCCAGCAGCAAATCAATGGCAGCACACTCACACCTAATCTATTTTCATGACACCATGACCCGTGTGAGGCCCCCCTTAGCACGAGGACCGGGGCAGTTTGCCCCCCCTCCCCCTGACGGCCTTACTTGGAGAACTGAGATGACAGATGGTTAGCGCTCCCTCCTTCTATTATGGGAAGGATTTCTGTCATGCAGATGGTGGTGCTTTCGAAACTACTATTTTTGTTTGTCTCTGTACCAAATAGATAACCCGTCTTTTTTCAGAAGACCTTGTGGTATTACTAGGATCTTGGTATGAGGCTCAGAACATCCAAGGATTATCTCTGAAATGTTGCCATTTGAATTCAGGTGGCCTTGGGATTCCTGACCTCAAGGTATGCTATTGGGTAGCCCAGATACATTATGCATGTTACTGCTGTGATACATCCAAATATTGTGTGCATCTGCGACTGGAAAGAGCCCTGAGACAGTTCGCGGTTGTCACTCAAGTCACTGGGGCAGCTACCGTGCACGCCGTGGCTAGGGAACTGTGTAAGGTGTCTGTCAAATCTGCATAGGAGCTCCAGCTCCTCTTTCAGGTACTCTCTCTGCAGGTTACATTGGTAAAGGGATCAGGTAGGGCATGGGAAAGCCACATAAGATCTCCCGCTCCCCTTTCAGGGTTTCTGTTTCTGTGGCTTGGATCAAGTGTGCCACTGATGGGTTACTATCCTACGTATGGCGTCTTCATCTGGCTTACAGTTTTAGAAAAGAAAGAGAGCACTTGGCAAGCATTTTGTCTTGAGGTATGGGGAGGTACAAGGTGGTACTGCACATCACAGTCTGGCACTTAGGGAGCAGACAGGAATTGGGGCACTCTCAAATGCCACCATCCCCTTCTCGGGGAGGACTGGCTCTGGCTTCCACCCTGGTAGACCTCCCACCACAGGCTGCGAGGGGTTCTTATCTCCTAGTGACAGGGTCAGCTCACTCACCCTGTCACAGTCCCCAACAAAAGGGGGAGTTCAGACATACAAAATACACATCCAGATTGGGCATTCTTTTAACTTTATGACCATGATCTATATTATATTTACAGGCCTATTTTTATTTGGAAAGAACGTTAGTACAACATTAGAACGTACTGTCTTAGACAGTTTGGAATGGCCAAATTTGGTTAATTCCACTGATTCAGGTATCTTGGTGCAGAAGTAATGACAGCATACAGTTGAGTAGCTATTGACAGATTAGTGGAATATCTTTGGAGAAAACATGTAGTGTGGTTCGTTGCTTCTTTTTATGTGTACTGTTAGGACAACCAACAATGAAGCAACATCTACATTAAAAACCTTGAGACATATTTTACTAATAATAATTGATGTTTAGTTTGTTAGATTGTGAAAATAGGACGTTCTAATAAAATAAGTGGTACTACTATTAAAACAGAGTACGGTAGGCCAATTGATCAATATCCCAATTCAAACTGTACGTACTGTGCAGCAGACTGGGATCTTGACGTGATTATGCAACATAGAGGCAGAACCTGGATGGGCAGTTCTTAACGACATTGACCTACTAGACACATAATGTGTACTAATGTCTATGAATGTGGGTGGCTTCGGAAATGTTGAAACTATTACACTTTTCATAAGGAGTGTACCCAAGCACTCAATGGCATGCAAATTTACATAACATCAAGATAAAATGGTGCCAAAATTAACGTTATGCTGTCCTGAAACTGATGTTCCACACCCGGACGGGATACATTTAGTCAATAAACTCTTCACCACAGTAACTGTGTCTGCCCTTCTGCAGGGATAGGCCTACACCCATCCTGAAAACCTATCCACTACAACCAGACAATACTCATAGGATAGACTTTTAAGACGCGGGATACAATTTATTTGGATGTGGTGGAATGCGCCTTGAGCGGCTGGGAACATGGAAGGCCTCATGTCATGACCCTTGCCCTCACTGGCAAGTCAGCCTTCCAGTTAGGGCCAGGTCAAAGGCCTTAAAACCTCATATAAGACTCTCTTGGCGCCAGGCTCACAACCATCATGAAGACCAACATTAGAATGGGACTATTTACTTGGGATTATTTAACTTGGGGGGGTTCAGCCAACATGGAGGCACACACATAGCTCAGTTACAAGGAACTGAGCTATGCGGTCTAGTCTTTTGGATGTGGCAGGCCTGGGACTACTTTACCTCGACTGCTTTGGGTGTGGCAGGCGTGGGACTATTTTACATGGACTACTTTAGCTGAGACTATTTCAACCACACCGAAACAGCAGAACATGCTTTGCGTTATTCTGCTGTGGGCAGCGTAACGCTCACCGTGTCCAGTTGTTTGATGCCAGTTTACCTGAAACCAAGGACATGCAGAGAGAGAAAGAACCCTACAAAACTTACCTGGAACAGTATCCTGTCTTCAATCCATCGCCAACTTCAGTTCCACTCACCTAAAGGTACGAACTCCATCATCCGGCACTGCATGCATTCTGGAATACCATAACCTGGAAAGAGGAGAAAGAAAGACGGCATTAGTAAGCGTGTACTCACGTTTCCTCCCGAATGAAGAAAGCCACACAATTCTTACCTGGTTAGTCATCTCCTGGTGAGTGTCATTGCTGGAACATTATGGCGCTCGGCGAGGAACATCGCAACCTGCAAGGAGAGAAAAGACACAGGTTAGCAATATAAAAGGCAAAACAGCACCGCGCATCGCGCATTACTCACTGGACAGCATCGCGCACACCGCACCACGCTTTCGCCTACTGGCCTATGCTCATCTTCAAACTGCATGACAACGCTAAAATACCTTTCCATACCTAAAAGGAAAGAAGCAAAACATTATTATTTGAACTAAGAGGAACATAAGAACTGCATATAAAGCAAACCTACGGAGTCGCAGCAGGCCTGGATTCCCACAGAGGGGCTTGCACCAGTGAAGTAACTTGGTCGCTGCTCGCCCCCCCCACATCTACACGCCCCTGCCACGAGGAGCAGGATGGAGAATCCAACTTTTACAATATTAAGGTGAGGAGAGGGCCCAAGGGGGAGGAAGGAGTTGAGGCCAAGGGAGGTGGGAAAACAAAGACAATCTGGTATTGAATCCAGCTCTCCTATATTGCAGACCCGTCTTTAACTAGAGGCCTTACCAAGGGACCGGGAGAGGGTTCGAGAGTGCAAATCATCCAACCAGGGCTGGGTGGCGTCCCCGTGGATACCAAGTGAGCGTAACACCTCATTACGAGTTTGGAGGTAGCCATGCCGCTATTTGCGGCATGGCTGCCTCCAAAATCGGGTCCGGGTTCCTTGAATGAGGAATTACCGGGCCATTCCAACCTTGGAGGACCCGGTAATTCCTCACTCAATTTACCCATCCCCATTCCCATTTGAGCCCCCATAGGGCTCATTGGGAATGGGGAGGGAGCTAACAACATTTAACAACCGTTATTAACGGGCCCGTTGTTAGCTCCCTGGTCCTTTAGCAGCTCCCACTAAGGGACCTCATAATGGGGCGGTAAGGGGTTAACGGCACCGGCATCCTTACCGGCGCTGTTAACCCCTTGCTGCTGACCTCGCAATGAGGCCCGTCTTTACAGCATTACCAATGTTGTGTGCCAAGCAGATGGGACAGGTGCTACAATTATGGTGAACTATAGTGGAGAAAAAGGGAGCAAACCAGTCATGGTTAATAAGGGCAATTAAGGACGACGTGTGTGCCTTGCACTTAATTATTGCAAGGGGTGAGTGATGCAGTAGTTGTATTTACTTTATTTTATTTATTTACTTATTTGTAGTGTGCCGGAGCCGGCAGGCATCAGTCCGCAGCAAGAGAGAAAAGGGACAAAACAAGAGTCAAGGAAAAAGCTTAACATTAATTTATTTAGTGCATCTAATAAAGCAGCTAAATAATGTCTGTTACATTTTGGGGTGCCACAGTATTTAACATGGCTCACATAACCTGTTCAATGGAATTTTTTCCACTCAGAAGGGTCTACACTCACACTTTAGCTCACTGACCCTTCACAGAGGAGAGCTGTCCATTTGCATATCAGTCTGGTCCCACCAACAAGGCAGTCCAGCACCAAAATACTAAGCAATTCTACTCTGAACAAGAGTACCAACAGCACCCCAGACACGTGTTTTCGCCTTGTTGGGCCTCCTCAGTGAGGTGAAGCTGAGCCTCTCTACGGCACAGTGATCAAGGGCTCCACGTCTGTATTATCCTGGGGTAATTGGGGTGAAACCCCAAGTTTTACATATTTAACAAGAGTGTGGGCGTCCCTCTACTGAGAACGAACATGGCTCTGTGTGAGCCATGTTCATTCTCAGGAGGGTCTACAACCACATTTTGGCTCACTGACCCTTCACAGAGGAGAAATACTCATTTGCATATCACTCTGGTGCCACCCACAAGGGCTTTCCAGCACCGAAAATGCTAGAAATCCCCAAATCCTGTGTAACACTGTGGGCATAGTGGAAGTCCCTGCAAATGGTGGATCATTTGCCTTTTGCTAATACAGGCACGTGTAAGAGCAGTCAGCTCAGAAGCCTGAGCAGAACCAGCAATTTATTTTATTTATTGAACATTTGTATGGCGCCTATCCACAGGTGTTTCCAAGCGCCACAAGACAAGATGGGGGACATGGGAATCAAAAGTAGAACAACAGAAAACAGTTATATTGTCCTTGTGAGAATCCTACTGTAAAAGTGCATGACAAGGTGGTAAGTGCAAGGGGGAGGAAGGGGACAAGCTGGGAGGGAGAAGTGCAGGAGTAGGGTACCCGCAAGGGTGGGGTGCAAGTACTGGGCAGGCCGAAGCGGCAACCACCAGGGGCAAGGGGGGGAGGGAGGATGAGTGCAGTGGGCAGGGAGGACCAGGATGGGCTAGTCCGGTAAAGGGGGCCCATGGGCAAGTGATGAGAAAAGGATGCTGGGGGGACTGGTAGGGGTGGTCGTCTGGTCCCTGTATAACTATGAAGGGACCAGGCCCCAGTCGCAGCAGCAGATGGAGAGTTAGCATGGGAGGGGGAGAGGGAAGGAAGAGGAGAAAAGGAAAGTCTTGAGAAGTTTCCAGAACTTAAGAAGATCTGGCTCAAGGCTGAGGGGAGAGGGAGACCGTTCCAGAGGAGACAATGCGCTTCGGCTGAATGGCGAGTAAAGTTAGAATGCCTCTGAGGAGAGGTAGCTGGAAAATTGACTTCTTGGCGAGGTCCATGATGTGAGCAGAGAAAGAGAGAGAGGAGTCAACGATGATCCCAAAGTTTTTTGCCTCACAAGTGGGTGAGGGGGGAGGATCCAAGGAGACTGGCCAGAGAGAGGGGGGGAAACGAGGAGCAGGAGTCCCAATGAGGAGGATCTCTGTCTTACTGGCATTCAGGCAGAGAACATTGGTAGAGCACCATGCCTGAATTGTAGCCAGGCAGTCAGGTATGAGAAAGGAAGAGGAGGAGGTAGGGAAAGGTAGCTTGAAAGAGAGCTCGGTGTTGTCTGCCTAACACTGGACATGAGGGGAGAAGGTGGAGATCAGGTGGGCCAGAGAGGCCAGGTAGATGTTGAAGATCCATGGTGATAGGATAGAGCCCTGAGGGACGCCACAGGTAGAGAGTGAGGTGGAGGAGAAAACAGGACCCATTTGCACTTGGGAAGGTCTGTTTGAGAGGAAGGAGGTCAGCCATGCCAGTGCCCTGTCCGTGATGCCAATGTATCTTGGAGATGGTTTATGAGGATGGAGTGGTTGACTGTGTCAAAAGCAGAAGAAGGACGAGGAGGATCAGGACAGAGAGAGTATTAGAGCCCAGGTTAGAAAGTAGGTCTTCACAAGTGTTCAGGAGAGCAGTTTCTGTGCCTCTGGCTGCCCTATAACCGGACTGGTGGTCATGGAGGCCACCAGTCATCTCAGTGTGGGGGGTCAGTTGAGGGATGACCAGCTTCTCCATGAGCTTGCCCAAGAAAGGGGTGATAGAGATATGGTGATAGTTAGCTGAGCAAAAAGGGTCAGCAGACAGCTTTTTTAGGAGAGGGTGCACAAGAGAGTGCTTAAGGGAGTGAGAGAAGGAGACAGCGGCAAAGAGTGGTTGCAGAGGTCAGCCATGGCTGAAGCGGGAGAGGCGATGCTGTCCTTTATGGTTCTAGAGGAGGAGGTGAGCACTTGATTAGAGGGGACTTTCATAGAGCGGACAACTCTAGAGATCTCATCAGGTGCAATGGAAATATTGGGGGTGGGGGTGTGCCAAGGGAGGCACAAGCGAGATTAAGGGAGAAAGGGGAGATTAAAGGGGGAGAGCAGATGACAGAGACGACAGGATGTCCAGAGTTTTGGAGGAAAAGTGGGCGGCCAGTGAGGAGCAAAGGGCCTGGGATGCTGGAGGAGACTGCAGTAGGATTGGCAAGTTCCTTGCAGATTTTAAAGAGTTCAGCCATGTTATTGGTGGCTCAAGAGATGTGGGCTTGGACATGAGCCCTCTTCTTGGAGCAGATGAGAGACAGCATTGCTTTTGGAGTAGGTGGCAGGCCAGTTTGTCAGACGATGAGCTAGATGCCTGCCACTTACACTCTGCAGCTTTGCACTTGCATTTCAAAGCGGCCAAGTCAGAGTAATTCCAAAAGTTTCGTTTGGAGGCAGACTTCATGCGATTCCTCATGAGTGGGGCAAGGATGTCCATGGTGTTAGAGACAGAGAGATGGAGGTTAGCTAGGACAGAGTCAGAAGGGGACTCTAATGAGGGGGGAGGAGGAGGGATAAAAGAAGATGCAAATGCAGCAACTGACACACGCTTCATCGACCGAATGACGGAGGAGACTGGCAGTGCGGGTGTAGGCGACAGGGGGGGGGGTCAAGGTGAGAGGAGAGGAGAGAGTGGTCTGAACAGTAGAGGAGGGGTAGTAAGAGGGTTAGAGAGAGGGATGTTTGTTGAGATGAGAGCATCCAAGGTGTGTCTGGCAGAGTGGGTTGGGCCAGAGAGGAGGATAGTGAGGGTATGTGTGTTACAGAGGTTGCAGAAAAGAACAGTGGCTACATCAGGAGAATTGAGATGGATATTGACCTCCCCAAGGAGGATACATTTGGGGGAGGAGGCAAGAAGAGAGGAGGACAGGTCGGCCCATTCAGAGAGGAAGAGGGAGGTTGGGACGGGTGATCTGTAGAAGGTAGCTAGATTAAGAGGGAAAGTAGGCGAGACAGACAACCTGCAGAGTAAGCTTAGAAAGGATGAGTAGGTTTGATTGGGAATGATGGTGGCAGGAACCTACTCAGGGAAAATCAGAGACACCTCACCACCAAACAGAGAGGTCCTGGGGTTGGAGAGGATCTTGTAGCCCTCAGGGAGAATAGTGACAAGAATTGACAAGCAATAAGCTTCTAGCACTTCATATTGCGTGCAAGTTGCCCAACCTGCTGTAAAGGGACTCTGGGGATTCCTTCAACTAGAACAATCAGCATAGAGAATTAACTCAGGGTCCTGCAGATGTTCATCATTCAGATCCAATCTGCGGGTGGGGTAGTGTTCAGTAACAATTAAGCAGTCATAAGGGTAACCATCAGAGAGTGTCAGAGGCATAGAAGCGGGATTCAGAGTAGAACAAATTGATATCATCAAATTAGTAGCAAAAAGTAGCAGCTTTTCGTATTTAGTCAAACATGAATTAGAAATGTGCTTAGCCTTCCCTTTCAGCAGTAACACACAAAGGTAATAACACAGTCACCGGGTGACCTAACACAGAGTATCTGACCTTTCTACCAACAGAGTGATTTAAGTAACAGATCGAAGGCAGGGTGGCAGTCCTTTAGCAATGCAGTCAAGAGCTGAACTGCAGCAAGCAACAGGGTGGTGCTTGTTACTGGGAAATTGAGTCAGAACCCCTAAGGTAATACCATCATGTTCATCACAATAAAGGGCAAATAGATTTGGAAACTTGGTCAGACCCAGAGCAAGGACTTTGGATACCTCTTGTTAGATCTTGGTAAAAGCCTTGTGTTCTTCAGGAGACCGGAGAACAGACCTAGGACCAGTGGTCGAAGTGAGTGGGAGTGGTCGGGAGCGGTGCTCCTCTACTTTTTAAAATTACGTTTTATAGCTCCTATACTTTTATTTTCAAAAGAAACCATTCCGGAATGGTTTTGTTGTAAAATGAAAGTATAGGAAGAAGTTGAAACGTGCACTTTCAGTGCTTTGCACTGAACGTTCCCTTAAACAGCAGGTGCAAGTGTTTGGAGGTTTGTATTGTGTGTGGGAGGGGTGTGGTGATGGGGTTTGTGGATAGTGGGGGAAGGCCACCAGGGAACATAGCTCCACTACTTCTTTTTGTACACTTCGACCACTGCCTAGGACTTACATCAAGGGCCAGAGCTAGCAAAGGCTTTGAGGTTTAACTCATTAACCATTGCCTACAGAAACTGGTCATCCCAAGAAAAATCTCTCATCTTTTTACGGGTTACAGTTTTGAGAACTCAGAAGCTGACATTAATTCGAGCTTGAGGCAGGTGTCTCTCTTCCGCTGTGATGTTGTGTTTGGAGCAAGTGCAGTTAACAGATGAAGAGAATCTTGTTGATATAATCCTAGTGATGGTGATGCAAATCCTAAACACACTGCACTAACACAGACCCACCTTTGAACACAAGAGACTTAAAATCTTTCTTCAAACTTTGGGAAAAAAGGGACAGTATTTCTATGAACCCCTTGTTAGAGACTTATGTAGGTATTGTGCAAATTGCAACAAGGAACAGGAAGGGATTGTTGGAGTGTACAGGTACAGAAAAGAATGTGGAGCACAGATCTACTACTGTTACATCGGTCGGGTCCGGAGGGATGCAAGATACATGGCTGCTGGGTTCGGAGCAAGAGGAAATGTAGGCAAAAATGCTACATTTACAGGATGGAGGTGTTGTCCAAATCAACACGTTTCCTTATCAGGTTTCTTGACTGGCATAATTTAGGTATTGCAAGGGCTTCAGGTTGGTACAATGATCCCTTGCTGAAACAAAGACTCATTGACAGACTTAATGCCTTCCTCTACTTCTCTCGAAATTGAATATTTTGGGATACAGAGAAGTGGTTTGACTGGGTTCTGGGTAATATGTACAGTTTCTACATTTAGTATGCATTGTGAGAAACCAGAAGGTGTCTCACCCGGTAGTCCCCGGATATCTGTCATTCAGGTGGCCAGGACACGGCCATCGCGTTTGGATCCAGTTCCTGGGGGTGGACCGGTGCGGGAGAATCACCTGGGCAAGGATCTTTGGGGAGTGGGACACCGGATGGCGACATACAGTATCCCTACCCCTGCCACACCTTTACCCCATTCTACCCGGTAAGATACGTGGGAACCTTACCCCCCCCACCCATTTCCCTTTCCCAGCACTTTCAGATGGACAGCCCACTCTGGGAGAAAACATACTCACACCCGAGCAGTGTATCTGACATGTTCTGCTACTGTGGTCAGGAGAGGTCAGGCAATTACTGACGATCACTCACACCTGACTTGCATTAGAATTCCTCACACGGATAAAAGGCAGAGAACGAAAGCACATTCTGATCGAGGCAAAGCACACAAAGGTAAAGCAGTTTCAAGTCGGCAGCTGAACGAGGGGAGAAAGACTGCAAACCAAGAAGGGTTTGTAAATAGGGAATTACCCTTGACCTTTTCGGCCAAACGCTGTTACTTTCAAGAAACCTTCGAGGCAGAAAGCATAAGGCCAGGAAACCAGACAAAAGAATCCTGCATTGTGTGTCGGCGATACCAAAGTCCCTCCCACATAGTTGACCAAGGCGGGGAGAAGCAGCAACAGCCGCCATGGTATCGTCCTTGGCTCCAAGAACAAAAAAGTGCCAAAAAGAGCAACACAGCTGGTGAGTTGGGAAGACTGATGCAAGACCGGTCTGTGTTGAACTCAATGTTGCAAGCGACAACCTTGTATAACGAGCACTGGAATGTACATTGTTAAACACGTGTGATGAAAGACGCGAGTAAAGCTAAACTGCTGATGAATGTGTGAACTTGAGAAGGAAAGATACGATACGATTGACAGAGTGGATTGGCACCGTGGATATACTCATTTGAAAGTCTCTGTAAGGTATCCCGCCAAAAGAAATGAAAGGAGATGATTGATGAGAATATTTGTTTGAAGTTAATCAAATTGGTCCTGGGACGGTTTAAGCAAAACCCATCGCCCATTCGAAAGTCTTCAATTTTGATATCAAGAGGATCCGAGCCTGAACAACGGAGAGCCATGTCAAGAAGATTTGAGCCCGAATGAGGAAGATCCATGGTCCGGGCCCGAACAAGGGAGACCAAGTGTGAATATTGTGATAAAAATGGGGTCTCAGCCTGAAGAGGGAGACCCATGATGAACGTTGAAAGTGAGAACTTGTGCATGTGGAAATCCTGATTGGAATGGACCTTTGAGACTTTGTTGGAAAGAGGCTTTGGCACAAGGCCCCAATCCTGTGCTTTGAACTGTATCCTCGTGGCCAAGAAGCCACAGTGTGTGCGAACCTGCTACGTGCCGCCTTGCCCCGTGCTGAAAACGTGGGGAAGGGAAGCCAACTGCTCAACCGTTCTGACATATTATTTCCTGAACACTTTTCTTTTGCATACATCATTGTCCCACACTCTTTTGTATTTAGAAGTAAGAATTGGCAATAGGTTTATTAGTATAGGCCCTTTTATTTGACAGAGACTTGACTAGTACTGCGTTATTATTATTATTTGATGGTCGTAGCTTGCTCCCATCCTAAGCTTTAAGTTTAGATAGGCATTCGACCAACCCATATGAAGTTCAATAACTCCCCTTGAACTGTGATCACTTGTGTCTCTCTTCACTGTTTGATACCATGCCTTCCTTAAAGCATGCAACCTCATTTCCACACGAAGATCAGAATTGTGGAAGAACCTGGTCCAACAATCTCTGTTGCAACAAGGGAGTGCTGTTCTGTGGCCCGCCTGGCAGGGTAGATGGGTCCTGTAACAGCCAAAAATGCCAATTCCCCATGTGCTGAGACATCCAAATAAATACCATCAGGGGAAGAGTAAATAAAGGGTTTATGCACACATAAGTAGGGGTGGAAGACAAGTGATCCTGATCAGATCCCATTGCTTTGATAGAAAGAGAGAGAAAATAAAAAAGGCATAAAGGAAAAAAGTTTATAGGAAGAGAAAGGCTGAAAAGCATGTGAGTCTAAGCATCTACTTGCAAAGACCACAGGAACTAGCACGACTCGAGGTGAAACAGTCAAAGACTTGACCAAAGTCATGTATGTCTCAAGCCTCTGAGATATGGATGCACAGATATATTTCTCCAGAAGGTGACATTATAAAGGTCATTATTGCATGCATTCATATGACTCACTTTCTGGCACTCAAACAGTACTTTCTACTGTCAATAGTGGGCTAATTTATCCTTTTATACAACCTTTTGAAGCGTCTCATTCGATCAGGCCAACACACATTAGAAAATAATAATACTGATTTTGTTGCACTAAAACATCAATTTAGTGTGTTGTCTTGATCCAAGCACTTTGGGTACTAATAACAAGTTGAATTTTCAGCTGGGGTTTCAAGAGCATTCTACCAGAGCAGATCAGAATTTAACTGATAGATTGGTCATAATTTTTTTTTAATGAACTGTTCAATAGGGGGTACCTTGATCTACAGACATTCCCTCTAGCATGTTCCACAAATAGACAAAAGCTGTCTTAACTTATTTAGAGGACACCTGGGGGTGTTGCAGGGGGAAACAGCACAAGATATAGGGGTGCACTACAAAGTAGGGAATTGTTATTATCCATTATGATCATTCACATTAGAGAATACTCCTGATGCAGCTTGGCAATGTCCTTGGTCAACAGGAAAAAAATATCTAAATACATCACTAAAAGACCCATTACTATAATGAGTAACCCCCCAAATGCTCTCTAAATGGGAAAAAGTACCTCTGTTAGTTACATCACATATGAGGCTTTTCAACATAATAAAATTGAAATATAACCAAAGTTCACATAGGTTTTCCAAAAAAAGATTTACTCAAATTGCAAACAAAGAATTACTCAAATCTCATAAAATGCTCTACTATCAAATAGATGACATATTTCTCTTTCAAAAAGTCATACAACAGCATGAAATTATCTCAATCGAAGAAATATTTGCAGACTTCTTCAATTATCCCGACATGTTTTGGATATTCACATATATACTTTTGCAAGGGGAATCATGCCATATTCCTACATACTGTGATTAACCTATTTTGCATGTGATAAACAATAACCACCTAGATAGTAGGTATAACAAACCTTACAAATTCAATAATCTTTCACTTCAATGTATAAATACCAATAAACAAAATATGGATACTATCAGAAATCTGTTAAAAAAAAATCCTCAACATACAGACATAAATGCTCTTTACAAAGGACAAAGATGATGCTCACCATTTCATGTTGAATGGTTTGAATAAATACGCAGATGTAGCTGCACCGGTTTACATCCCATGAATGTGTTACCTGCAATATGAATGTATTCAGCATAGGGCAGGCATGCCAAAAATATCCCCCAGTGAAGGGTAACAATTACAAAACAAAATTTGTCTCAACTAAACAAGTGAATGCCCACACGGGAAGCGAGGCACAGATCTGGCAAACCAGTCTGGTGCCTCGCTCCTGTTTCTCTTACAGCCAGAACCGGCATATCCATGTGATAAGGAAGTCAGGTCACAGTGTGGATCGCTATAACGTCCGCCATCTTGGAATGGTACTGATAACACTGGTAACATCCCAGTGCTTAACTGAAGTAAATTGGTGTTACTGTATAATCCGCTATACCAATCTCAAATCGTCTCTACGTAATTTAAGGGGCCACAGTATTCAGAACTAAGGCGGCATTGTCTCTATATATTACATTTTCAGTTGCAATCATTCTGATCCACACAAAGTATATCCAATGAAGGAATGACTTAACCTAAATGTCTAACCAGATAATGTCACAGAATATTAACATTACGAACACATTAACTTCATTGTCTATAGGGTGCCTAGGGTCACATTCATTAGTTACAGTACAATCAACACTACAGCTAATGAACACCTGTTATTTCCTGTCAGATATAAACATCCTACTCACATTCTTTGTCATTATTGCTCCCATTCACTATGTCAATCCAGCCCCATGAACATGCCCACTTATTAGCTAATTTAGCTTGCAGATCACACTGCTCTCTGTCAGATTTGACCACCCTGCTCACAACCTAGTGACCAATCTCATCATAGTGATTACTCTGAAACCTACTGTCAAACATTTTCCTACGCATCTAGTGATGACATCATGACAATGTATTTCTTCAACCTGTCGGGCAACTCATGCACTGTCATACCAGCTCACAACTTTAAACATGAATAGTTATTGTACCAGCATAAATTAAAGAAAACCTGACAAGTCCCAATACCCATTTATCCCTCTTGGGATCAGAGTACATAAACTCTACCCAAAATACCTCCCTTTGTAATAATTGATTATGCAAATCACCACCTCTTCTATGAGGTAACAGATGTTCCAGAATAACCAATTGTATCTGGGCGACATTATATCATGCTTCAACAAAGTGTGTGATGAATCCTGCAGAGTCCTCACAAAGACGCTACCTAAAGTCTCGTGGCCAGGGGAAGGCAGCCCCTACCAGATCCTAACCCAGGGGATGGTATTGGCAGGGATGATCACCTGGGAGGAGAAGGACCCCAAGGGAATAAGAAGACTCTGTTGGGTGGGACGCAGTATTTGTCTTCCTCAGAGGAAGAGGTGTTAGTGATGCCAGAATATATAATGGCTTGTTGTCAAAGTGAGATTTCTTGTTCCAAGGCTAATCATCCTGGGGGTTGCAAAAACTGCCCCAATCAATAATTTATCAGGTGTAAAACTCCCCCTCTTAAGGGTGAAAACTCTTGTAGTCAACAAAAGAACTTTAAAAGCGGACATCAGGATGCCAACATCTTAACTTCTGATAAAGTTAACTTTCCTCTGATACCTAACCAATGACTCCTTTTAAATTTCCTCCTGAAAATATAATCAAGAATGGAAGTGAAATAAGTACATTTAAGACCAATGTGCAGAAAGGAAAGGGTAATTTACACATTGGGGACTTCAAATTCCACAATGCCCAAAGTACTGGAATGAAGAAGAGGGATGCAGAGGCACTGGACTGCAAGTTGCAGTCTAATAGTGCTAATGACCCACACGTGCAGACGACTGGGAAGTATAAAAGGCCCCTTCAGCTGCAGGCCACGAGGAGAAGCAGAAGGTGGAGTACTTGCAGAGACAGCACGTTGCAGTGGCAGCAGACGTTGAAGGAAAGCATAGACGCCGGATCTGCCCTGATTTGCCGATTGGATGCCGGATATGAGAGGGTCTCTAACTTCAAAGACCTTGTATGCAGAATATGTGAAAGCTTTCCCCCTGAGAACCGTAAATCCAGAGGTTGTGCGGCGGGAAGCGTTAACTTAAAAGGCTTTCCCCATTGTGAGGTGGACCCCGGTGGCAGGCGAGCACTAGACTGTCCCTGGAGCGAGAAACGCTCCATTCCTGACCATTGTGGTCCACGGGGAAAGGGAAAAAGCAGTTTGCCGAGCAGAACACAGCAGAGAAAGCAGAAGACCTGGAGGCAGCTGAGGGAGCGGACACGTATGTGATACCCGGTAAGTTCACTAGAATCGTATAACCCCAGAATGCTCAGTGATCGCACGCTGGCCAAATCTAATACTTTTGAATACCGAACTGATGTAAAGAACTTGAAGTGGCAGAATAATAATGCTTTTGAATACCGAACTGATATAGGGAAACTAAAGTGTCAGAATAGGAATTTTGGGAACAAACAAGAACAGTATCATTATACTTATAAAGGTGAGAGTCGTTGCCAAAATCAAGAGAGTACAATATTACAAGAAGCTAATATGAACTATTATTGCCAAAGCCAAAAGAGGGCAATATCAAAGCAAGTTTATAAGAACCAACATTGTCAAAGACAAGAAAGGGCAGTTCAGAAACAAGTTGTCTATAAACCCTATTGCCAGAATGAGAAAGAAGCAATTGTTGTAAATGACCTAAACAAGCATTGTATAAACCAACGAAGAGCAAGTGTTAGAAAAAGCCATTATCAGCCTTTGTTTAATATAAGAGTGGGAAAACAAGAGTGGCAGGAGAGCTGCCTTCCTGATAGAAAGTATTCAAGAAGAGAGGAGCATAACCTACATTGCACATGTGGCAATCACATGTGTGGAGCAAACATCACCAATGTGTTTCATGTCTTCCCTGAAGAAGTAGTGAAACTTGATGTTGTGGAAAAACGACTTTGCTAAGTTGTTTGAAGCAAACTTTACCACAGAAGTACTTGTAGTAGTGTTAGACGCTTTTAGTTAGTCAGGTTAGTGTACCAGGGCAAGGGACCTTATAGTGGTAGAGGTGGCACGTGAGTGAACCAGGTAGGAGTAATTCAAGTACTGTGTTGTGGTTAAAGACTGTGAAGAAGAAGTGGCAAAACCACTAAAGTATATTGTCAACTGTTGTGAAACCATCCTGACAAAAACATTTATGTTGATACAGCCGAACTGTGGATGTATTATTATTTTCAAAGAAGAAGTTGTGTAGGCAGGGATAATGAGGCATTTGTCAAACCTTTTTTGAGTTTACAAAATGCATTTTATGAAAAACCTTTACAAAGTTGCCTGCCTCACATTTCTGACCCCTCACAGTGGCCACTGGTGATTTCGGATTTTTGAGACCGATGTTAGCCTTTTGTGTAGTAATGCCAACGTAGAATAATCCACATGGACATTTCAGGCCATACACGACATTCATTGACTCACATGTACATGAATGCCTCAAAACAATCTTTTTCCAGGAATAGGGGTGAGCTATCGTCTTGCCCTTCATTATGTTGCCACAATGCTGGCAGTTATAACAAGGGTGCGTACCTATCATTGGAGGGCATTGACAGACGATAACATTTGAAGCAAGTGGCTGACACTAACCTGGTCCAGATGCCACATCATGTGTAAGTGAGTATTCCCCCTGGCCAGCCTGCCCTCCCGTACACTAGAGAGGGAGCAGAGAGTACAGGACGCCCAGGGAAACCCTCTTGGGAAGAAAACCGTGGGAGTCGGAATTCTTGATCTGTGTGGCAGTCTTCCTTCACTACGTGCTGTGGGGGATGTTAACAGACGCACCAGGGTGTTTTGAAGAATATGCTTCTGTAAGAATAGTAGAGAGAAGGTAAGCAGCGTGTACAAGATTGTGCTTGGCACTGAAGGTAACTGACTATACCCTTTGTGTCTTTCTGCAGGTGTTCGGGGAGAGGGTCTGTGTTGCTCTGAAGTCTTGGTTCTTCAATTATGGAGGAGACAAGAAGAAATTAGCCCTTCGGCGAGTGGGAAGAGACGGTATAGAAAAAAGAAAAACAAGGCCCACCTGATCGGGAAAAAGTAGCTGCTCCGTGGGGCCGGTCAGAGCAGGCGTGTGGAACTGCCTCGGAGGAACGTGGAAAGAACCTTCTGCTCTATCGGTAGGGAAAATGGAATGTTAAAGAAGCCACTGCAAGCGGGGAACAATGTAGGATGACTGTGAGAAGGCATCAGCACGTACCTTGTCAGTCTGTGTAGTGGGAGTGTATGAGAACCGGGAGGGACGCCAGCGAGATGACGGGAACGGGAAGCCTAATGAAACAGAAAGAGATTAGTCTCGTGGGAAGATTAGTGGATACAAACAACAGAGAGATTGTGTCCAAACTCACGAAGCGTCTCTAGGCAAAGTAGTGACACGCTGCACCGACGGGCTCCAGTATTGATATTCACGGTCAGGAGTCGATGTGGGCGGAGCCAGGGTATCGTACTGGGAACAAGGAAAAAATGTAGCGTTAAGTGTCACTTCTAGCGCCATCTTGGTTGAGGCAAACAATCTCCTTTTACGCCTCCACCATGACCATTGCTGGAGATGGGATGTGACAGTATGCCTCCTTCCAAGGGAAGAGCATCCCGGTTTCCCGGGATACCGACGATGGAAAAGGTGCACAAGCCGAGGAGCGTGAACTGCAGAAGCTGTTTCCCAGGACTGATCTGCCGGAGTATAACCCTTCCAGTCAACCAGATACTGGAAGCGACCTCTGCAATACCTAAAATTACAGATACCAGAGACCTCAAATTCCGGCCCATTCGCAGTGGACACATGAGGTGGCCAAGTAGAGGATCCCCGATGAAAATGATCGGGAACATCAGGCTTAATCTGAGAGATGTGAAACACTGGATGAATCCAGTACCAGGTAGGTGGGAGCTGAAGACAAAAGGCCACTGGCCGCACCTTTCAGTGATTTTAAAGGGGCCAAAGTAACATGGAGACAATTTAGATGGTACCAAATGATGAGGCAGAAAACTAGAGGACAGCCAGACTGAATCATCTTCAGACAAAACCGGAGTGGGGGATAGACGCCGGTCAGCAACGCATTTGACCCTCACCTGGGCTTCCTGAAGTGTGAAACGAGCCGCCCTATGACCCAATTGAATGTCTGCAAGCAATGCGTTGATGTCTGGGAATCTGGAGGAAGATGGTCTGGTTGTTGGAAAATAAGTCGGGTGGAATCCATATGAGCAATAAAAGGGACTAACTTTCAGGGCGGAATGGGTGGCGTTATTATAAGCGAACTCCGCCAAAGGAAGGAGATGCACCCAATTATCTTGAGCGGCTGAAAGAAAACACTGCAGATACCCCTCCAAGGTCTGGTTCAATCATTTGGTTTGACTGTTAGTCTGGGGATGGAAGCCAGAGCTCAATACACATTTAATGTTTAAACTAGAACAGATGTGTTGCCAATAATGTGATGTGAAATGTACTGCATAACCCTATCCGATAGAATGGTGTCAGGTAAGCCATGTCTGAAGAAGATGGTTTCAATGAAGATCCGAGCCATGCGTGCGGCTGTGGGCACTCCCGGGAGGGGCACAAAGTGGGCGAGCTTAGTAAAGTATTCAATAGTTACCATAATAGCTGTTGAACCCATCAAAGAGGGGTAGATCGACTATAAAGTCGGTTGAGATGATCTGCCAGGGCTTGTAAGGCAAATGCATCCTGGCCAAAGGTCCTAGGGGAAAAGATCTGGGTGTGTTAGATTGAAGACGATGGAGCAGGATGACACATAATCCTGAAAGTTGGATTTAAGCGTAGGCCACCAGAATTGCCTCTGAATCAGTTCAGTGGTGTTAGCTATGCCGCTGTGTCCAACTGCCTGGGAGTCGTGGCACATACGAAGGACTTTTTCCTAAAGGGCTGTGGTTGGGAGGAAAACCTGATTGCCCCGAAAGTAGTAACCCATTTCTGGTAATAGCTCATGTTTGAGGGACAGCCGTAGACTGTCGTCTTTGTGTTGGTTGGAGGCCAATCTGACTTTCTGTAGAAAATCGGTTACCATATGTAAGAAAATTGCCCTGGGAAATACCCTTTCCGAGTGGAATCTGATTGCGAGTCATGAGTCCTTCCTAGATAATGCATTGGTGCAGAGATTACTTCTCCCTGGTAAATACGTGACATTATAGGGGGAGAAAAAATGATCCCATCTATCCTGTCGGCTATTCCTGGTCTGGGCATATTGTAACGGCATCAGGTTCTGATGGTCGGTTCTTCGATTGGGAACTGGGTACCCAGCAGCAAGTGTCTCCACGCCTTTTCTATGGCTAATAACTCCTCCAGAATTGAATAATTAAATTTGGAGAATGACAAGGTCTTCGACATGTAGGCGAGAGGGCACTCTATACATAGGTTTGTTTCCTGAAGGAGAATGGCTCCAAGGGCATGATGAGAGGCATCAGTTTCCACGATTAATTTATTCTCTTGTTCTGGAGTGATCAGAATGGGGGCAGAAGAAAACAGCTGCTTAAGGTGATCGAATGACTGTTGACCGTGGGAATCCCAGATGAAAGGAATGCCTTTCTTGAGAAGCTTGGTAAGTGGTAAAATTATGGCTGAGAAGTGAGGAATGAACGTCCGGTAAAGGTTTGCGAAACCCAGGAAACGCTGGATCTCTCTGATGGAGGTTCGGCAGGGCCAGTTTCTGACTGCAGTGACCTAGGCTGGATCCATCAAGATACCCTTGGTTAACAACACATACCCTAAATAAGTGACCTGGGGTTGATTGAATTCACATTTCTGTAACTTGCAGTAGAGGTGATTCTCCTGTAATCGAGATAGCACCAATTGGACGTGTCGAATGTGTTCGGATTCTGTAGCTGAGAATACCAATATTTCATCCATATAAACCACCACAAAGTGTAGTAATATATGTGAAAAGAGATGGTCCATGAACCTCTGAAAAACAGCCGGGGCATTGGGCAAGCCAAATGGTATCACTCGATACTCGTAATGTCCAAAAGGGTTAGAAAATGCTGTTTTCCATTCGTCCTCCGCTTGGATCCGGATGAGGTGATATGCTCCTCGTAGATCTAGTTTAGTATATATCGTGACCCCTTTTATTGCCTCTAGGGTATCCGGAATCAGAGGCATGGGGTAGCAATCAGGGATGGTGATCTTGTTAAGCCCTCTGAAGTCTATGCCGGGGTGGAGTTCCTCAGTGTTTATCTTTAGAATAAAGAAGAGCGCCCCTGAAAGGAGAGGTGGATTCTGTGATTAAACGGTTCTGGAGGTGGGTCTGGAGATGCTCCTTAAGTACAGCCTTTTCTCTTTGCGACAAGATGTACATTCTCCCAAAGGGAATAGGTTGGTCAGGTTGTAATTCAATCCTACAATCATCCCTTCGATGAAGAGGGAGTTCAGAATACCTTGGAGAGGAAAACACCTCATGGTAGGAGGAGTAGGGACTGGGAATTCTGTGCACATGGCTCAGGATGGTGTTGTTAGCAGAGTGCCTGGGGCCGGTCTGTGAGGTGTGTAAGCCCACAGAACCTTGTGTCAGACAATGAGAGAGACAAAATTCTGCTCCTAAGAATAGGGTTCCGGCAGTCCAATTGACAAAAGGGTTATGCTTGCGTAACCAGGGTAACCCTAATATTATAGGATAATGTGCAGCCTTGATCAGATCAAAACTTATGATTTCTCCATGAGAGGTGATTAGCATATTGTCACGCTCACCTGATTCCCACGGAGGCGCAGGTCTGGCTTCGAGTGCTGATGCTTCTTCAATGGTGAAGCGCAGGACTCTGAAGATGGACTCACTGGCTCGCAGGACTATTCCCCTGTGCGTGAAAAGGGAGTATTACCTACTGACGGAATAATGCTCAAGCCTCCCACTCCCTTCCAACCCTCCACGATACCCTTCCTCGATTCCCTGTGAAGTCTCACCTTAGGGTCTGGAAGGATGAGTTCTCCATCCTGCTTCTGATACAGGGGCGCGTTGAAACCCAGTTACTTCACTGGATTGAGGTTTGATGGGAGTTCAAATAAGCTTGACTATTCAGGTAAGGCGCTGTAAGAGTTCTGTAGCAAGTTCAAAAGTTCAAGCTTAATAATAATGTTCATTGTCTTATTGCAGCAAGCGCTAACGCTTATGTCTTTTTCCCCTTAGGGGCCGGGGTTCGGAATGCCGGAGATATGGCGCCGACCCGAAGTGAAACGTGCAGTTCCAGTAAATGACAGGTAAGTGCTGGATGAGCGTTCGGGTAATGTCTTTGCATTCGCTCATTCAATGTCTTTGTCTTTTTTCCCCATAGGGGCCGGGGTCCGGAATGCCAGGGAGCGGCAGGACCCGAAATGAAATGGGAATGACCCAACAGTCTTAGAAGGAAACTGAGCTTTTCCTATTCCCTTCCTTCTCTCACCTTGTGTTCTTGTCTTTTTCTCTCTAGGCTCTGGGAAGTGGCTGCGGATCTGGATGATCGCTGCTGAAGATGGAGGTGCCCAGGAAAGGTGAGTGAAATGCAGCGCTGCAGCGATCGAAGCAAAATGCTTTTAAAATGATGTCTTCCCTTTCAGGATTGTCGGTGTGATGTCTCCGTGATGCAGCTTTAGCAGTTAAGGTCTTCTTTCTCGCCAATTCACTCTTAGCAGGTGACCCAGGATGCTGACAGGCGTGGCTGAAGTCCAGATGCAGGAGCTGACACGGTGAGTGTCCAGCTGCGAGGAGCAGAACAACGCGAAGCGTGAGTTGCTGATCGGGTGTGGTTTAAATAGCTTTGGAAGAAGTTCCAGGTATGTATCGTTCCACCGATCAGGTATGTATCCTTCCCCGACCACACCCAGGGGAAAGTAGTCCCACAGGTAAAGTAGTTCCATTCAGGCCTCAAGAGGGCCTGGATGTAGCAGCATGGTCTGCATCAGGTAAGTGCACATTAAAACACTTGAACACATGTCTAGCTTTAAGAGCCTGGCGCCTAAGGTGCCAGGACAGGGGTCCAACATGAGCCTGGCGCCTAAGGCGCCAGGACTGTGTCCAAAGGGCCCCAGCTTGGGCCCGCTGGCACTTCCCTGGGGGAAATGATGCCTGCCTCTGGGGTTGCTGGGTCGGACCTGGCTCCTTGGAGGTAGGCATCATGACAGTACCCCCCTCAAGGCCCCTCCCAAGGTTGTTCCCTCCGGGGGTTTTGGCTTGTTCGGAAATCTCCGGTGAAACCTTTGTATTAATCGAGGTGCGTGAACATGGTTACTAGGCTCCCACGATCTCTCCTGAGGTCCATATCCCTTCCAGTCAACAAGATAGAAGAGTTTGGACTTTAACACCTTGGAGTCTAAAATGTCTTTAACTTCGAATTCTAATTCCCCTTCAATTTGAACTGGGTCTGGAGGCTTGGACAGTCGGGTACCTGGTTGTACTGGCTTCAAAAGTGATGCATGAAAAACTGGATGAATACGCATGTTAGACGGTAAATCCAGTTTAAAGGCCACAGGATTGATTATAGCCTTGATGGGATAAGGTCCTATGAATCTGGGATTGAAGGTTCGCGGGCCCTTGAGGGGTAAATGTTTCGTTGCTAGCCATACCTGATCTCCTACTTGGTAAGGAGGAGTTTTACTTCGGTGCAAATCAGCGTTTTCTTTATACTTTTTCTTGGCTTGCTGTAAATGAGTTGCAGCTTCTTTGAAGGCTCGGGTTATTGTGGAATGCAGATGATTTACTGCGGGCATTTCCAGGGTCAGAGGTGGATCTAGATCAGAGGTCCGAGGATGGTGACCATACAAAGTATAAAAAGGAGTTTGTCCGGTTCCAGAATGCACTGAATTGTTGTATGCATATTCTGCGATCCAAACGATGTCTTTCCAATTTAACTCGGATTGGTGTAACATGCACCGAAGATATTGCTCGAGAGTCTGATTGGTTCTCTCGGTTTGTCCGTCGGTCTGGGGGTGGTGGCTGGTGGATAGCCGCACATCTATTTGTGCTAGTTGGCAACACTTCTTCCAAAAATGGGAGATAAATTGACTTCCACGATCCGAGACTAATATGGAAGGGAAACCATGTATGCAAACTATATTCTCCAGAAATTCCTTGGCCAATGTGGAAGCTGAAGGCAAACCTTTTAAAGGGATAAAGTGGGCCATTTTGGAGAATAGATCCACAATTACAAGGATATTGTTGTAACCAGCACAAGGAGGCAGGTCAGTTATAAAGTCCATTGACAAGGTGTGCCATGGTGCCGGTGGGATATCCAAGGGTTGAAGTAGGCCGGCTGGCCTTTTCTTTTGACCCTTGTTTTGGGCGCAAATTCCGCAAGACAATACAAAAGACTTTATGTCTTTTCTCCAAGAAGGCCACCAGAAATGGCGTTTGATTTTTTCCTCCGTTTTAGCGATACCAGGGTGTCCTTCCATTAATGATTCATGATGATGGGCAATAACAAGTTCTTGCAATTCTTTACTAGGCAGAAACAACCGCTCCTGGAAGTAGGGTAAGTCATCCTTAACGGTGTAATGAGGGCCCTTTCGACTCCATTCCAGTAAGGCTGAAGAGTCTAGAAGTTGTTTTACTTGCGTTTGCATGTCCTCAATAGTTTGCAATGAAGTTAGGCCTAAGATTCTTTGTTCAGGTATGATTGGCACAGGTTCTAAACTCGAATTGGGTTCTTCCATGCCAATTCGGGATAAGGCGTCCGCTTTACCATTCTTGCAGCCAGGGCGATAGGTAATTACAAAATCAAATTCCGCAAAGAATAGAGCCCATCGGAGTTGTCGTGAAGATTGAGCTTTGGCCGTCTTTAAATACTGTAAATTTCTGTGGTCCGTAATTACGGTGATGGTGTGTCTTGCCCCGAGAAGGTAGTGACGCCAAGCCTTGAAAGCAGATTTAATAGCCAGTAACTCTTTGTCGGTAATTGCGTAGTTGATTTCAGGAGGAGAAAATTTCCTGGACCAAAAGGCCACAGGGTGTAGTTGGTTAGTTTCTGGGTCTCTTTGCGACAGGACAGCTCCCATGGCCGAACTGGATGCGTCGGTTTCCACAATGTAAGGGAGATCTGGGTGCGGGTGCTTCAATATAGGTGCAGAGGTGAATTTGGTTTTCAGGTCCTGAAAGGCTTGTTCTGCCTCAAGAGTCCATTCAAAGCGTTTGTTTTTCTTTAGGAGAGCTGTGATGGGTTGGACTGTTCGGGAAAATTCCGGGATGAATCTTCGATAGAAATTGGCGAAGCCGAGCATGCTCTGAACTCCCTTCACTGAACTAGGAGATGGCCATTTGAGGATGGCGTCCACCTTTCGCGAGTCCATTCGGACTCCTTGAGGTGTCAGGATGAATCCGAGAAACTCCACTTCTGTGGTATGAAAAACGCATTTTTCGAGCTTTGCAAATAGTCTGTGCTGGCGCAATTTCTCAAGAACTGCCCTAACATGTTTTCTGTGATCGGATTCTGAAGAAGAGTACACCAGGATGTCGTCAATATAAACAATGACACAGACGTCGATAAGTTCCTGAAGAACATCATTCATAAAGTACTGAAAGGCGGCAGGTGCATTGCACAAACCGAAGGGCATCACCTGATATTCAAAGAGCCCAAATTTGGTGCGGAATGCAGTCTTCCATTCGTCGCCTTCTTTTATACGCACCAGGTGATAAGCTCCTCGGAGATCTAACTTGGTGTACACACAAGCGTCTTTCACCTGGTCGATAAGCTCAGGGATCAGGGGCAGAGGATAATGATTCTTAATCGTTATTTGATTTAGGGCGCGATAGTCTATACATGTTCTAAGGTCGCCCTCTTTTTTCGGCACGAAGAACAGAGCTGAGGAGACAGGAGACTTGGACGGGCGAATAAAACCATTGGCTAGGTACTGATCTAAATATTGATGCAAATGTAGGTTCTCAGGTTCCGTAAGAGCATAAATCCTACTACAAGGTAGTTGAGCATTGGGTACCAGATCGATTTGGCAATCATAAGACCGATGGGGAGGTAACGTGTTAGCCTGTTCCTTCTGAAAAACGTCTTGGAATTCTTGGTATTCTGACGGTAGCTGTACAGGGGTGGAAGTTGCTGAGGCTAGACCCATAACTGGATTTCTTGGGTAACAAGCTGGTTCACAATCAGGAAAACTTATCTTCTTTGCTCGCCAGTCAATTCTGGGATTATGTGTTTCTAACCAAGGAATTCCAAGAATTACTTGAAATTGTGGGGCCTTGATCACATCAAACACGATTGCTTCCCGATGTCCATCCTGACCCACCAGTGTCATTTCAACAGTGGAATGCGTTACAGGCCTTGAGGCTATTTCGGTTCCATCTACTGTAGTAATGACATCTTGGGTTACTTTCGGGCGGAGAGGGAGCTTAATCCTGGAAGCCAATTCACGGTCTATGTAATTTCCAATAGCTCCACTGTCGATGTATGCTTTTATAGCATGCAACAGCTGAGGCTGTTTTGGGTCCACGAGCACCATTGGCATGACAAAATGCGAGGTCAAAGAGTTTGTTTTCAAGCTCGGCAAGCGGACCCCTACGCTTGTCGGGCTAGGTCGTTTCCCGAATCAGGTGTCAATAAATCGTTATCAGTGGCTCCAACCACCTTCTTAGGTGGTTTAACCGGACAATTTCGAAGAAAGTGACCGGAAGTCCCGCAATACAGGCAAAGTTGCATGTGCCGCCTTCTCTCTCGTTCCTTCTGCGTTAATGGTCCTTTAACACCGCCGATTTGCATAGGTTTGGATACGTCGGTACTCTTGGAGTTAGCGTGGGTTTTGATCGGTACTCGGGTTTCGTACTTGAACCGATCTGCTTTTCTATTTTGAAGTCTGTGATCAAGTTGAACCACCAAGTCTATGTAGTCTGCGCAGACCTGGGGTGGATCTACTATCTGAGCTAGAACATCCTTAAGCTCTCCGCGCAGGCCTCGATGAAACAATGTGATCCTTTTGTTTTCTGGCCATCCAGTTTCCACAACGAGTCTATTAAAGGTGGCAACGTAGGACAGGAGATCCTGATTACCTTGTCGTAAGGATAGCAGTTCGTTATCAAGGGCCTGTCCTTGAGAGTGTCGAGCAAACAATCTTTCCATGCTGGCCTGGAAACCCTGAAAATTCTGGAGAATGGGATCATCCTGATTTACCAATGGAATAGACCAATCGGCAGCACTGCCACTGAGGTAAGATAGTATAAAGGCTACCTTGGTCTGGTCGTTAGGGAAGGCCCCGGGTCTGCATAGAAAGTGTAAACGACATTGGTTCATAAAGACGGCATATTTCTTGGGATCCCCCGCAAAACGGTCAGGCGGGGCCAAAGGCATGTGTCCAGGTAGATTGATTTGTACCAGGTTATTCAAACCCATTGATGTGGAAGTACCCCCGGAATTAGGTAAAGGAGTGTGCCCTGCCTGGGCCTGCAATAACCTTTTGACCAGGTCATCTGTTCTTTCCTTGGATAGGATCAGTTCTCTTTTGAGAGTGTTAGTCTCCTGGCGGGCTGAGTGCACTTCTGCCCGTAATTCCCGCAAAAGCTGGGCCAGCTGATCTGTCTCGGAAGTCTCCATAGCGCCCGGGTGGGAAATTGTGGGTAGTCTTCGCGTTCTGTCACGCTCACCTGATTCCCACGGAGGCGCAGGTCTGGCTTCGAGTGCTGATGCTTCTTCAATGGTGAAGCGCAGGACTCTGAAGATGGACTCACTGGCTCGCAGGAATATTCCCCTGTGCGTGAAAAGGGAGTATTACCTACTGACGGAATAATGCTCAAGCCTCCCACTCCCTTCCAACCCTCCACGATACCCTTCCTCAATTCCCCGTGAAGTCTCACCTTAGGGTCTGGAAGGATGAGTTCTCCATCCTGCTTCTGATGCAGGGGCGCGTTGAAACCCAGTTACTTCACTGGATTGAGGTTTGATGGGAGTTCAAATAAGCTTGACTATTCAGGTAAGGCGCTGTAAGAGTTCTGTAGCAAGTTCAAAAGTTCAAGCTTAATAATAATGTTCATTGTCTTATTGCAGCAAGCGCTAACGCTTATGTCTTTTTCCCCTTAGGGGCCGGGGTTCGGAATGCCGGAGATATGGCGCCGACCCGAAGTGAAACGTGCAGTTCCAGTAAATGACAGGTAAGTTCTGGATGAGCGTTCGGGTAATGTCTTTGCATTTGCTCATTCAATGTCTTTGTCTTTTTTCCCCATAGGGGCCGGGGTCCGGAATGCCAGGAAGCGGCAGGACCCGAAATGAAATGGGAATGACCCAACAGGTAAGTCTTAGAAGGAAACTGAGCTTTTCCTATTCCCTTCCTTCTCTCACCTTGTGTTCTTGTCTTTTTCTCTCTAGGCTCTGGGAAGTGGCTGCGGATCTGGATGATCGCTGCTGAAGATGGAGGTGCCCAGGAAAGGTGAGTGAAATGCAGCGCTGCAGCGATCGAAGCTAAATGCTTTTAAAATGATGTCTTCCCTTTCAGGATTGTCGGTGTGATGTCTCCGTGATGCAGCTTTAGCAGGTAAGGTCTTCTTTCTCTCCCATTCTCTCTTAGCAGGTGACCCAGGATGCTGACAGGCGTGGCTGAAGTCCAGATGCAGGAGCTGACACGGTGAGCGTCCAGCTGCGAGGAGCAGAACAACGCGAAGCGTGAGTTGCTGATCGGGCGTGGTTTAAATAGCTTTGGAAGAAGTTCCAGGTATGTATCCCTCCACCGATCAGGTATGTATCCTTCCCCGACCACACCCAGGGGAAAGTAGTCCCACAGGTAAAGTAGTTCCATTCAGGCCTCAAGAGGGCCTGGATGTAGCAGCATGGTCTGCATCACGTAAGTGCACATTAAAACACTTGAACACATGTCTAGCTTTATGAGCCTGGCGCCTAAGGCGCCAGGACAGGGGTCCAACATTAGCCTGGCGCCTAAGGCGCCAGGACTGTGTCCAAAGGGCCCCAGCTTGGGCCCGCTGGCACTTCCCTGGGGGAAATGATGCCTGCCTCTGGGGTTGCTGGGTCGGACCTGGCTTTTCACGTATAGGACTGGAGGTGAGGGGACGTCCCTCCACGCTTTCCACAGGAATCGCAATGTCTTTTGTTGTACGAGTTATTCCTTTGCTCGCGGCCCACTGATCATCGATGAAGTTGCCAGCAGCACTGCAATTGACTAGAGCAGGGACAGTATGTAATTCTGTCTCCCAGTAGCAATTTGACTGATAGAACTACCATAGAGATCTCTGTGAGGTCTGAGCCATTTGAGGAGAGATTAGATCTTGGGGAACCCTAGATAGCGTCCTGGATCGCGGTTCCCACTACAACCGGGCTTCTGCGTTTCCCTGTCTCCTAGGAGGTGCCACAGGACATCCCTTAACTAGATGATCCTTTGGACCGCAATACATGCATAAAACCTGAGTTTGTCGTCGGTTGCACTCTTCTGTGGAGAGGGGTCCTCTGGATACCCCCAACTGCATGGGTTCTTCTTCGACTACAGGACAAGAAGAGGCCGAGGAGGGTTGAAGACGATGTTTAACCGATCTTCCCCTTCTCCTCTCCATTAACCTTTCCTGAAGCCTATAGTCCAACTGCATGGTCAACGTGGTCATATCGGCCAGATTACCTGGACGGGGAACTCGAGATACCTTGTCCTTTAAATCTTCAGTGGGACCCCTGCGGAAGAGAGTAATCAGAGCATCATCCGGCGAGGATGTGTCGGCCGACATCTGTTTAAAGCGGGTGAGACATGTCAAGAGATCTTGGGAACCCTGTTGAAAGTCTAACAACTGCTCCTGTGAAGAGACTGTGATCTCCTGCCTGCTAAACATGGCTTTCAAGCTGTTAACAAATACAGGATGGGAATCGGGAATTGGAATATTTGTGGTCACCAAAGGCGTGGGCCAAGCCAACACCGCTCCTGTTAGGTGAGAGATCATGTGCCCAAGTTTATCCCTGTCTGTAGGAAAGAAGGAAGCCCTAAAGGCGAACTGGACCGTGCAGGCTTCAAGAAACTCATTGAGCTTGTGAGGATTTCCATCAAACTTGCCCCCTGGCAAAGGGCCTGGGGGAAGTTCAGACCCTTGTGGTGCTCTGACAATCTGCTGCCTAAGGTACGCATTTTCATGTTTTAATCCTTGAACCTCTAAGGTTAGGGACTGTACTGCTGCCGCCAGCTGCTGCATTTGATCCATGTCTGAGCTGTCAACCTCGTCTATACTGGCGTCGCTATCTATCATTGGAGGGCATTGACAGACGATAACATTTGAAACAAGAGGCTAATACTAACCTGGTCCAGATGCAGCATCAGGTGTAAGTGAGTGATCCCCCCTGGCCACCCTGCCCTCCCGTCCACTAGAGAGGGAGCAGAGAGTACAGGACGCCCAGGTAAACCCTCTCGGGAAGAAAACCCTGGGAGTCGGAAGCCTCGATCTGCATGGCAGTGTTCATTCACTAGGTGCTGTGAGGGATGTTAGCGGACGCACCGGGGTGTTCTGAAGGAAATGCTCCTGTAAGAAGAATAGAGAGAAGGTAAGCAGTGTGTCCAAGATTGTGCTTGGGACTGAAGGTAACTGACTATACCCTTGTGTCTTTCTGCAGGTGTTTGGGGAGAGGGTCTGTGTTGCTCTGAAGTCTTGGTTCATCAATTGCAGAGGAAACAAGAAGAAATGAGCCCTTCGGCGAGTGGGGAAGAGACGGGATATAGAAAAGAAAAACACTGCCTACCTGATAGGGAAAAAGTAGCTGCTCCGTGGGGCCGGTCGGAGCAGGCGCGTGGAACTGCCTCGGAGGAACGTGGAAAGAACCGTTTGCACTATCGGAAGGGAACATGGAATGTTGAAGAAGCCACTGCAAGTGGGGAACAATGTAGAATGACTGCGAGAAGGCGTCAGCACGTACCGTGTCAGTCTGTGTAGTGGGAGTGTATGAGAAGTGAACCGGGAGGGACGCCAGCGAGATGATGGGAACAGGAAGCCTAATGAAACAGAAAGAGATTAGTCTCGTGGGAAGTTTACTGGATATCAAAAACAAGGAGATTGTGTCCGAGCTCACGAAGCATCTCTAGGGAAAGTAGTGACACGGTGCAACGACAGCCTCCACTGTTGATATTCACGGTCCAGAGTCGATGTGGGCGGAGCCATGGTGTAGTACTGGGAACAGGAAAACACTGTAGCGTTAAGTGTCACTTTTGGGGTGATCTTGGGTTCGTCTTATCAGTTTTTGGCTTCGGCAGTATTTCCCGTGAAGTCTCGCCCACTCGTACTACTCAAACAAATTCATTTGTGTACTCTCTTTCCAAAAACGTCTGTTTCAAGGCATTGGATTTTTCCGTAAACTCATTATAACAGGTGTAATGAATCTGTAGTGATTCCCCCCAAAACCTCGGCCTGGGACCTTCCTCATGTGGCCAGGGAAAGGCAGACACTTCCTGATCCTTTTCGGTCCTCCTACACAGCCTTGCTCCTGTGGGTGTTAAAACCCACAGTGTTTTTCTTCTCTTCGTGACAACTAATTGTGCCCTCAACCACGGTGGTTTTATTCCGACGTACAGGTTGAGTACCTGACTTTGGAAAACAGACTAGACTTTGGTTGTTTTTATCTAAATTGGAATACAGTTGGCAATTGTCCATACCTTTTGTGTTATACAATTGATTTAATAAGGGCATTCCCTGTTAACTTTACCCTTTGCCCCCTCATATTTTGGAATGACTTCCTGATCCGACCCTGGGCGTGGTGTTCTGCGGGAGGATTACATGAGGGAGTAAACAGGTCAAGATGAAGGGGACATTTCCTTGGTTAACTTTCCCCAAGACCCTAGTATATTGATGGCTTATTGTAAAGTGGAAAAGGATTTTAAAAAAAACTCATTAGGGACTTCAAGTCCCTTAATTCCCTCGGTACTGGGATGAGGAAGAGGGATACAGAGGAACAAAGTCGTAGAAGTGGTCAGCTAATTAACAGGATCAACACCTGAAGAAGACTCTGGGGCATGAAAGGCCACCTCAGGTGCAGATTATAGAGAAGCAGAAGAAATAGAAGAAGCAGAGACAGGAGTAGAGGAGCTGGAAGATGCTGGTGCGAGTCCTGAGAGGGTCTGTGCTTCTATCATTCCAAACTGCAGAGGTCGCACAGCAGGAAGCGTGGAGAAGAAATGCTTACCCGTGAAGACTTTCATAGCAGGAAGCAGGCATAATGTGAGCAGTGGAGAGGTCTCATGTGGCAGGATTGCACCAGAGACTCCCGGGAGTCAGAGCAACTCCAAAACAGCGTGGCAGAGGTGGCAGTGACCAAAGAGAGAGGGTGTGCGTGGTCAGAAGAAGCCACGGTTGCAGCAGTCCTGCGAACACAGACAGGAGCTCCTAGAAGCGACTTACCCGGTGAGTCTGAGCCACGCAAGTGTCTCTGGGGCGCTCCGGTGCAGGCTGTGTGTTCAACGCTGGTGGGGTCACTCACAAGCAGGTGAAATGCAGGATAAGCAACATAACGTTATAATGTTATAATACAAAAAATCAGCTAAGCATCATCACGAATACCAAACGTTTGCAAACTAACAAAGGCAAGCTAATCAATATTATGAGTACCGAACCATTGTAAATTTCCAAAGACAAGCTATTAACTCTTACGAATACTGAACTGTTGCAGACTTGCAAAAGTGGCTGACATTAAACCAAATGAGGCCCAGAAATTAAAGTGTGATTTTGGGCAAATACCAACAACCTGGTGGGAAGTTCTTATTAGAAGCACAGGCATGCCACCAATACTGAAGCCAAGAGACCTTAAAAAACTGGCAACATCAGTCCAATAAAGGTTTCCAAACACAACAGGGGAATATTGTGAAGCCCCAAGGTTGCAAAGGTTGCCACTCGGGTTCAGGGATACCTATCATTGTGGTTGATGTAGATTCCCATTGCTACAGCCAAAATAGAAGCAGGAAAAGACTTTAAACTGAACATTATTTTCGGTATTGATGTAGAAGGGAAAATAAAGGTGGCAAACAGGCTGCCCTTCTGGATGTAGTTATTGTTTGTGGAGCGGTCTTGATAAGGATCAATGTGAATGGTCTATTCCCGGAAAGCTGTTACCATGTATATGCTGAAGAAGAACATTGAAGTTTTATTTATTCTACTGTAAAGGTTACCATTGAAGAACTTATCTGTTTTGGTTCTGACAAAGTAGATGGGCAGGCGAGTAGACCCTTAGGGCAAGAGGAGATTGCCCAGAAGAAACCTGGTGAAAGGTTACATCCGATAGTAGAAGGTGCAAGTGCTGAAGAGTGTTACTGGTGAAAAGCAACATATTGAGTGATATTTGGGAAAGAATAGTGAAAGCTGATTTCAGGAAAAGTTTTAATAATTTTTCCTGCAGTTATTCTTGAAGCAGACCATTCTGACCAAACCATTTGTCGTTGCAGGAGATGTGAAGGAGTTCTCATTTCAGGAGGTGTGAGTACCTATAACTTTTTCATTCAAAATACTTTGGGAGAGTTCTTATTCTAGGAGGAGTGAGAGCTTTTTGACTTTGACAAGTTACTTAATTGAAAGAATGGAACTTTGTGTTAAAGTCAGATTTCCTTGGTTTTCCTTTGAACTGTGGAGAAACTCTTGTGTGGATCTGGAGAAGGGGAGTTTGCCCAGTACATGACAAGAGACATTGATTGTACTATGAACCGGATTAAAGGTTGTATACATTTGTTAAATTGAGTTGCCATATTATACCTTTTTGCTTTGATTGTTGTATAAGTAGAGGTTTATAGATCCCTTGGTTAGAGTATTCCCTTTTAGTTTACTTCAGGCATGGAAATCCTTGTTAGGGAAGGGATAGTGAGGCGTTCATTCAACCTTTTTTTTTAAATAAAATGGCAGAAGTTAAACATTCTCTACCAAGTTCTTTGCCTCACGTTTCCGACCCCTCACATATGGTGGTAGAAGTGAGATCGGAATCAATTGATACAAATTGGGGAACCCTAAAGTTGCAAAAACTCAGTAAAATGGCCTCTACTTCAACTATAGCTACTGAGAAAGCGATATGATTTGCTATATATAGAGTAGAGGGGAGTTGATTCAACCAGGACAGTGGGCTCTGAGCTCTATGGATTTGATTATTATCCCTCCCCAGGGTACTTATGTCCGCCTTGCCCATAATCAGGACTGGCTTGGCATTATGGCCTAGATGTATTGGCAGGAGTGATTGATCCGAACTATAGAGGGGATGTTAAAGTGTTAATGCAAAATAATGGGAGGAAAGCATGCCAAATTAAAGCCGGTGAAATGATCGCCCAAGGTATTTTAGAGAAAGCAATGTTTCAAAAACCTAAGGACATTAAAACCAGTAGCCCAACATGGAGAGGGACTCACGGTTTTGGTGAAGCAGACATTAAGCCATTGGCTCCAATGCCTCAGGACACTGACAATGAAATTATGCCTGATTTAGCTTTTGCTCAACGCAATGATCCCTTACTGGCAGAAACCTTTAATCAAGTAGCCCATGAGGAAGAAGGGAGGAAAAGAATGCACCTGGGCCTTCTCCTAGGTACGACCACTCCGATCTGTAACCCCCTCTCTTTATTCCTTGCTCTTCCCTTTAACCCTTTCACCTTCAGGTACTTTCTGCACCCCTTATTGTTCTGCTTTGATTCTTCCTTGTGCTCACTTGCACCTTCCTTTTGCTGGTCCTTTTTTCACTGTGCACTCTCCCACCTTCGTTTGCTTTCTTATCATGCCTCTTGCATACCTTACATACTTTCTTTTCCCTTAACGTGCACCATTGCCCTTGTCCGTTTCTTTCTCGTGCTTCCCACACACTTGACACACTGTCCTCTTTGTACCGTGCATGCTTTGCACTCTGTAAATGTCTCTATGCCACTTTTTTCTCTTTGCACTCTTCACATGCCTTTCTTTCACTTTAGTTTTCTTCTGTGCCGCTAGAGAAACTTCCTTCTTTCTCTTCCGTGCCTCTAGCGCAACTTCCTTCCCTCTATTTCTCTTGTTCTGATATTTTCTTATACTTTCTATCCTTTGTACTCTTTCCCTCTCCGCTCCGTGCTGCTTTAAAGTGTGAAGGGTGAGGCGCGGTAACCCCTTCCCTGTAACACCTTTTCACCATCCTACCAGGTAGTATACCTAGAAGCTCACCCCCCCTTCCTGACAAACGTTCTCACAGACAGTTCATCGTGAGCGACAACCGACTAACACCAGAGCCGTATACCTGACATGTCCCAACACAAGGGTCAGGCAAAGTCAGGCAATTACTGATAATTACACACTCCTGACTTCATCACACTTCCCCACATGGATAAAAGGCGGAGCACGAAAGACCTCTCTGAGCAAGGCGAAATGCACGAGGAAGCAGCTATTCCGGGATGGCAGTTTAAACTGAGGAGAAATGCAGCAGGACCAAAGAGGACATCAAGGAGGGAGTTACCCTCGTCCTTTTTCAAAAAGGATCACAACTTTCAAGAAGCCTCACAGAAAAGAAACATAATACCAGGAATTCCAGCTGATGAGCGGTGTAGCATGTGTCAAATGTACACAGGGCCCTCCCGCATTGATAACCAAGGCGGGGCGAAGCGATTGCCACCGTGGTACAGTCCATGACTCCGACTGTAAAGCAACACCGAGTTCAGCACAGCCAGTGAGTCGGGAGAAACTGACAACAGACTGGACTGTCTTATGCCCAGAAAACCCAGTTAAGTACCAGATACAGAGTGGTCCAGCGCCACGTGGGTGCTCATTCAAAGGTCTCTGTTTGGTACCCCAGAGTGTGTACATATTGAACAGTGAAATCGAAGTGGTCCTGCAGCGGGTTAAGTTAAATCCTGTGCACATTCAAAAGACTTTGATTGCCTAAGAACTAAAATTGGTCTGAGCCCGGAAGAGGGGGATCCAACGTGAATCCGACTGATAGATGCCTACGAATTGAAATTGGTCTGAGCCCGGAAGAGAGGGACTAGCTAGTTGAAGGAGATCTGAGCCTGAAACAGGGGGATCCAGAGTGAACAGTAAAATTCACCTGTGAAGATATTGTGGTGGCAAATGTGAACCGGACTGAGGGATGCCTGTGAATTAAAGTTGGTCCGTACCCGACAGAGGGAGGCTAATTGTGAAAGAAGGATCTGAGCCCGGCTGAGGGGGATCCTGGGCGAGTGACAAGTAAAACGCCCGACTTGAATGTTTTTTTTTTTTAAGGAACTTTTCTTTATTGTTTTGGTGCATCAGGCCCTCTGAAGCAAGAAACTTTGTATCAAAGAGAGTTGGGCACATAAGGCCCTTATGTTGGTAAAAGGAACTGTGACCTTGTGCCGAAGAAGCCAATGAGTGTGCTGTGCTCAAGTGACCCATCTTGTCCCGGGCTAAAAACGTGGGGAATAGAGGCCAACAGCCAAAAGATCCTGACTTACTTTGTGAACAGTTCTTAATTTTTGTGAACATTGTAGAGTAAGGTTTGGCAAATTATTATTTAGTATAGGCCATCTTTTATTTTGACGACACGACTAGCACTGCGTTTTCCATTATTTGATAGTTGTAGCTTGCTTCCATCTTAGATTTAGGTTTAGCGTTTTTCACACCCTGATAAAGTTCAATAAACACCCTTGAACTGTGATCACTTATGTCTGTCTTACTTTGATAGCATGCCTTCCTTACACCTAGTAGCGTTGTGTTGACAAGCAGTCCCTCTGGATACACAGGGTTGAAGTCAGGGTCTTACCACCTGCCCCTCAGACACCCTTGGGACTGGCACACGTCCCAATGGAACAAGCATGGCACTGAACGCCACCAGCAGGTTACAGGCTGCCATATTCCAGCTCCTTGGAGCCACAGCTCCCTAGCCATGCTGCAGCCCCTCACAAACACCGGGCCAGCATCTCGGCACGCTGTCCACCTCCAGGCTTCAACTCCTGCTGCTCTCTGTTCCTTGGCTTCTCTGGTTTCATTGATCTTAGGGGCCGCCTCCTCGTCTGAGTGTTTGTTGGAAATGAGGAGCGGGAAATGGGGTGAGATTGAAAATACCCCATGAAAGCTGAGGGAGAGTGGGTTGGTGTATTATTGGGAATGGGGGAAAACCATGTCTCGCCCTTGGATGTCCTCCCCCCAATCTTTCATGACCCTCCATTCAGGTGATCCTCCCTCGCTTGTCGAACCCCATGGTCGGGATCCAAAAGCAATTACCCTTCCATGGCCACCTGAATGGTTAATCCCGAGGGAGTAGGTGGGAGAATACTGTCAGGTTTCTCACAGGGTCCATTAGAAACCTCAAGGTTAGGTAGCAGATATATATTGATTATATTAGATTATGCAACCCATTAACCTGAAGCCTTTCCCCTATGGAATAATACCTCACAACACATTTTGAAACATTTACTCCCTTTTCTCTCCCAGACTGGTTTTCAAAAAGAGATTCTTACTGATCAGGGATAACCTTTATGAGCACTAGTTCCAGACCTGGCCAGAATGTTTAACCCCTTTAGGCTCAATGGCAAGATATCAAGGTCAATGGAACTGGTGAGTATTACTTTGTTACTCAAGTTAGGTAAATATCCTCAGCTCAGCTCCTAATACCATCCCATGGTCATAGTCAACATAGACAAAAATATATACCAGAGTCTTGTTGGATTTGGGTTTAGGGGGGTATTTGCCAAGGCTTGTTCACTCTGATCAATCGAGTATTATCAAAAATTGCAATTCCTTTGAAAATATTAGAAGAATTATCCATCTAATAGACAAGTTGTCTAGGTCATCGAAGCGTAGCTTGCCTCCCAAATTCCATGCCTAAAAGGCATTTGACCAGGTGAACTGGTCTTTCCTAGTTAAAGTACTTTAGAAATATGATTTGGTTAAAATGTAAGGAAGATGATGCAGGCAAATTATGTGCAACTCAAAGCATAAATGTGAGTAAACCATGAGCTAACTGATACCAGGCACTAGGTAGGGGTGTTGCCTGTCACTGCTGTTGTTTGCAAGGTTTATGGAGCTCTTTGCATGCAGGAAACGGCACAACACACTATTTTATGGAGATAAATGGGCTAAAAGACCAGCAGAAAGTGAGTCTCTTTGTAGATGATGTCCGCTTTATTGCCACTGAACCGCTGCAGTCTGTCCCAATTATTATGCAGGAAATAGACTGTTTTTCCAGAGTGATCGGTTTTAAAATGAATCTCTCTAATTTGAAGATACTACATTGAGCAGTGCCTAAACCCACGGTTGAAGATTTAAAATTACAAGTTATTTTTCCATGGGAAACAAAGTCAATCAAACACTTAGGGATACATCTAAGGCCCAGGATGAAGCAGCTTTACCACACAAACTATCGCAAGCTTTTCAAGTAGATAAATAAAGACCTGGCACAATGTGGGGGATTGTATGTTTCAAGGATGGGATGAGTGGCAATTCTCATAATAACTATATTACAAAGATTAAAGCATTTATACAAAGCCCTCCCATTTAGAATGCCACATGTTACACACATGCAGATCCAGAACAAATATCTGAAAGTTGTATGGGACAATTAAAAACCTAGAGTCGAGCTCTATAACAGCCAAAGGGGCAGTGGGGAGAGGTATAGCCATACATACTAAAATACTTTCAGGCAGCACAGATAAGGATACTAGACGAATGGTGCAAGGCAGGTAGTGAGAAAGACTGGGTGGCTATGGGACAAGTGGTTGCTGGTGAACAGTTATGAAAGCAATCGTGGTTGCCTAGAGATTGTAGGCCCCCACACTCTGGTGGTTCATTTCCTGACTGGGGACATCTTAAAGGTCAGGGATATTGTCAATAGGAGAAAGGTCAGTTATCTGTTTTTGGTGCGACTCTCCTCCCTCCTCGGAAATCGTGACTTTTCACCAAGCCTGGATTATGGAAGATCTAATGATGGACATTAGGAGATGCAACAAAGATAGGGGATCTTTTTCAAAATGGCAAATTTAAATCATCCCAAAGTAGAGTGAAGGAATTTGATCTTACGGGACTTGATACAATGGAATATTATCAATTAAGGCACTGGGCACAACACCTGTCAAATTGGAAGGGAGGGTGGATGAATCAGACCAACTTAGAATCTTTATTTCATAGCTCAGTCACATGGAGAGGATTTATCTCTGCTATATTCAAAATTCTGTTGACTTGCGATCACATTGGCCATTCTCTGCGCAAGGCTCAGCTAGATAGGGACTTGGGGATGGTAATCAGGGTAAGAATGGGACAAGATCTTCTCCTTCATTTACACCACTTTGAAGAGCATACAGAATCATGAGTTACAATATAAACATTTGCACAGATGGCATCTTAACCCAATAAAATTGTCTAGGATGGACTCAGGTAGATCTGAGGCATATTGGAGGGGGTATGGCCAGCTGGGATGTACCCTTCATACAACCTAGCAACTAAGGGGTTTCTGGTAGTTGGTTAAATCCAAAATACAAGAAATGATGGGAGTAATTTGCTAGAAGACCCTGCTTTCTTGTTTTTGGGTCTCTCTCAGGAAGGGGTAAAGTATACACAAAAAGACACAACATATATGTTATGCATGTATCTTTTAATGTGTGCAAAACGGTGTCTAGTTAATAAGTAAGGAAAGAAATCACCTCATTTGGATTTACAATGGTACCAAATGATGTGGGATACACTGAGCTCTGAGAAACATATACATCTGTAATTAGAAGGACACACGAAAAATGCATTAAGATATGGTCCCATTTCTTACTATATGCTGCTAAGAACAACATGCAACTGTTTATACCTAAAAGACTTAAGGCACTTTAACTGCTACCTGATTACTGTGTTTAACAAATACATGTAACTGTTTTGATTTCACTCAGATAGTGCAAGGGGCACGAGAGGAAGGGGATATCCATATCAATGTGCAATTTTACTGCATTGTCTTTAGAAACATTAAATGGCATTCATATGTCTGTATTGTGGCATTGAGCTAATCAGTTGTAAGATTTATTTAGATTGTTGTGCTATGCGTTGTTCTATGCAATCTTCAATAATGATCTTTGTTCATTGGGAATGGACAAGCGAGAATCTGCCACATAGATGAAGGTCAATCAGATTTGGTAACCCCGGAAATATGGCGATGGGCGTAGATTCTACTTCTTTTTGGGATGAGTGTACCAAAAAGTCTGAAATGTGTTTCGTTTTTGAACGAAAACGTATGTTTTTCTTTCAGCGTTTCCTTGTTCTCAATGAAATTCACATCTTTTTGTATAGCTTTCTGGATCATGCTACTAGGCTTGTGAAATTTTATTAAACACATTCTTTGAAATTAGAGACATGGGGAGTGGTGAGTTTGAAGTACTGCCCTTCTATGATATGAAGAAGCCAAGCCGCAAGGGACTGGGATGGGACTATAACTGGGAGGAACCCCTATGCTTGACCGGGAAAGTTCACAGAGATGAACTAATTTTTAAACCAAAGCGCTTAGTCATCCATATACCTGCATGCTGAGAAAGAAGACAGGTGCCATGTTGCCCATGGAATGAATAGGAGCACCTCACCCATTCATCCAGCACTCACTGATAGCTGTGGAGTACCTGGGGACCATCATCACTCACACAAGAGATTCTAACATGGCAATGATGGAACACTACATATTTGAAGTTGTGGATCCGGCAGGTAAGAATAATAGAGACACCTTACTCCCTACCCAATACAAGAGGGCTAATGATAATTAATTCACGGCTCAAATAGGGAATCAAAAGAAAATACATAATTAATTAGCCCAGGGACTGTTCATCCAAATGAAAAGGCAATCCTGAGCCAGTTTACAAATAAATCCTCCAGGAGCCGAAAAAGGACAGAAAGAGGAACAAGTCAAGAAGAAGCAGACATGCAAATCTCCTCTCGCTGGAGAGAAAGAGAGACCACTAACTGGTCCGAGGTAGCCTGCCTTCTGGCAACTCTCCATCTGACACTCTGCCAGACCATAGTCAGAGGCCATGCCATGCAAAACGTGGTATTCTGGAGGTCGAGCCCTTAACCGGTTTCTACCACAGGGACTTTGTCTGCCTTACAACGATCCAGATTAAAGGGGGAGAAATGCACATTCCTGGCTTGATACAAAAATGTGGCATGAGTAAGTTTATAAAACTTTGTATTGGCTAATATTTGGAGCCTTTCTTTGCTGAATCACAAGGTTTCATAGGAGGCCAAAGGACATGTTAAGAATGGGTTTCTACTTTTATGTTGGCCTTCACTTTGAACTTTGTTTATACAATAGGGTGTTCCTGAAGGGACAAGGATTCATCCAGATTTGGTATGAGACGTTCGTGCTCATTACAATCAATCACCTAAGAAGCAGGAAGCCCCTGACTAACCCCACTTTGTGTTGCCCCATCCTTGACACTGTTTTACAGTGCTATTCCATATTATATTTAGGTCATTCTTCTAAATCCTGTAGGAGTTTCAACCACTTAAACCTTGGAGCATGACTTGTTAATAATAAAGGCATTTTAACTCAAATAATTGTCAACTTGAGTTATTGCTCGATATATATAGGTCTTGAAATGCGGCTCTTTGTTGAGCTCATGCACTGAGATATATGTGATGGGTTCATGCCTCTAGTCATCTTTCAGGAGATGACATTCTGGGAACATTGCATCCTTAAGATCAAGACTGGAATGTTTTTGTTGCCTAATTACAGGTACCCTTTATATCTTGGGACAGAGCAGAGCTTTTTTCTAATTACAGGTACCCCTTATAGTTTAAGACAGAGCAGAGCTTATTTAACTGGTGGTTGCCAGTCATCTAATTTTTTTCCACATAGGTTCCTGGTACCTTCCTGAAGCTTATCAGGTATTATGTTTATATCGGTGAGCTAAACACCAAGTTAATCAATTATTGTTTATGTGTATTCGCAGCAAATGTATTCAAAAAAGCTCTACAACCCACAATCAGCTTTTATGTGTTCCTGGAACTTAATAGGTTAGTTCAAGGTGTCACCACTCTCCTCAATTTCACAGCAAGCTTATCACCCCTTCTTTCTAAAGAATAGCAAGTAGGGCAGGCTCACAGTTGACTCACCCACTCACGATACATTTACTTTGTTATCGAGTGGCAATGAGCCAGAGTAGACTTTTTCTCCAGGTGCAAGAGATTTCAAACATACTTAAAAGTGAGGCACACAAACCAAGATACAATAATAAAGCAGTTATTGTTCTCAATAATTATACACAAAATACGGCTTCTATCCAGGCTGGAAAAGCGGAAACAAATTAAAAAGTCCAGCTGAAAAGATAAGCAATGTTTAAAAGTGAGATGGAGTAGTTCTGCGGTCTTTTTAGAACAGCTCCACACTGTGCTTGACTGTACCAGACTGCAGTGTTTAAATCCACAAATTAAAATAAGATTAAACTATTGTCAAAACAACATAGTATTGCTCAATTCCTCTAACAATTTCCTTGACAATAAAAACTAAATATTGTCTTTTGTCAATTTTACATTAGTTAACAAAAAAGTTAAGAATCAGATAAACCCTGAGTAAGGGGTATTTATATGCCTCTCACTGTTCTGAGGCCCCAAATAGATATGCCACTCGGTAAGACAGGGCAGCCTGATTCTATGTTGGTGAACCTGTGTTTCATGCACTTGGTCCACAGAGCCACGGGCCAGTTGGGATCCATTACCAATCTCTTAGCCAAATCGGGGATGTGGACAGGGCCGATTAAGAATAATCTATCCCAAAGTCCAAGCAATAGGATCCTGCAAGTAAACATGTTCCATCACTTAACAAATCCGCATAACCACAGGCCTGGCTATAAAAAGGGGCCTGGCGCTGTCACTAAGAGTTTGGAGGTTGTTGGAGAGAGAGAGGAAGAGCAGCCAAAAAAATGAGAAGCATGGAGAGGAATTAGCACAAGGAAGGCAAGAAAAGAAGTGGAAGTGGAGGAGTGATTGTACATCTGGGGAAAAGGTGGAGTTGGAGAAGAGAGAGATCAGGCAGAGGAAGGAAAGGGAATATCTAGAGAAAGGAGAAATAGAACATAAGTCATAAAAAGGAAGAGAAAGGGGAAAGCCAGTGGAATACTGTGAAACCCTGGGAGCACTAAATCTAGTCAAGCCAAAAGGGCCAACAAACAAATGGGGAGTTAGGAGGTGGATGGCGGAACCAATGTGACCTACAGTGAAAGAAGGCCAAAGTAAGGCGGGGCAAAGAAAGTGCAAGCCTGATTAACCTGTGGGCAGGGGTGGTTGTGGCACAATCCTAAGTGCCTTTTATATACAGAACAGAGTGAAGCAAGCTGATAGCCCTAGATTGGATCTGGTAGAGTTGACAAGTCCACCAAAGACACTAAGAAAGTTTTCTGCAGATGTGAGACTGGACTACAAAGTAAGAGAAGGTTAGTTGGTAGCCAGAGAACGAATCTTCTGCAATTGATATGTCCATCAGTGACACTAAAGAATACTTTTCCACCAGCCCAGAGACATTGATTGCTGCCCCGGAAGCTCCCTTGGATAACTGCAGACCAAAACGTGTGCCAAAGGTTGAACCTGAGTGCAAATGATCCAGGAAAGGAATTGGGCCTGAGGCAGGCACCATAAGCATGGAGACGGTAACTGTGTCATGAAGTGCTTACTAATGGGATTGAAAGAGCCATGACACCAATGTATGATTTACCACTGTGATCTAGTACAGGCATCTCAACATATTGAAGTTTGGTAGGGGACCAATTAACCACCTTAAGAATATACAATGTAATGTAGTAGTGGGCCCAGCTTTCCAATGCTTTCAGTGCTGCATAGTGTCTGCTATGGCCCCTTCTATCCCACATCAAGGTTCTCTCAACTTTAACAGGTCTTACAGTAGTATTCAAAGTTGTCAGACTAGCAGTTTTCTGGAACAAATTGGAACATTTAATCTTTGTCTTTCTGCTCTAGTGGTTCTCTCCACCCCAACAAAAAGTCTTTGAAAAGCAAACACACTGTTGCTTTTCTTTCAATCATCTAAGAAAAGTCTCTCAAGCTTCCTGTGGCTCTGCTAAGAGTCACCCACGGTTTAGGTCTTCCCCCATTTGCATTGGTCCTGAAGGCTTTCAGATACTCCTTTGAGATAATTTTCCTCTGCCTCTTGGGAAGATGTCTCAACAATCTCATTGTTCCCAGCTCCTGGGATCTGGTACCAGTGTTGGACAGATTTCCAAAGGACCTTCCAGGCCCAAGTGCACTGTATCTGCAGTGGAGCCTGCTTTCCCGGTGACTGATGGAGGGAACACTAGCTTGCATTGAGGGGTTAATAGCTGGCTCCCTATTCCCTTCTTAATCTTGCTTTGTTCAGGGATATAGGCTGGCGGCCCACTCACCTTCCCTGAACTTTCTCCTTGTTGACTCAACGTAAGCCCATACTGAAAGGGTTCCTCTCAAGCTCTCCTCTGGGTTCTTGCCTATCGACTGACACCTCAAACACCTCATCAATGTTTCCCCACATGCTCACACCTACTCCTGTCAATCTAACGTGCCCATTTAACTGTGACTGTGTGTGCATGTGTGTCTACCTTTCTCACAGCTTCCACCTCTGTTCTTCTTATGGTTTTCTGTCCTCAGGTCCTCCCTTCACTTCCAGCTTTCAATGTTTTATTCCCACCTTCAACTCCTATGTTTCTCTTTTCACCACCACATCCTCAGACGTTATATCTTCCTTCCCCATATCTGCTTTCTTGTTCCACCTCCTCCAACAGCTCTATTCCGTTCTTCACTGCTCCCACCTCGTATATTATTCTCTTCTCCACTGTGATGAATCCTGTAGAGTCATCACTAATCCGAAACCTAAAATCTCCTCCTATGTTGTTAGAGGACGGCAGCCGCTACCTGATCCCAACCCTAGGGGTGGCATTAGGAGGGAGGATCACATGGGAGGAGATGGCTATCAGAGAGATGTGGTGACCCCATCAGGAGGGACGCAGTATTCTTCCATTCATTTTGAAGATGATCCTATAAAATCTAAATTCCTGATGGCATGTTGTCAGTATGTCAATCTTTTGTGATGAATCAGAGATGATTCCCCAGAAAACCTGGCCTGGGACCCTTCTCACGTGGCCAGGGAATAGCAGACACTTTCTGATCCAGACTCTGGGGGTGGTGTTTTGCGGGAGGATCACATGAGGGGCGGGGGCAGGTCAGGAGAAATGGGAACCCCCTTGTTCAACTTTGTCCAAGACCCAAACTGTTTAATGGCCTATTGCAAAATAGAAGAAGTTAGAAAAACAGATGTTTGCATTATGGACTCCAAGTCCCATAATTCCCGAAGTATTGGGACGAAGAAGGGGGCTGAAGAGGATCAAAACTGCAAAGTGCAGCTTGTAAATTACCCACACCTGAGGGAAACTGGGAGGCTTAAAATGACCCCTGAGGTGCATGCCAAGAGAAAGCAGAAGGAGCAGAGCAGTAGTCGTAGGTGGAGGAGTTGTGAACTCTCCACATCGCAGCAGGAGCAGAATCTGGAGTCAGGAGAAGATGCAGGGACCACTGTCAAGTGTTGAAGTGTTGAGCAGTAGCCAGTCCTGAGAGGGTCTTCACGTACAGAAGCCTTAATTGCAGAGGGAAGCGTCGGAAAGAAAAGCTTGCCCCCTGGAGATCTTAATTGCAGAGGTTGCGCAATGGAAAGCGAAAGTTTGACAAGTTTTCCCCACAACAAGGCAGTCTCCGGTGGCAGGTGAGCACCGGAGAGCCTTTGCAGCAGAGAAAGCTCTGTGTGCAAGTGGTGCGGGCAGCAGCAGCCTGCGAATAGCTGAAGCAGAGGACCTGTGAGCAGCGAGGGAACTGAACGCGCACGCCATGCCCGGTGAGTTCACCAAGCTGTAAGTGACATCGGAGCACTCCGCGACCACTCGTGTGCTCAAAGCAGGTACTCTAACATTACCTAAGCCAAAAGAAGGTTAAATCAAGTCGAGTTAAGACCAACAAACATTGCCAAAGTCAGGAGGGGGCAAATGAAAGTCCCAGAGCTGGTAACGTTTATTGCCCATGCTTGAAGAAGTGCATAATAGAAGTTGGTATAAACCCACATTGCCAAAGCCAAGGAAGAATCAGAATAAGACCATATCACTGTCAGTATTTGGTTAATGAAGAAGTGGGGAAAAAAAGGTGGCAGGAAGGCTGCACTTCTGGTAAAGGTTATTCAGGAGGAGAGGAGCATAACTTGCAGAGGGTTTGGAAATCACAAAAGTGTAATAAAGACCACCAATGTGAATCTTGTCTTCCCTCAAGAATTGTTTGAAACTTGGTGTTGTGAAGCAAGAGACATTGTGAAGTTGTTGTAAACTGGGATTAACCACAGAAGCACTTGTTGTTTGTAATTTGCTGATCTGGCAGGGGAGTATACCAGGTCAGAGATTGTGATATCACTTAATCCTGTTCAGGCAGTGAAGTATACCAGAACAGAGAACTTTGAAGTAGTAGGCCTGGCATGGGAGTAAACCAGGTGCAATTGCAAGAACTGTGTAAAACTGCTGCAGAGGTGTTTAACATGTTGCAGAGCGACCCTGACAAAGACAATTTATACTGATGAACTAAGGCAGTGTTCTTGGTTTATGCGAAGAAGATTGAGTTTTTACTATTATAAGCGGAAGAGAAGCAACCTTTGTTGAACAATTCTGAAGTGTTGGAACTTTTGTTGTCAAGTTGGAGTCACAAAGAACTGTTTTGGAACCTTGTTATAAGACAGGATTTCCTTATTCATTTGGAACTGTTGAACAGAATCTTGCTTGAATCTGGGGAAGGGAAATTCACCAAGATTATAAGGAGAGTCTGTTATCATATTGTGAGCCTAACTGTTATATTTGTTGCTTTTGGAACTGCAATACATTACCTTGATGAGGTATTGTATGCATTAGTGTGAGGGAAAGAAAAATTTGTTAGAGCGTTTCCTTTAGTTTATTTTAGAAATGGAAATCCACGTCAGGGTAGGGATAGTGAGGCATTTATCCAACCTTTAAGTTTATAAAATGGCATCTTTGGAAAAACCATTGAAAAAGTTGTCCACCTCACATTTCAGACCCCTCACACCTTCCAGTGATAAAATCCTAGAACCCCTTTTTCGCAAGAATCCTAAGAAGGATAACATTCACACTTCAGCTGCACATAATAATCACATAACATCTTCTATGTCTGACAGTTTTGACTTGAGTGAAAATCCAAAGCATTACATCTTTACAGAGTCTCAATCTCCAGTGGACTCCAAATCCCTTAACGCCTATAATACTAGGACAAGGAAGAAGAGAAAGGAGTTAATGTGGAGCGGAAAGCACACCAAGCCGAAGTGCAGACTAGTTGTTGTGATACCAGTCAGCTGTGCAGGACATTTAATAATGATGTGCCTTTGAAAATGCAGAGCAGAAGGAGAGAAGAGATGCATAGCAGGTGCAGCGGGAAGCAGAATCAGGGGCAGACACACGCGAGCAAGCTACGCTAAAGGAAGTAAGTGCTTGCGACCGGAGTGGAGAGAACCAGAAACGGCATCGAAGGTGCAGAAAGGGATCAGCTGAAGAGCCAGCAGCAAGGAGAAGGCTGTTGGGAGCGCAGTCACGCTGCGGATCAACCATCCCAACGGTGAGTGAGAGAGAAGCTGGCGTGAAGACTGGAGAAGTGTCTGCAGAGCGACAAACGCTTTCCCAGCGCACAAACTTCACGACAGCAGTACACCAAGGGTCAGGAACGACAAAAAGCACCAGTGAGTCTGCCCTGGACTATTGTGAGGCCCGGGCACACTGACAGGCATACAAGCCATTACCAACCAGTTTTGAACACCCGCCAAGTAACACTGAAAGACTGATTTTCCCCAATCTCCATATAAGGGATGCCAATATGGGGAAAATTGGACTAAATGTTGTTTAAAGCAAATGAACATTACTAATGAAGTAATTGAAAGGCAAGATCGGTCCAACTCTTCATATTTGAAAAGTCAATATGGGTGAAGACTGGAACAAGCATTGCACAAGCCAATGAACATTACTAATGTAGTAATTGAAAAGCAAGATCTGTACAACTCTTCATATATGAAAGGTCAATATGGGGAAGATTGGAACACACATTGCCACAAGCCAATGAACATAACTAATGAAATGAACAAGCAAAACTTTAACACGCCTTCATCAATATGATATGATATGATATAGCATTCATAACGCGCCTATACACAAGTGTTTCAAGGCGCAACTTGGCAAGGGAGGGGGAACAGAGGGAAGACAGAGACAACAATCTTACTAGGCCATGTGACATTGAGATTGTGCAAGTGCAGGGGACGGGGGAAGGAGGGAAGTGCGGGGGGAAAGGTGGCTGGGGCAGTGCAATGCATAGGATAACAGTAAGCATAAATAACAACAATAAATAAAAAGTGCAGCCAGCTAGTGGTAGATGCAAAGATAAGTGCAGACAACAGGTGTCAAGTGCTGGAAGGGGGCTGTAGGGATACAGAAAAACAGTCCCCGAGTGCAGGATTGCCAGGGGGGCAGTGCAGGTGTGCAACTGGTGGGGAGGGGACCTGGGCCTGAGATCAGGGGAGTAGCCAGGTAAACCAGTGCAGTTCCAGTTTCAGCCAGGCGATCAGCAGGGGAGAGGAGGAAAGCAGAAGCAAAGAGGAAGGTTTTGAGGTGCTTACGGATCTGGAGATGGTTCCCCTCAAGTTTCAGAGCAGTAGGGAGGCTGTTCCAGAGCGAGGCCCAGCCAAAGAAAGAGATCTACCACCAACTTGTTGCGTGGAGAAGCGACTGACCCTGGGGAAGTTGGAGGCGGATGAGCGAAGAGCTCAAGAAGGGAGATATTTAGCAAGAGAGAGTTGAAGGTATTGAAGCCCCAGGCCCCAGAAGGCCTTGTGGACAATGCAGAGGGTTTTGAACTTAATCCTCGCAGACACCGGAAGCCAGTGCAGAGATTTCAGTCCCTGGGCTTCAGGCCTAGGACAAGTCTTGCAGTCCTCTTCTGAATGAGTTGCAGAGGGGGGAATGTAGAAGCAGGCAGATTTAGAAATAGGCTGTTGCAGTAGTCCAGCCTAGAGAGAACCAGAGCTCTGAAGACAGTGAGCTTCTGGGCGAAGGAGAGGAAAGGAAGAATACCTCTGAGGAGGTGCAGCTGATATTATGACTTCTTAAAGATGTCAGAGATATGAGGAGAGAAGGAGAGTGTGGAGTCGAAGATAACCCTGAGGTTTTAGCCTCGCAGGTGGGAGCAGGAAGAGCGCCAAGAGAGGCCGGCCAGGGAGTGACAGGGAAGGAGGGAGCAGGTGTGCTGATGAGGAGAATCTCGGTTTTACTGGCATTAAGGCAGAGATCATTGGCGGCACACCCCTCCTGGATAACAGACAGACAGTCGGAGATGAGAGAGGGAGAAGAGGTGGTGGAAGAGAGCCTGAAAATGAGTTGAGTGTCATCCACATACCACTGAAAGTTGGGGCAGAGAGCAGCAATGCGGGGGGCAAGAAGTGCCAGATATTGGTTGAACAGCCAGGGAGAGAGGTTAGACCCCTGGGGAACACCACAGATAGAGATTGAGATAGAGGAGAGGAAGGACCCTAGTTGGACTGGGAGGGTCGATCAGAGAGGAAAGTGGTCAGCCAAGCGAGGGCCTGATCGGTGATACCCAGGTTATCACGGCGACGGTTGAGCAGGATGGCATGGTTGACCGTGTCAAAGGCAGAGGAGAGATCAGGTATGATGAGGACACAGGGGGGATTGGAATCAAGGTTGGAGAGCAGGTCTTCATGGATGTTCAGGAGAGCAGTTTCTGTGCTTCTGGAAGCTCTGGAGCCAGACTGATGATCATGGAGACAACCAACAGATTCAATGTGAAGATTAAGCTGGTAGATGGCCAGCTTTTCCAGGAGTTTGCCCAGGAAAGGAGTGATAGAGATTGGGCAATAATTAGCCGAGCAGGAGGGGTCGGCAGAGGGTTTCTTAAGAAGAGGGTGCACAAGGGAGTGCTTCAGGGGGGAATGGAAGACTCCAGTGGTGAAGGAGTGGTTGCAGAAGTCAGCCAGAGCAGGGGCAAAGGTGTCAATGTGGTCCTTGATGGTTTTGGAGGAACAGGGGTGAACCTGTTTTGATGAGACTTTCAACGATGTCTAGAAACCTTGTCAGGGAGAACAGGGGAAATGCAGAGAAGGAGGGAGGAGAGGTGGCCGAAGCGAGGCCCGAGGAAGAGCAGGGAGAAGAGGTGGCAGGGGGAGAGGAAGAGAGAGAGGACAGGATGTCCTGAGTTTTAGAGATGAAATGAGAAGCCAGGGCTGTGCAGAGGGCCTGGAAGGGGACAGGAGAGGTAGAGACTGCAGCAGGATTGGCCAGCTCCTTGCAGATTTTAAAGAGTTTGGCTGAGTTGTTAGGTGCTGCAGAGACGCGGGCTTCGATGTGGGCTCTCTTCTTGGTGCGTACAGAGAGCCTGTATTGCCTTTGAAGCAGGCAGCAGGGCAGTTTGTATGTGGATGTGACATAAGCACACCATTTCCTTTCAGCCACCCTGCACTGGCGTTTAAGGGTGGAGAGGTCTGAGTCGTACCAGGAGTTGCACTTGGATTTGGGCTTGATTTGCTATGATAGGTTATTTACAATACGCTTAATACCTAGAGGTTTCTAAGCATGGACCCAGGGATCGAACCTGTGTTGCTCTGTGTCGTCTTGCTTCCAAGGCGAGCACGTTGCCCCTGAGCTATCCTCCCGAAACAAGCGGATCCTCATGACAGGGGCAAGAACATTGAGAGTATCAGATATAGCAAAGTGGAGCATTGAGGGGGCTGTGTCAGGGTGTGAGTCAGCCACATGGGGAGGGTGGGGTGAGAAAGTGATGGTGAAAGCCTCAACTGACATGCGCTTCATGGGTCGGATAACCGAGAAGATAGGTAGCAATGCTGGAGTTGGCTTGGCCTGAGGGGTGGAGAGAGTGAGCTGGGAGGAAGAAGAAAGTGATCACTCCAGGAGAGAGGAGGTGTGAGAGGGATAGAAAGGGGAAGGTCTGTAGAGATCAGAACATCCAGAGTGTGCCCTGCATAGTGAATCGGGCCAGAGGGGAGGATGGAAAGAGAGAGAGAGTTGCAGAGGTCGCGAAAGAGTCCAGAGGAAGGACAGGAAGCATCCAGGTGGATGTTAAAGTCTCCAAGGAGGAGGAGTTGAGTGGTTGAGACCAGGAGGGAAGAGGAGAGGTCTGCCCACTCAGAAAGGAACAAGGAAATCTGACCAGGTGGCCGATAGATTGTAGCCACAGTAAGGGAATGGCTAGGTGAGAGAGAGAGCCTGCAGATGAGGCATTCGAAAGAGGAGTAGGCCTGCCTAGGAATGACAGAGGCAGGAATCCACTCAGGGAAGATCAGGGCTACACCAACTCCGGAGCGGTTGGCCCTGGGCGCAGAGAGGATCTTGTAGCCGTCAGGGAGGAGAGTGTCAAAGCTTGTGACAGAGCTGGCCGTGAACCATGTCTCGGTGAGACCGAGGACATCAAGGTCAAGTTCTTCCAGGAGGCGGCAGATGTCGGAGGAGTGTTTGACAGCTGAGCAACAGTTTAGAGTGGCAATATGGAGAAGGCTGCCATCCTTGAAAGACTTCCAGGGAGGAGTACAAATCAAAGGTATGCCGTAGGGAGGTATAGAAGAAGCCTAAGGGGGGCAGAAGAGGAGGGAGGAGAGGGCAAGGTAGCCAAGGAGAAGACAGCAGGGGAGGCAAGGAAGCCATGGAGGGAAGAGAGGGGACAGCAGGAAAAGGCAGGAAATTGATGAGGTGCAGGAAGCGCCTATCAAAGAGGAGAAGATTGGCCTGAGGGCCTTGGACCAAGACGGTACCATTCAGGTAAACATTAATGATGACATTAGAGGAGTCAAAGGAGGGCAGGAGGACCTCCCACCGGGTGCCACCATCAATGGGAGAAGAAGAGTCCATAGGTCTGGCGAGGGTACGACAAAGAGGATGTCGGTGAGGGTTTGCCTAGAGGAAACACTGGTATAGGTGTCAGCGATAGGGAGGCCCGGGTTGGAGACCAGGATGTCCTTTTTAAACCTCTTCCTACCAGATTTAGTGAGATGAGTAGGATAGTCGATAGAGAAGCAGTTGGAAAAGATAGGAGAGACAGAGAGCACCATAGAGTAGGTAGGGAGAGGAGTGAAGAGGAAGGGGGTGGGGAGAACACTAGGGAAGGACACAGGGAGGAGTGCAAGCAGATGAGACAAGGAGAGACGAGACAATAGTAGACAATTGAATGAAATGACAAGGGCTCAGACAGTAGTAGCACCTAGTAGTAGCATGATATAAGGGATGCCAGTGCAGTGAAGGTGCTGATTCAGCGCTGACAAGGGGGGCGCACCAAGCAGCTGCGGAAATGACGGGAGCAGGGACGGGTTATCCCTAGATGTGGAAGGGAGATCGTTGACAGCTGCAATGTGTAGTAGATGTGAAAAGTGTGTATGTGCAGCTCAAGAAGTTTGGGGGCAAGCCAGGGCTGGGAGCACTCTAGGAGGGGGACACATGGCAACAAAGGGACTTGGGGCAGAAGCAAGGGGTAGAAAGGGTAATATAATGAACCACAAAGCCATTGTGGGGCGAAAACCATAGGTAAGTAAACCACTTAAATTACATCCTGACGGGCAGATATGAATTTCACGAGCACCTCACAACAGCGTTGAGTGGGAGAAAGGTTGCAAGCTGCCTGTTCCCAAGAAACAGCAGTCGCTGGTACAGGAGATTGGTAAGATACACACAAGGTCAGTGAGCCAGGCTCACAGGCTTTCGCTTGGAAATGTGAAAATTTAAATGCATAAATGAATGCTCTGAGAGTCAAATTCACAGTGGAGCAAGCGGTTTCCAATTGTGCCTTGGAAGATGGGCCTGGTAAGAAGGCTGTAGGTCTAGGGGATGAGATGGGAGGAAGCCAATCAGCAGATGAGTTTTGGTGTCCCTGAGAGACAACAGTGTTTTGTGTTCTCGCTGATCTCCCTTCCCACAAGCTCAGGGTGTCTTGTGTTTCTCATGTGTGCTAAACAGCGGCAGATTAATAAAGTTCCTGAGATCAGAACCATTACGTATTGCTAATAAAAAAGGAATTCCTGGGGCGGAGCGGGAAGGTATGTGATGTCACATGGGTGGCACTGAACATAGGGGTCAACATTGCGTGCTTCAATCATTTTTTATTAACCTATGTCTAGCTATAGGGGACTGACGTAGTCCCACCAATCAGCTTTGTAGGATGTCTAATATTTTGTAACAATGCTCCCAACTGTTTCCGACTATGCAAATAACATGTAACTGCATAAAAGATTTGGCTGCAGTGGGTTGTTTTGTCAGCTCCTGTCAACCAGTTCTGTTACACTGTACTGTCTGATTCGTGCTTGCCCAGCTGTAATAAACAGCGTTACTTCTTGCTTGGTGTATGCTCCTTTTTGGATTACTTTGGTGTTCTACGCATTACCTGCCATTGGAGGACCCCTGATACATTTTGGAGGTACAAGTGAGGTCTTCAGTTCCCTCGGCCAGCTGATGGTTTTCCGGCTACCCGCCTGGAGCGTGAGGGTCCGGCGACCACGGATCAGTCTGACGTGCACCACTGAGGAGGTCCTAAAGACACTGAGTTCATGAAGGTCTGCCTGGTCCCGAGTGTCGCCCGTGCTCAGGTGGAGGAGGGAGTCAGTAAGGCAGGCTCGGTGCCGAGAGGGCTCGAGGATCTCTAAGACACGTGAGTGTACCCTCACATAAATGTGCTGTAGCGTGATTGCATGCCCACGGAGAGGGTAGGGATTTTCTTTGATGGTGTTTAGAGCACATCCTCATGGAGGAAGGATAATCGGCCATCGTAGTCATAGATTATAGTTGCATCCACCCGATAGGGAGTTGATGTGTGGCAAGCACATCTGTGTTAGAGCAGAAGAGTGTGTAGAAGATGGAAGACCCTGTTAGATGGGAGTTGCGTGTAGTGCAGGTGATTGTATAGTTGCATCATTGGGGAAGAGGGGTATTCTTTGATTTGTTGGCGTGTTGGAGGAAGCGCACGTTAAAATAGTACATGTACAGACATTTGTTGTGGTTCATTTTGGGTGTTCAGTATTTGTTGGTCTGGGTGGAATCGGCTAAGGTGGAAGGGTCAACACCCATGGTAATGTGCATGTAAATTGAGCTCTGCACAGTAGCAGCAGATACCAGCCCGGAGGAGGGGTGTGGCCTGGCATCTGCAAACTAACATAAGGAAAGGTGGGCTTGTGGAGAGGACCGATGGTATACTAACACTGAATGAGCGGACGGGCCTGAGGAGAAGGATGGTGCGTATAGTAAGCGTGAGTGGACAGGCCTGTGGAGAGGGCCAGTGGCTGTGAATAAGGGTGTAAGGAGAAGGAAAGGTTAGTATGGATGTTTGAGAGGTGAATGGTAGTGGAGTCGTGACTGGGAAGGAGTTGAACTAAGGGTAAGTGTGAAGGGGATGAGGGTGATTTGAAAAGAGGGGCGGGCTATTGGGATATAGAAGGGGGAATTTTTAGCAATTGAAGGAGGGGACATATAAAATGTGGGGTTAATGGCATTTAGAGACAGTCCCCTGGATCATATGTGTGATAAGTTGCCCCAATACCACAATAAAATATTAAAATATAATTTTCTTCGGGTTCAGGACACCGCAGGCCAGTGCTTCCATGCATGGCCATGGGAGGGAATGTTTGACAGTGAGGTCATAGCACACATGTTCTCATACTTGTTAACAAAGTACAAAGGTTCTAAACTTAAGAGCAGACAAAATATTTTAGGGCTTTGAAATCTCTATGAGGAGAAAAAGAAAGAGCCCACGAAGCTGGACGGCCAGAAAGACAATGTGACAGAACCGCCCAGTACCCCACCACCTCCATACAGAGCATACCCAGCATTAAAACCTGCAGCAGGGTATACAAACTGTGGCGTGTCTCTCACGATAGGGGAGATGGGGAAGAGGAGCAGCAGGGGGAGTGGACATGGGAAAAAACTGGACAAGGGAGAGAGAAAGTACCTGGCGGAAATAGAAAAAAGCATGCAGCAACAGGTGGACGCTTTGTTTAATGAGGCAGAGAGGGTCATAGAGAAGGAGGTGAGGAGGAAGAAAAAGGAGCAAGGAGACACCAGAGATGGACAAGGGTGGACATTGGGGCCGATACAATTGAAATTGGATAACGAAGAGTACATTAAAGGAGAGGAGGAGATGGAGATGTCAGACAATGATATCGTTGTCTCAGATGAAGGGGAAGAGGAGAGGGAGGCCAGCACGGAAGATGACGAACTGTGGACAGCGGATAAAGAAAGGGGAAGGGGACAACAACAGAGGAGGAAAAGGGACAAGGGGGAGCCACGCAGAAACTGGTCCACGATCCTCTGCTACCAGAGGGTGAAGAAAAAGTTAGAAGTGGCACAGGCAAAGAGAGCAGGACTGGAAGCAGGGCCATGGGCAATGCAAATACTGCTATTACAGAAAGGGAGGTGAGATGCGCACTATGTACCGTGGCAGACAATGGACAGAGACAATCTCGTTTGTAGCTTGCCCTCCTTTATGGTGGGAGCGAGCAAGTGGATATATGCTCTTGAGAAGGAAATAGTGGGGGTAACACTAGCAATAGGAGAAATGAAGAGCCTATACACGGCCATAATAGGGGAGCGAGGGAACATAATATGGGAACAAGTGGAGTACAACGGGGTGAAATTAAGCACAAATGCACACAATGGAGCCCCGTTCAACAACTGCCATGCCCATGTGTGGGTTGTACTGGCCCGTAAGATGAAACTGGACAAGGACCCCGCAGAGTATATGCAACAGGTTTAGGAGCTCTGGACATTAGAGACACAGAAACCCTGGGATGAATACATACCTTTATTTGACTGTACATTGGTCAAGGGCCTCCCACCAGACATGCACGCCTCTCTGGACAATATAGTGGGGATAGAGGCAAAGGGGTGACCAGAAATACACGCAATGATAGTACACTATTGTAAGAGGAAGCAAGAGAGTGAGAGACAGAGAGAGCAAATAATGCTGCAAAGGCAGAGAACAAGCGGGTACAAAAGGAGCTGGCAATGCTTTTAATGGGGCAATCCTCATCCTAGATGCTGCAGCAGTGGCCCCTGCCCAACAGGGGGGGGTTCCAGTAGGAAACATGCCCCATCAAGGGGGATATGTCCAGCCACAGTACACCCCACAATGGGGGTATGCAGCAGGGAAATTACCCACAAGGGGGGATGTACCAGCCCATGGGATATTATCTGAAAGGGAGAGGGTACTCACAAAGGGGCAGAGGGGGCAGGTACAGAGGTGCATGATGTAGGTTTATTGGGCCGTACTTTATATGCTGTAACCAGGGACATTTTGCAGGTATGTGTTCTTTCTGGAAACAAGCGCAAGCATACCAACTAGCACAACAGCAGGTTCAGTCCACACCGCAGGCGCAGCCCCAGCAGTTCTAACAGCAGCAAGTGCAGCCCCAACCGCTAAAGGCCCAGCAGGTGCAACCCCACCCCCTGCAGGCACAGCCTTTCACCCAGACCGGTAGAGGTCCTGGAGAAACCCCCAAGTGTATTACAGCACCCCCACAGACTCAAGGGGACAGTACATCATTGGGCCATAATGTGTTATAGGCGGAAACCCTTTACCGCAAAATATGGTGCCCCAATAGGAGTGCCCACAGAAAGTGCATGTGTGTCCAGTCCTAGCAGTAACTGAAGACCCTAAAGAGGCACCCGAGGTAGCAGTGAAGATAGGACCAAAATAAATATCTTTCTTGGTAGATATGGGGCCACCAAGTCTTGTATAAAGGAGGGGGGTGTTCACATTGTCAAACAAAGGTATGGATACACAGGGCTTTTCTGGGGCTATTGTTACAGTTCCAGTAACAGAAGATTTGCCTTTAACGATGGGCACACAACACATTGTAGCACCTTTGCTGTACTCAAAGGATACACCCATTAACATACTAGGAAGGGACCTACTGAGGAAACTAAATGTATCCATTTCATTTACAGAAAAGGGAATGGTGTGCTCCACTCAGGCCAAATCCTCCGCCAGGGTGGCAGCCATCATACAGGCCATATATGCTCACAGCACATTGAGAGGGCAACTCATGTACCCCAAGCTATTCCTATATGGGGACCAAATGCTACTAAGGTGGGTATCATGAATAAAAAGGAAGACATTACGGCTTTCTTCAGAATTCCTGTTCAGGCCCCAGTGCCACAAGGAAATTGCTCCAGGCACGCAAATGTTGATGTATCTAGAGGAAATGATTACCAGAAAGGACATTGTGATACTATGTGAGACAGATGAGGACGACATAGAATGGCATGCAGTTCTCTGTATTGACCTCACGCAGACAATAACCGACATGACTGATGTACAGCTCTTTGCAGATGGGGAGGAAGAGGAAGGGCAGAAATAGTGTTCCAACTACACATCCCCCGCCCCATTAGAGTGTTAGAAAGCCTAGTGCCACAACTGACACAGATAGTGAAAAGGACAGGCTAGCTACACACAGGAGGATTTAAAGAAAGTCCACGCGAAGTTATGGACAACAGGGCCCTATGATGTGAGAGTGCTAAAAGGAGCAGCGGTGGTCAGAATCCAAAGAGGGAGCATTGTTGCCCAGAGCAAAGCAGTACCCAGTGTCCCGTGTAGCAGACACAGGCATATAAGCCACGCTTCTTGCGTTATCGCTCAAGGCTTAATACAGACTTTTACATCCCCATGTAACACAGCCATATTCCCCATCAAGAAAGTGAAGAGAGGATCGTGGAGATATATACAGGACCTCTGTCCCCTAAACAATGTGGTAGAGGCTGAATTCCCACTTGTGCCGAATCCGGCCACAATCCTCAACAACATCCCCTCAAAAGCAAACTATTTTATGGTACTTGACCTTGAGAATGCCTTCTTCCCCATACCACTACTCCCCGAACGCAGATACCTCACAGCATTCACCTATAGGAGGGGTCTGATTTAAGCACACAAGATTACCACAGGGGTACTGCAAAACCCCAAGTACATTCAATAGGGTGATCCAGATGGGTTTGAGTAACTTGCAAATGCCAAGCATGGTCATTCAGTATGTGGACAACTTGTTGGTTTGCAGTGAGAAAGAAGAACAGAGCAGGGCAGACTCTATCCTACTCTTAACACCGCTGGCAGACAAAGGGTATAAGGTGGACATGGAAAACTTACAGCAATGCCAGGAAAAAGTAGTGTACCTGGGACAGATAATCTCAACAGAGGGGCGAAAGATAATACCAGAAAGAGTTGAGGCAATACACAGGACCCCACTACCCTACACAGTGAAAGAGATGCAGCAGTTCCTGGGGTTGTGCAATTATTGCAGAGCATGGCTGTTCAATTACTCCACATTCACCAGGTCCCTCCTCCAAGCACTCAAAGAAGCACAGAAGGTTAACGGTCCTATCAACTAGACATCAGTGATGAACGAGAATGCTGCCGAACTCAAAGAGGCACTGGCACATGTGCCAGAGTTGGCGACCCGCATTTACAGGGAATGGTTGTATCCATTCTCCCATTCAGATGGCTCAGTTGTGACGGCAGTCCTCATATTGAGGAAACCACAGGTTACAAGCCTGTGACTTACTACAGTGGTCTCTTAGACCCAGTGCTGCAGGGGCACTTCCCCTGTGAGAAGGTGCTTGCGGCTGCAGCGTTTGCCATAGAAAAGGCAGCAACGATCTCAATGGGGTGTTCAGTCGTTTTTCTACGTGGAACACTCACTTTTTGCCATATTGGAAAATCTAAATCCATTCCTAACAAAACAGATGGCTTTGGGTTATGAAATTATACTGATGAACCCAGCAATTGAGGTTGTCCGGTATCAGAGCCCGCACTGAACCCAATCCCCATCATAGATTTCCCAACTCTACAGCTAATAGAAATGTAGGAGTTGGTCCCACACCAAAGCATCTCACATACCATACCGTCACACCACCAACAACCGCCTACCGCCTAAGACCACACCTGCACGCTATACCACTCCCAAGCACTCACAACCCCTCAACACACCAGGACCCCACCGCTCAAATGGCATTCACCACACGTCACTCCCAGTTACCCTCCCAGCATCTCACAAACCCCCCTCTCTCTCTTCGAACCCCACTAAAGCTACCCCCACACATGTCCTCAAATACGCCCTCATCAGCGCCCGATCCCTCCCAGCACATGCCCTCGAAATCAACCATCTCATCATCACTCTTGATATAGCCCTGCTTGCCATCACAGAAACGAGGCCTCTGACCCAGCAATCACACTCGCTCTACCACAGGGCTATTCCATCCTTCGACAGGACAGACAACTCTCCAAAGGTGGAGATGTTGCCCTCGTAACAAGGGATTCACTCCCGGTTAGACTATGTAATCACGCATGGGAAAGCAACACCAACATCCTCTTAGCAAAACTTATCCTATCAGCAAATTGCTTTATAAATACACACGTCCTATATAGGTCCCTCAGCACATCCCCTAACTTTCAAGGGCAGCTCCTCAGCAACAACTTAAAAAACTCAACCAAATCCATTCTACTGGGTGACCTTAATCTTGGCTTCGCTGACTCCAAGGACAAGCTGCCTCAGCCCTTCAGAAAGAACTCAAAGACCTCGGCTTCACACAAAAAGTCACTCTCCCCACCCACTCCAAAGGCTGCACCCTAGACTGGGTCGCAGACCACAACTGCTCCTCTACCATAACTTCCAACATGGCATACCTCTGGACGGATCATAATTACATCCAATTCTCTATCCCCACAAAGCCTACCACCAAACCTCTCATCCATGCCCCCACAGCTCTGGTTAGAAGCTCTAAAAAACTCTCAGCCAACAAACCCCACCCTCTCCTCGACATCAAGTAACTGAAGCCCCCCTTTGTCAATGACCCAAACACCCTCACTTATATCTACGCCCTCACTCTTACTAGGGCCATCAACACCATTGCCCCGCTAGAAGCCAAATCTATCTTGACTCCACCTTATCCATAAACAGACAGGTTAGCACCATCGCCTCTGCCTCCACCCACACCACCAAACGTATAAATGCCATCAAACCATTCCTCTCCAGCCAAAACTGTCTCTCTATTGCAAGTGCTACCATCGGCACCAAGCTTGACTATTGTAACGCTCTCCTGGTAGGCACCTCAGCTAAAAACATAAACCGACGCCAAACAGTCCAGAACAATGCACTCAGAGCAGCACTCAACATCCCCAAAAGAGATCACATCACACACGCTAGAAGAGACGCCCACTGGCTCCCAGTTAAGGAAAGAATTACATTCAAGACCCTCACCTTAACGCACAAATACGTCAGCCTCTCTGCACCCCCCCTACCTATCCGAAACCATAAGCAGAGACATCTCCACATGGCCCAGAAGAACACAGCACACAAACCAACTGCACATTCTGCCCATCAAAAGAATCAAAGCAGGAGGGTTTAGGCTTCCCTCACCTAGCTCCCAAATTATGGAAGGCGCTGACCAACGGTCTTCAAGCGCAAACCTCCCTCACTGCTTTCCGCAAAAGCCTCAAAACCACACTCTTCAACTGGCACTTCATCCGCATCACATACACCTACACCCGGATCCTCTGTAACTAAGCTTGTATAACATGCCAGACTGTTTGTACTAAAGAATGCCGCTGTACACCTCTGTCTCTGTTATGCACTCTGTAACCAGACATGTTTACTGCAACAGCGCCACAATGCCTAAGGGCTGATGTGCGCTTTATAAATGTTAATAAATAAGTAAATAAATAAATAAAAAGCGTGTAGGTGAGAAACCGAAATGGAGAAAATATTAAAAGTCATTTAACCTACAAGTGGCGGGGTGAAAGATTGTGCAGATTGAATACCGAACTAAATGAACGCTTTTGGGCAAAGCCATGAGCCTATGACAAATGTGCATGAACTGCAGATATTGCCCATTTAAAAGCCAAATATAAAACTGTATGAACCAAGAATAGAGTAGAGATGAGAAATGTAAAGTGAACACAAGAGCAAAGTGGTGAATAAACGAAAATGCCATAAAGTGAAAGATACACAACTAAACAGTGTGGCAAGGCCAAAGACTGGCAAATGAGTTGTGACACATTGTGGCAAAGCAAAAAGGCTAACAAGGAAAACCTAGGTTTCCTGGTTGTGCCCAGACTGGGGAGTCCCAACTGCGAGAAGATAAGAAGGTTGTTAAGTGTGAATCCTGACACAGATTCAAACACAGAAAGAACTGTGTGGGCAAGAAAGCCTAAGGCTCCTGGTGGGCCTGTAATGGGTGGGCCGTGTGGTCCAACAACTGCGCCTAGACCAGGGAGCCCTAACTGTGAAAAGCCAAGGATGTTGCTGAAGCAAACCAAGGAAGAGCAACCTGATGAACTGGGAAGAAAACCAAAACGGTTGTAGGTCAACTGGTCGGATCTAAATGGTCGACAGGACAAATGGTCGACACCAAAAGGTTGACTGGTCAAATGATAGAATTTTTTTTGTTTTTTCACTTTTTATTTTTTTGGGGGGGGTCTTCGGGGTGTCCCCCCAAGCCCCTTTTTTTGCTAAAAACCCCTTTTTTCCCTAAATGAAAACCTAAAAAATATATATATAACAACAAAAAAAAATTCGATCATTTGTCCTGTCGACCAAATTGTGTCGACCATTTGTCTGTCGACCATTTGTCTGTCGACCATTTGACTAGACACCAACCAAAACAGTATAACGTTGATCTGGAACTAATCTTGAACTTTGAGGGATTGAGAACAAGTATAAGGTACCCGATTGAACTTGGGGAAGGGAACACCGAGGCTTTTTGTGGAACTGTTTGAAATCCCAAGACTTTAATAGAACTTTCTTGAACTTGGGGAAGGGGAGCTGAAGATTAAGCCAGGAGCTGAAAGGAGCTCGGAACATTATTCTAAACGCTATTACTTTAATTATTGACATCCCTGCACATTGTTTAGCTTTAGTTGTGAGGGCAAGTATAGGTTTTGGACACAGACAGACTTTTAAGTTGAAGTTTCTGACTCAGACTTTCCTTAGTTTCTTTAGGTAGGGAAATCCCACCTCAGGATAGGGCAAGTTAGGGCTTACACCATCCTGACATTTGATTTAATAAAACCTTTTTTGTTTGAATCTGAAATCTGTTGTATGTGCCTTGCTTCATGATGCTTTCACACTGTCTGAAGGACATGTGGCTAACATTTTCTCAGACTCGGGTTACGTTACCTCCGCAGTACACCGAGGGTTTGCCCGGTCGGAAAGACGGGGGATCAGGAGGAGTGATGGGTGCCCAGTGCAACATGCATAGTTACTAATGCAGCAGATTGAAGCATTAAAACTCCCCGTCGAGGTAGCAATAATAAAGTGGGCAAGGACTTCATCTCCCAAGGAAACGACATGGCTGCCAAAGCAGCAAAAGAAGCAGCCTGCCTGCCTAAAGGGACCACTAGGTTGTACCCTGGGGCAAAAGGCAGGGTACATATGATGATTGCAGAGGAAAAAAGGAATAAGATCCCTGAGGATACAGAGCATTTCAATGCACTGCCCCCTCTGCAGATAATAGACCTACAGAGGTAAGCACCCCAGGAAGAAAAGGACCTATGGATATAGAGGGGGTGCTCTCTCTCTCTCTCCTACTGATTTGGTGTGGAGACAGAATAGCAGAGGGAAAAAGGTAATGCCCAGAAAATGGTTGGCTTTAGCGTTGGAACAACTCTACTTTCCCACCCACGTGTCTAAGGAACACGTGGTGGCAGACATAAATGAGACATGGTTTGTCCCAAGGCTCCATGAATTGGTGGCTGAATTTACGGGGAACTGTTTGATATGTCAACATTCTTTGGCAGGACAGACGTTAAAAACAATAAAAGCAACACTACTGTGACCGGGGGGTGGGAGAGGGCTTCCAGCACTTGCATATTGATTTTGTCGATATACAAGATAGATGCTTGTCATTGTCTGTCCTTTCTCACATTGGCTTGAAGCAGGACACTGTGCTCATTATGTCCCAAAGTCGGTGGCAAACCTTTTGGTGTGGGCGATGTTTTCAAGATGAAGAATATGTGAAGAATTGAGGTCAGATAGCGGACAACACTTTGCCAATTACCTGTTCAAGTAGGTTACAAACCTCATGGGGATAAAGAACCGCCTCTGCACAGTGTACAACCCACACACAAACTGCCTGGTTGGGTGACTAAATGGCCTGCTTAAGGAATGCTTTGCAAAGCTAACAACAAATTTGGGCAAAAACTGGCTTTAATGCCTCCCTTTAGCGCTTTTTGCATTAGGTAACTCGGCCGCTACAGATCAGCATTTGACTTTGCATGAAATTGTTAGGGGCAGGAGAATGCATGCACCTTCCTCTCCTGCACATACAATTTTGGATGCTAACACAATTGCACAGGTTTTGGGGGAAGAATTCAGCACATATCTGACTGAACTCACTAAAGCTGTAAAATACGTATCTCATCAGGTGTAGCAGTGATCGAGCCGGCCAGCTAACGAAACAACACCCGCAAGTACACACAACGAGGACACATTTCCACAAGCTGCACCACTCTATCCAGGAAAGAAAATCTTCATATGTAATTTCGTCCAAAGATGGAGAGAGCCTAGGTTTACTGGGCCCCACACAGTAGTGTATACAGCAACTGCAGCAGTGAAAGTGAAAAAAGGTGCACTTAGATTCACCTTTCAGACGTTCACAGAGACAACAACGTCATCCCCTTTGGAGAACTGTGCTGTTTGATTTGTCCCTTCCCAGCTGTAGTAAACTGTGTTATTTCTTACTTGGTGTACGCCCCTTTTGGATTACTTTGGTGCTTTACTCGTTACCTGCCATTGAAGGACCCCTGATACATTTTGGAGAAAGTTTACAAATGATGCGCTTTGGTTAGGCGTAGGATTGTTGAGCCTTTTCCTGTTTCTTTTTCCTCTTTGGACCTTTTTTCATAAAGAGTCAGATGGCGTGTTAAAAGAAAATGATAAAAACATACGAGCTAAAAGGAGCATAATTAAATATAGACAAGTTCCATGACACAATTGGGGGAGGGCAGGACCCAGCATCGGGGAACATGTGGTACGAGGAAATTAAACGTGTGGGGCGAGGGCTAATGGCACCTGCTATGTGTGCTCTCTAATCCCACTCATCACAGGTACACCCAAACAATTCTTGTCCCAAGAGGTAACAGCATGGGAGGAGGGATGCATAATGCACCTGGACTTTTCCAAGGGCGGACGGTATCTGTCCATTGGATATGTGAAGGAGAGGAGATGTACATGGATAGTTACAAACAGTTGGAAAGCATGGCAAGAAAAGAAGCTACAACTTATATAATAATAGAATATGTAAGAGAGGGGGCGAGAAGGGGAGAGCATTTGTTTATGACCCACAGCAGAGTGCACTGTAAAAATTCTACAGGACATGACATTCCATGGTGCCACACCAGACCCCTGATGAGAATACGGGGTTCTGTGTTTCACCTGGGAAAATGACAAGGGGGGATGGTAGATTGCTGTACAGAGGGGATCGTGGGATTTGAGGAGGATGTGGCTGCAAAAATAAATGAAAGTTGTCGGGCAGTGTGGAAGGAGTACCAACATGCTTTGACTTGGATAGATGAGAGACATCAACCAGTTCACATAAAGCCTCTTACATAATGTTCCTTATGTTCTAGGGCTACAGGGCCAATAGTCTTGGGTGTGAACACTGGCTGCGCAAAGACGATGAGCATCCAGGCACTACAGAGTGGGACAGCGGCAGTGATGGACCACTGTTGGGATCGCAGGTCCAAGGCATATGCCCAGCTGCTTCCAGACTAAAGAGTGGTGTGCTCCCTCATCACACTCAACAGCCCTGCATTGGTCGTGCCTCGAATATATTTAATACCCTTCGACAACCACACGGTGTTACTGCAAAGAAATGTTAGAGGAACAAAGAGCACCAGAGGTGCGCGTGTGCACAATAAGCAGGAGGAGGAGAAGCAGATTCCTGTCGAAGGAATCATCACAAAGCCTGGATGCAATCCATAACCACTTTCGATTGGTCACCAAAGTTTCCGTTTTATTTGCGTCACTACTGCTCCCTAGAGTCCAAGTAGCCACTAATGCCAAGTGGCTCCAGATCACGAGGTATGAAGTGCTACAGCTTGCCAATTCGACTGAAAAGGGAAAGAACTTTGTGCGGTGCGGTTGGTAGCACTTCAGAACAGATTTGTTTTGGACAAGCTCACAGCTGCAGGAATGATGGGAGCAGGGACGGGGTATCCCTATATAGGGAAGGGACATTGTTGACAGCTGCAATGTGTAGTATGTGTGCCAAGTATGCACATACAGCTCAAGAAGTCTGGGGGCAAGCCAGGAGTGGGAGCACTCAAGGGGGGACACATAGCGACAAAGAGACTTGGAGCACAAGCAAGGGGTAGAAAGGGTAGAATAATGCAAAGGGAACCACATAACAGCCCTTGTGGTGTGAAAACCATAGGTAAGTAAACCACTTGGGTTTCATACTGACAGGCCCTGAATAGCGGGCAGACATGAATTTTCACAAGCACCTCTCAACAGCGGTGAGGGGGAGAAAGATTGCAAGCTGGCTGTTCCCAGGAGACAGCAGTCACTGGGACAAGAGATCAGTAAGATAGATACAAGGTCAGTCAGCCAGGCTCATGGGCACTTGCCGGGAAAGGAGAACATTAAAATGCATAAACGTATGCTCTGAGAGGCAAATTCACAGTGGAGCCAGAGGTTTCCAATTGACCCATGGCAGATGGGGCTGGGAAGAAGGCTGGGGGGCAAGGTGACAAGATGGGAGGGAGCCAATCAGCAGATGAGTTTTGATGTCCCCGAGAGGCAACAGTGTTCTGTGTTCTCGCTGATGCCTGCAAGAAACCTTATTTGTTGGATGCCGTGTGGATGTCTCCCTTCCCACAAGGTCAGGGTGTCTTGTGTTTCTCATCTGTGCTGACCAACGGCAGATTAATATAGTTCTGGAGGTCAGCACGATTACGTATTGCTAATAAAAAGTCATTCCTGGGGCAGCGCGGGAAGGTATGTGATGTCACATGGGTGGTACTGAACAGAGGGGTCAAGATTGTGTGCTCCAATCATTTTTTATTAACCTATGTCTAGCTATAGGGGACTGACATAGTCCCACCAATCAGCTTTGTAGGATGTCTAATATTTTGTAACAGTGCTCGCAACTGTTTCTAACTATGCAAATAACTTGTAACTGTATAAAGGATTTGGCCGCAGTGTTTTTTCAGTTCCTATCAAGCAGTTCTGTTCCACTGTGCTGTTTTATTTGTGCTTGCCCAGCTGTAATAAACAGTATTACTTGTTGCTTGGTGTACGTTACTTTTAGCATTACTTTGGTGATCTACTCATTACCAGCTATTGGAGGACCCCTGATACATCAGTAGGGGGGACTTTGGAACAAGTAATAATGAAGTCAATGGAGTAAATAACCGTGAAGGAGTAGGAACTGTGCTATACTCAAAAGAGAAAGAGATTTGATTGGTTGTTAGAAGACCTGGTGGAAAGAGTGCATCAGGCAATGAGAATTTGGGGAAGGGGAGATACCTGGCAGGGGGGTATACCAGGAATCTATCAGGCCCAGAAAGAAAAGAAGTCTAAGAAGATCTGATGAAAGTGTTACATCAGACAGTGAGTCTTTGGGGGAAGTATACCTGGCCGGAGAGTATACTAGGAATCTACCAAACCCAAAGAGGGGAATACCTGACAGGGGACTACACCAGGTATTCCAGCCAAAGTGTGTGAAAGAAGAAAAGACATTGTAAAAAGAGTTCCTGGCAGGCAAAAGAACAAAAGACATTGTAAAAATAGTTCCTGGCAGAGGAGTATACCAGTAAATCCTCATCAATAAGATGCTGAGTGTAAAAGACACTTTCTGGCCTGCCTTACAAAAATCATAAATTACCTTGAGGAGATACTCTTTGTCATTTTTAAGAAAGTGCTGTATAAGAGAGACATTTCCACTCTTCTTGGGAAGCCATTGTTTGGGAAGGATAATGTTTTCATCATCCTTAAGGAAGTGCTAAAAACATAATTACTTGAGTTGCAAAGAGATACGTTGTCATCCTTAAAATTCATGATTGTTTGGAAAAGACATTTGTCACCATCTTGAGGAAGTGTCATATGAAAGAGACTTTTCTACCACTCCTAAGGAACTATTGTCTGAAATGAACATTTTCTATATTGTACCCGAAACAGTTCAGGGGAAAGGAACCATCCCCTGGATACAAGGATTGTTTTTGTTGAATTTATATACTTTCGTTTTTTGCACTTATTTTTCTGAGTTTAATGCAGAGACATTTACATTTAGTGTGAAGGTCAGATACGTTTTGGACACAAAGACAGTTTGCTTGAGTTGGATGACGAGACACAGACTGTCCCTAGTTTTGATTTCATAGGCAGGGAAACTTCTATTTGGATAGGGATAGGAAGGCCTTCATCCAAACCCTTTCATTTTAATAAAATGTCTAATGTTGAAAACATTACAACTTTGTGCACATCTCTCATTTATGTCCCCTCACACCACATTCTCTCTGCTCCTCTTTACCACCTCCTGCAGCTGCATTCCCTGCAAACTCCTCTTTCTAAGATCTTATATACTTCAGAACCTCTCCTGCTCTTCCTTCACCATCCTCCTGTTTCTCTGCCAAACTCTTCTGCTCCTTTGGCCTCCTTTCTTCTTCCATCCTTTCCTCTCTCCACTCTTCACCAAATGTGCACCATCGCCTTCTATGGCTTGCGGCAGTGATAGGGATCAATAACCAGACCAAGACAGAAGAGAAAGCTAAACTAAACTAAGTTCTTTTTTTGGGATAGATAATACAGCGTGGTTGAAACCACAAAGACGGCACTATAAATGTGTATTTTTGTAATTAAAGAAAACACAACTATGGGTTTAAAGAGGATATCAGGATTGCCTTGGCCCTGCAGTCATAGTCCTGGGATTAAGGTGTTCCAACACCCTTCTGCTCTGCTTTACTCACCATCCTATTGCTCTGAGTCTCAGTGCTGTGTTTAAAGGGCTCCCAATGCCCACTTCTCGGGTCTGCTCACAATCTCTTCTCCACGGTTCTATGGGGCTCCCCTTCGCCTGTCTTCACCTGGGTTGTTGAGACTGCAGGTGTTTGTTGTCTCTCCTTGGGTCTCCACTGGCATGGCTTTAATAGTGCATCTGCCACCTCCTCACCTTGAGGTCCTGATTCAAACCCTCATTGCCACCATATTCTTTTCCTGCTCTGGATGTTCTCCTTCTCGCTGTCATGCCACAAGCTCATTCCTCCTTCCACTGTGTGAACTGGATAACCCAGACCTTTAAGATGAGTAGCAATTATCCTGGAGATGAATGGGGATGCCGATTTTTATTCTTACATTAATAAACAAAACAACTCAGGTAATAGGCAAAAGGAAAACTGGTTCAATATGAATTATCTAAAACAGGGAGTATAATGAACATCAGCAAACTCGCTCGATCCTCTTACTCAATGCATTGTAGTAAAAACCTGCGTTTTACTAACGTCATCCTACGTGGCAAACTACAAAAACCTATGAGTATGGGTGATAGACTCTCAGTGAACATCTAAGTATACCATTCATACTAGTATGGAAAATTTGAGTGAAGGTAATTGGTGACTTGATATCAGGTGGGGCAACTAAGCCCTTCCCTAAAAATGATTACTATGAACGTCACTAAGTACACAACATCCCATTGGTTACACAACTATAGGACTCTTAATTATGTGGTCCTCTATTAGTGGTTGGCACTCTAACCTTCGTCAGTACTTTTCCACCAACGTCAAGCAGCATGCAGGCTGGCCATCCAGGTGCTGGTGAGCTCGCCTTAACCATTGCTTCCCACCAATTAGCATATCAATCCATCATCACCTAAGTGATCTACTGTCAATTAGGCTTTGAGGTTCGGCCTTGAGAGTGTTCTTAGCTGTGAGAAATTCAGGGGGCGTGAAGGCACGCTCTGCACTCATGCGTAGGTGTGACCATCTCGTTCGTCCAACTTCATTCTTCCATGTGACCGGAGACCATGAAATTGAGCTTCTAGTGCATTAAAATACTATTTTCTAATGAACGTCTGATGTATTTCTTGTTTTGTTCATGCCTTCTGAACAGGAGTTCTGTTATTTCACACGATTTGTATCCAATGTCAGTTCACTCCAGTTTGATAAGACCTTGGCTTCTTTGGCTCATCCAACCCTGTCTGCTGAGATTGACTTTGTACTTCAATTTGCTTTTTTAACTGCAACACATTATAGATGAGGCCTTTTTGCTACTGTCCAGCACTGCTATAATGCGTAGTGGAAACTGGAAACATCCATCCTTTGCTTGCCCATATGCATATATATATATTAGCTCTTGCCGCAATCTATTCACTATAAAGCTATCCTCAAGATTACTTTGTCTGCTTGCGTTTCTTTTGCATCTGTACATGTGTAAAATAGCTTGATGTCTTCATCTGTTTCTGTGGCATAAGCTTCTTCACCTTGATCCCAAGATGTCACTTATCCTTGGTACTTTCTTGATGCCTTATAGAATATCTTCATTCTCTTGTATCTGCATCTCTTTTATGTACATCAGCTCAGCTCTGTGTGACGTTTACTGGTGATAGTTGGTGACGTCACCACTCTTCTCCATCGCTTATTTGCTCTGCTTCTTCAGGAATCTCGTTTAAACAACTATTATATTTCCTTGGGCGCGGGTATGGTTTCCTCAATGGGAATCTTGCATCTAGGATTCTCTTTGGTATCATTATTTTCACTGGTACCGCACATGTCTCACACTCCTGACATATAGGCAATTTGGGCGAGGTGGTTAAGGTGGGGTTACTTAGCTCCTTCTCTACAGTGGGATTGACGCTTTCAGATTGGGGCCTCACCCCTAGCCCTTACATTTGGCCATTCATGCCCTCTCTTTCATTCTTGCCCTGACTTGCTAAGTTATTTTGGTAAGACGTCCTTTCATCGCGGGATGTTTTTTCACTGGGTTTTTTACCTCAAATTTTTTTATGGAAAATCCCATCTAATTTTTTAGGGGGGGGGTTTAGAAAATTATATATATATATATGGGGTGTGGGTGTTTAGGAATACATAAAAAAATTAAAGGGAATGGGGGGGTTGGGAGGGAAACCCCCCAAAATAATTCAAAAATAATTTGATGGGTTTTTTCGTTAGAAAATTGTGTAAAAAACCCTGCGAAAAAACATCCTGCGATGAAATGACATGGAACCGTTATTTCTCTCCCACTCCTAGCAGTCCTCTCTCATCTCCTCCTGATTTTTGCCTCCAACTGCTGTCTGTCTCACAGTACCTTGTCAGCTACTGATGGTCTACTCATTCCGTTTCCCAATGCTCTCATCCTTCCACCATCAGATGCACTTTCAAGACCTTGATGGTCTTTCTCCCCCTCTAGTCTACAACCTTGTGAAATATTCTCTATCAATGAGTTTCTTTGTCTTAGAGGACTGAGTGACAGAGATGAAAGTCATGCACGGTTTCCCTGACATAGGTTTTAATGTCCCCCAAAGACCTGTCGCCTGAGGACTTAGCCCAACATTCTATTTAGTTCTGAATAGAACTGCTTTCTTCCAATGTCCCGTCTTCATTGCCTCTATAACCTTCATGCCAACCTCTTCTTGCTGATCTTGCGATTACAACTTCTCTGTAATCCTGACTCCAACCTCCCGTAATGATGTCTAAATTTCACTTCAACTATAATCCACGCTCCAACCTCTTCCTGATGATCCAATCCCACCTCCTCCTTTTTTATCTACCTTTCTACATTCCAAGCTCCTTGTCCACACTCCTTCCTCTCTCTCATACTCTCCAACCTGTGAGATCTCAGCTTACCTGTCCTGCAGGGGTCAAGGTCGAAAGCCCTCCAATTACCTCTGAGGCTGCTTGATCCCCAGGGAATTGCTAAGCTGCAAGATATACACCCCTGAGGGGAAAGGGGATTAGGATAAAACAACAAATTCAGATCGCTGACACCATCTTGTCTGTCTCAGGTCTCACTACATCTGCATGTGCTGCTTGACACTTCCCTCCCAGACTGCTGGTGGTCAGCTCCAGGATCTACAAAAGAGAATTCTCATTAGCATCTATTCTGAAGTTGCCATCCTCAAACCTCAGACTCACTCCCTTGAAAACCCTTAGTACCTGAAAGCCTCCTCGTACATCTTGAAGGCTGTAAACTGCTTACTGTGGAACTGCTTTCCCTACTGAAATTCCTTCTGGACAGTTCTCCAAGGAGAAGCAACTTGCGGCCTCTTTTAAAAACGTGTCCTACTGCTTCCCATACTGGTATCCTTTCTTGAAAGTTCTCTGGGGATGGCAGTAGTATGTCTTTTGCTGCTGCTGAATTCAACTTTTCAGAATCTTTCCTTGAAAAGTTCAAGACACTGTTTTTTTTCCTATGTTCTGTGCTCCCTGCCTCGCGACCTTTATTTACTGACTTCTTGAACAAACACTCACCTCCCGTGCTCTTCCCACAGTGACACTGCGCTGCAACAATGACTTTGTCTTCTACTTGTCTTACTGCGCTACCTGCGCTGCGCCGCCTTTGACTTCCTTTTTCACAGCACTTCTGCGCTCTGCTCTTTTCACCGCAATCCACACGCAATGCTACTCACAATTGGATTGTCGCTGCCATTCGCAACATTACATGCTGCCGCGTAGTAGTTTCACTAATGCTACTAGTTTCTAAGAAAACCAAAGCGTACGGCTTCCTACGTCGCGTGCGCTAGGGTCTTGTGATTCGTGCTTTCGGATTCAGCGCCAGTGACCAAAGAAAGCTTTGCGCGCTGAATAATTTACACCGTTGAGCCTCGCTGACCCTTTCCTGGTTCATAGGTGTACGCTGCAACAATTCTAACCCTTTGAAAACTGATAAATAAACTTCAGCTAGTTTACAATTATTTACAAGTGCTTTTAAAGTTGTGGCTTCACAATTCACAAGTTACTTAGCTCTGAAAAAACTTTGTATATCTAAACTGCTCTACAGAAAACCGTTCAAGCTTTTCTCTTCCTTCTTCTGACCTTTTCTTGGGAACTTCAGTGGCTGTGACCTCTCCTGGGAAAATCTTTGATGAAATGCAGTTTAGAATCTCTTTAGAGATTCCAAATGACCTCACACTGCCGCTCACTACCTTCAGAATTCACAAAAAGCGGCCACTCAATGATGGCGTCGGTCTGCCCATAGGGAAATGTAACAGTCTGGGGCATGTATATTTTGTATCCAAACAAGAAAAGGTGCTGTTACGCAGATGATTGGTTACTAGGTACAATTATTTAAACAAAGTTTCCTAGTCCAACCTGTTTTGAGAGAAATCATCTGTACATTCACTCACAAGAAATAAAGAAAAAGAAAACACCATGTCAGCCTCCAATGTGAAAAAATATAATGTATTATTTTTTGGAGCAACAAATTGTGTTGGAATATTCAATACAATAATCAATGAAGAAACAAAAAACAAATACTATTCATGCAGAAATTTTAGGAAGAATGATTGAAAAAAATAATTCATTGGTCTGTGACTTCCTCGTGGGGCCCTGATGGTAGCCCCCATGAAGAGCCCTGTCTCTGGGCCTGAAAGTCTATGAAACCTTTCCACCGTTCTGGGAGCATGTGCATCCTGAGCCACCTTCCAAGATCTTTCCTCTGGCCCATATCCCTTCCAATCCACCAGATACTGCAATCTTCCCATTACAACCCTAGAACCCAGAATGCATTGCACCTCATACTCATTCCCAGACTCCACTGTGTTCACCCCCTCTGGAGTTCCCTGAAAACATGTTTCATTACTGCATGGTTTCAAATGTTTTACATGGAAAGTGGGGTGAATCTTAAGCTGACTAGGTAACTTTAGTTTAACTGTAACTGGCAACTTCACTTCCTTCACCATAAAGGGACCAGTTAACTGCGGGCTAAACTCATTTCCCCCTTCAGAGCCAAGTTTCTAGTGGATAAAAACACAGAATCTTCCACCTGATAATCTGGAGCTTCCAGTCTCTTGCTATCAGCAAATCTCTTACACTTCTCTTTACTAACGTTCAAAGCCTCTACTGCCTTCCGCGAATGGCAGCCCACCCAGCCTTTTCCAAACTCATGCCACCACCTCCTACACCAAACAGCCACATTGCTTGAATGAGGCTAGGGGCGTGCTGGGATTGATTACCATTAAGTAACTCAGCTGTGATGTGTATAGTTGTTTGGGGCTGGACCGGAAAATCTTGGATTTAATTTTCCGTGTTGGATTGTTTAAAGTTGGTGTTCATGCTGCACAGGAGAGGTTCCTTCAGGTGAGGGGATTGCAAGTAACCTGATTTTTGGTGCATTTTACCTGTGTGAGTTCTCCAGGCTTACGCCGCAGGGGAGTAAACGAGGTGTCCCCTTAAGTGGTGGCCTCAGTATTCAATCACTGGGAAGAAGTATGGCATGCTTCAGTTTTTGGGCATATGCGTAGATAGAGTGCTACAAAAAATCATGACGTCTCTCTGATGTTCGTGCACTTTTACGGAACGAGTACAGTGAGAAATTGCAGTGTGCCTCTGAATTTCAGACACACTCGTGAAGCATGGGCCATGGGAAACTGCAACATAACTTTGATGTCCGATCAGGCAAACGCAATCCATTGTGGAGAATTTAATTTCCTTCAGTGCATAGTTTCATTTCCCCTCATAGTTCAGTACTTTTAAGGGGACAATGTCCACAATTGTCCCTAGATCAGGAAGGCCTATGGCTGGTATCCTTAATTTCTGGGTAAATGCAAGGACTTTGCTTTGGGCATACAGGAAGTATGGCATCACTTACCACCAGGAGTTCTGGATCCCCAAGGTTAAGGTCTGTCTCAGTTGAAGGAACAGCTCCACCTAAATCTACAAGGTTATTCAAAGTTCTGCAGTCATTGTGTGATTTATTTTGTCTGGATGGTATATTTTTTGCATTGGCGGGTCTAGTTCAGAGAGTGGCGTGTGCTTAATTGAGGGGGCCCTGCCTCTCGCAAGACATAACAATTATTGTGACAGTCCCCTGCCAATTGACAGGGACCAAGTGAGGGTGACCAGGGAATCCTCCCCATACCGCCTCAGCCCCATTATCCAATGAATCCAGGAGGCACCCAGACCCCATGATCACGCTACTAGTGGTCCCCATAGTTAGGCAGTGGAATTTGGCATATTTAATTATAAAATGTGTTTACAACTGAGGTATCTTTAATTGTAGGGTGTGAGACTTGCCTATCCTCTGGACTGGAGCTTTAAGAAGCATGTCCACCATCTTGGATTCCTCTCCTAGGCCACTGGATGGGCTTTACAGCTAGCAGATATTGGTTTGTGTCTTGAAAGGCCATTTATACTGCCAACAAGATGAGCCTCTTCACACCAACCTCAGAGTTGGGGGATTAACCTGGAGATCCTTCTTGGCACTGTGTCAAGGTGCTGCATCATAGAGCAAGTGGCAGCACCTACCCCCATGGCCACCTCCCCACAATCCCCAAAGGTCAGTCAGAGGACATTGTCACAGCTGCGTGATATTTCCGATGGCAAGGCTATTATGATGACAGCCTGACAATCCACCCAAGACAAGTGTCTGGGGAAGAAATAGACTGTCAATAGTAATGGTACTACCTCAGCCTTGGATGGCCAACCATTACCAAACAAGGAGTATTTGGGACATATGAATAAGACTTAAAGAGCAAGAGTGCTTATTAATAATATTTATTTGTATACAGTCATTTAATACTTTTATTTCTTAAAAATATAGAATCATATACAATCATATTCTTATATGCATATCGACATAACATAACACAAATCTCCTACTTAACATGAAAAACAATAACATAACTACACACATACACTTACTTAAATGACAATAAATGATGGTTAATATATAATATATAATATATATATATATATAGTCTTCAAATCCATAATACAATACAGCATTACCCTAAAACATTGCATTACAATTCAACTTACTTACAGACTTTAAACGCTTTTCAGTTTGTCGCTATAGACGGTAAAGTGGTATCTGCAAAGAAGTTGATGGAGAATTTAGGCAATACCACCAAAACTCATCAGACCTGATTGTTTCATAGTTAGCACTAGGCCCCCATTTATACTCATATATGAGGTTCCCAAGTTCTCACATTCTATGAATAGGTGTTTAGCTATTTCAGCAACATAGGACAAATTGCAAATTCTACAAAATCTCTGATTAGAAGGTAATTTCAACCGAGGACCAAGAACTGTCAACAGAGGCAGCTGATTATTTTGCAGGCAAAATATTAATGTTTGGTCTCTGGAGTATATACATCTGGAGCCATAGGAAGTGATGTACAACATTACATATATATTTATAACTCTTACGTTTATATATATGTTTGTAGTTGTTATTCAAATCCCATAAATTAAATTTATTTTTAAAGAATTCTTTATATATTTCATAATTACTTCTAACGTCCTCTTTCCATTCGCAGTTTATCTGCTCAAGCGTTGCCAAATGTAAGGCCACAAAATTAAAGCCTCTGTTCCCTGTCACTATTGGGGTAGCTTTAGTCTTAATAAAAAATTCCCCACATTTCCTTTGGACTTGACCGGCCAGAAATACCAGCCCCAACTCCAATCTCAGATTTGGAGTGGAGGGACCCAGTTTTAAAATCGTTTTCCAAAATGTACCTTCAAGGTGGTTTAGCCAAACTCCACTTTCCATAGTCAGGCCCGTTTATCCATAAAGAATGGCGGGACAGACACATTGATGGTATAGCTTTAGAATTCCCTCCATCGAATAGCCCGCTATTTGATTTGCAAATGTATTAAAAAGTAGGATAAGCTGTTTAGCTTTCCTAGTTTGTATCTCCTTAATGTGGCCATAATCAGCAGATGCATTTATCTCTATACCCAAGTACGGATAATGCATAACATATTCTATAGGTCCCTGGGATGTGGTAATCACAACTCTATTTATCTTCTTAGATGTGGCCAGCATTATCTTAGTATTTTACATATTAATCGATAATAGGTATGATCAAGTATTACCAGGTCGTCAGCATATAGCATGCTAGACACTATGGCAACACCTATCTCAGGGGAACAATTTGAGGAGTCAGATAGCCGCTCGGGCAGTTCAGCCAAATATAAATTGAAAAGCATGGGAGCCAGCACACAACCCTGCTAATCTGTATAGATGATGTTATTTGCCCTTGATTACACAAGCAAACCCTTGCAGTAGTATTTGTATTTGTATTTTGTATTTATTTTATTTGTAACGTGCAGACCATCAGGTCCAGAGGCATCAGGGCGCAATTTATACAGGTTACAGATATGCATATATACAGACATAACATTACATAATTTACACAAAGACAGTAGGTGAATAAAGGAATCTATCTACATATAATACAGTGATGCCGGTGCTGCTAGGTAATAACAGAGGTCAGCAGGTCAGAGTGTGTAAGACAGAGGCGCTGAGCAGGGCTTCAAGCTGGTCAAAAAGCCAAGATCTAGTATTGGCTTTGAAAGTGTTAAATGAGTCTTCAGCTCTGATGGTAGCAGGGAGGGAGTTCCATAGCTTGGAGGCTAGGACAGGGAAGCTTAAACCCCCTGCTTTTTGCAGTTTAAATCTAGGGATCGCTAGACAGTGGGACTGGGCATTTCTTAGTGATCGGGAGGTCGAGTGGCGCGACAGTCGACTGCCGAGGTAGATAGGGGCCTTATTAGCCAGGCATTTGTGCGTAAGGGCGAGTGTTTTGAGTGAAATTCTCTGCTTGACTGGTAGCCACTTTAACTTGGTTCTAGTTTCTGTGATATGGTGGTTGCGGGTAATGTTTAGGGCGGCATGAATGGCATTGTTTTGGGTAGTTTGGAGTTTATTCAGGTTCTCTTGGCTGGTGCCTAGGTAAAGTGCACTACAGTAATCGATTTTAGCCATGATGACGGTTCTCGCTAATGTGACACTGTTGGAGGTAGTAAGGAATGGTCTGCAAGCTGCAATGAGTTTGCATGTGCATGCAGACGCAGATCTGACAGCATTCGTTTGTCGGGTTAATGATAGTGTAGCGTCAAGGTAGAAACCTAATGTTTTAGTGTCTTTTGAGACTCGAATGTTATTACCGTCTATGGTGAATGACTGATAGGACGGTTCTAGTCTGCTCAGGCGTTGTGCAGTGCCCAAGATCAGAAGCTCCGTCTTGTCATCGTTTAGGCACAACTGGTGTTGGGCCATCCAAGCTTGGATGACCAAGTAGACGTCATTAAGGGCCTTGGTGTCAGCTAGATAATCACCAGTGATGGGAATGAGTATCTGGGTGTCGTCCGCATAGTTAGTATAGGAGACACCCAGATAGTCAAGCACATCAAAGAGTGGTTTTGTGAAGATGTTATAAAGTGTAGGTGACACGCAAGATCCTTGAGGTACGCCACAGTGAATTGGGGAAGGGTCGGCGGCTGCGGATGGGGCAAAGACTCTCATGGATCTATTGCTCAAAAAGGATTTGATCCAGGCTGCAGCAGAGGATGAGAAGTTGGCAGCGGAGTGGAGTTGCTTGCAAAGGATCTGGTGGTTGACCAAATTGAAAGCGGCTGAAAGGTTGAGAAGTAATAGCATTGCTAGTTTGCCCTGATCCTTTAAAACCTCGATTTGGGTTTTAAGGTCTATTAAAGCAGTCTCCGTCCCGTGTCTGGGGCGGAATCCGGATTGTCGTAGACCTAGCAAGTTATTAGATTCCAAATAGTTTTGTATCTGAAGGTATGCAGCACGGTCTAAAATCTTAAGCAGAAATGGGACTGTGGTGATAGGTCGGACATTAGTAGGTCTGCTTGGGTCGAGGGATGGTTTTTTGAGCAATGGTATCACCAAGCGTCCTTCAGGTTATCCGGGACAATACCGGTTTTGAAGGAAGAGTTAATGAAGGCCGTAATGAATGGGGCCAGCTCATGCGCTGAGTCCTTAATATTAGGGGCTGGGCACGGGTCACCTTGGCAGTTGGATGGTTTAATTCTTAGAATTATGTTTTCTACCTCGGCAACGGTGAGCGGTGAGAATGTAAATGGTGTAGTATTAGCAGTGTCTGGAGGGGGGGCCCTGGCAGGGGAAAGAGCGCGGTTGTCTCGCTTCAGACTGTCCTGCTTATCTTTAATTTTCGCTTGTAGTGTGGAGATTTTATTTAGTAAGGCTGCTTGGATGTTGGCACACCATTTACTATCTTTCAAGCAAGTATCAGGGGGGGGCGACTGGAGTTTCAAGCTCTTTTAGGATTTTGAAGAGTTCCTTAGTGTTCGAGTCAGCTTGCATAATGCGGTTGTTAAGAGATTCCTTTTTTGCAGTGATGATAGCGTCTTTATAAGAGAGTGAGGCAAGAAGGAAACCATCTTTGTGCTCTTCAGAAGGGTGGCTTTTCCATCGATTTTCAGCACAACGTTTCGCTTTGCAGAGTATTCTTAACTGTGGGGTGAACCATGAGTTAAGATGAGCTTGTAATTTAGCCTTCCTAAGTTTGATAGGTGCTATAGAGTCAATGGCCGTTAGCATTGTTTGGTTGTAAGTGTCTGCTAAGGAAGTAGGATCAGAGCAGGTGTTGGTGGCTGCATTAAGGGTCGGGAGTAACAGTGGGAGGAGTTTCTCCTTAGTTATGTCTTTTTTGCTTCTGGTCAGGAGTGCTGGGGCTATTGGAGTTGGGGTACGTGGGGTTGCTTCAATGTTAAATGATGGTCAGACCATAAACAGGGGGTGTTGCTGAGAACCTTAATATTTCAGTTGGAGCCAGCTAACCAATCAAGTGTTCTACCTTTGATATGGGTAGGTTCTTGAATGTACAAGGTGAGGCCGAGGTCAGTTAGTACGTTCTCCAGGTCAGTTGCCACAGGATCCTTTAGGTCACCAAGACCTAAGTTAAAGTCGCCTAGGATGATTGTTTGTGAATTATTTTTAGTATTGTCAAGGAGAAGGGTGGAAATTTCACTGGCAAAGGACGGTGCCGGTCCCGGGGGCCTGTAGATAAGGTGCAAGGTGGCCGTTTGGTTGGGTGTGAGTGCTAATTTGACTGACAGCGACTCAGCTGATGCAAGTTTGGCATCAGGTATCACTCTTAGGTCAAGCGCATTTTTATGGATGAAAGCCACACCCCCACCTCTAGAGTGGGCAGTGGGACGGTCACATCGTGTGATGCCGTAGTCAGGCGGTAGGGCCAACGCTAGTAAGGGGCCAGAAGCGGCATGAAGCCATGTTTCGGATATAGCTATGAAGTCAAGGTCAGACGTGGTGATAAGGTCAGCTATGTCTAGTGCATGTGCAATGAGGGATCTGGCATTAATAAGGGCACCCTTAAACATGGGCAGTTTAACCCCTGTGGTTGTGGATTTGCATGAGGTAGTAATTGACGGTGATCCAGGTGGAGAGAGTAAGGTTTGCTTTGTGGCGTTGTTACGGGAGTGACGTAGGCGGAATCTGGTGCCTAGTCTCTTATTTCTGAGAGAGAGGGGGCAAGGTTGGTTAGGTGTGGGTTTCCTAGCGAAATGTTTCAACCATAGTGCTGGGTCATTAAGGTATTGGTTGATCTAGCCTACAGCGGAAGCTGCCGGGCTCATTCTGGGAGACACCATAGGTCGTGGGGGTGCAAGACTGAGAAGAGGCTGATCAAGTTTAACCCGGGGTGGTGAGGTTGTTACCGTGGGTAACTGAGTGACTTGGGCAAGTCGTAGGGCTAGAGTGTAGTATAGTGGAAGGAGTGCACTGATGTGCATGATGGTAGTCCTGGTTACCTGAGTAAGAGAGAAAGAGCCAGGAAGGCAATACAGTCAAATGCATAAAATAGGGGTCACCTAGATTCGATTTAGCAGTGAGAGGCAAAAGGCAATACAGTCAAATGCATAAAATGGGGGTCACCTAGATTCGATTTAGCGGTGAGAGGCAAAAGGCAATACAGTCAAATGCATAAAATGGGGGTCACCTAGATTTGATTTAGCAGTGAGAGGCAAAAGGCAATACAGTCAAATGCATAAAATGGGGGTCACCTAGATTCGATTTAGCAGTGAGAGGCAAAAGGCAATACAGTCAAATGCATAAAATGGGGGTCACCTAGATTCGAATTAGCAGTGAGAGGCAAAAAGCACTTCAATCAGATGCAAATATGGGTCACCTAGATTCGATTTAGCAGTGAGAGCAGTGCGATAATCATTACATAATACAATGCAGTGCTAGTCTGATTATGGCTAGTATTTGGCACATTGAGCATACAATGGTGCTGAGCGAGTGCAGTAGTAAGAGGTAATATGCGTAGCGTTACAGTTGTATAATGGTAAAATAATTAGTTAGGCATGATCTAAAGCATCACTCAACTTTTAGGCAAGTATAGGCTAGATGCAGCGTTCAGGTAATGGGCAGAAGAAGGCTAATGTAGCATCAGATGGATAGTCAGATATAAACTAGATACGACATGCAGATGCATATGCATGAGACTATTAACGCAAGAATATCATGGTGCTAGCTGCAAGTAGGTACTTACAATGGATGTAAGGTCATATAGCGAGGTCCAAGCTAAGTCCAAGTGGTTAAATCGTCACGCGCCGTTCAGCCGCGAACAGGGGCAAACAGGGCCTTAGATGGCCTTCGGTGGGCCGGCTCTTCCGCCTGCTAGTGTTAGTGTGTAGCAATTAGTGTGTAGCGTTAGTGTGTAGCAATTTAGCTGTAATAAGTAGCCACCCTGGGCAGCCCAACCTTTCCATTTTACTCCATAACAGCAACCGATTTACTTGGTCAAATGCTGCCCTGAAGTCCACGTTTGTTATGTATAGACCAGGGCTTTCCTGTGATCTTGGCCCCTGGATCAGATGATCTAAAAGCCTGATGTTATGTGTCATGGACGAGCCTGGGCAGAAGCCCGTTTGACAAAAAGGCAGAATATTCTCAGTCTCCACCCAGGCCAGCAGCTCTTTCAACACCAAAGTAGCAAAAACGATTCCGGTTACGTCTAACATTGACAGCAATCTATAATTCTCTGGCAGGGATCTTGGTACCATTATAGATTGCTGCCAAGTTACCGGAATTTGCTGATCTCTATATACCCTACCAAAGAGCGTTGCCAAAATAAGGGCCCAACCATCAGGGTGCTTCTTAAGGACTATATCGTTGCCCATTACGGCCTGGTGCCCTTGAGTTTTTAAGTTTAATAATTAACGCCTTCAACGTTTCAGGCATAATGTCTAAGGTCCAGCAAGCACTCTGTGCAAGCTCTAAATATAGAGGGCTATCAAAACTCCTAATTTTTGTCTCCACATACCTCATCCATATCTCCTCACCTATTTAATTAATTAACTGTTTCTCCTTAGAGCCTTTGGCATGAAAACGAATTTCCCAAATGGTGCGCATGTTTTTACCTCGGAGAGCACCAATCAACCTTTGGCATTCTACATTCTTTAATGAAAATCTCCAATTTCTGACTGAGATTCTATCTGCAGACTTTACTTTACATATTTGTGTCTCTCTTTCTGCTAGGGAGCTTATTGATATTTTGAGATTACATCCCTCCCTTCCCATCTACCTCTTAGAATCACTGATCATAATATCGAATGGCCTTACATGCAATTTGTCAGTAGCCAGATGTTTCTGTCTGCCAAAGGCAGCAGTATTTCCTACTGATCTAGCCAGCCTTTCCTCAGTTTCATCAGCATTATGTTGTCTAAAGGTCTCTCCACAGAGGTAATTTGGTTCACATAGAACACGCAAGATCTGAACAATGGTCGCTTTAGACCAATATATTTGATTGCCTGCATGGTTGGGTATTATACCTCCTATGCCCGATGTCATTGTTGGTTTATTAAGTGGCAATTACATTGTGAGTTTAACAATGACAGGGTCACTATTTACATTTGGTATAACCAACAGCTCTGAGACTAACCACAATACGGCGTTGCTCCCAAAGATATAGGGGGTAATTATGAGGTTGGAGGTAGCCATGGCACTATTAGCTCCATGGCTACCCCCTTACCGCATACCGGGTCCGGGTTCCCTGAAAGGGGAATTACCGGGCCATTCCAACCTTGGAGGACCCGGTATTTCCCCATTCAGGGAACCCATCCCCATTCGAGTCCCGATAGGGCTCAATAGGAATGGGGACCATGCTAACAACAGGCCCGTTAATAACAGCTCCCACTAAGGGCACCTGGTAAAACCAGCCGCCCTTAGCAGGACCCGCTAAAGGACCTCGTAATGTGGCGGCACCTTTACCGGCTCCGTTAACCCCTTACCTACAACCTCGTAATGATCCCCATAGTCTAGGGTTTCCCATTATTTGCCACTTCTCCAGGTTCCTTGACCAGGCTGATCACCCCTAGTGCGACTATTTAAAATGTTCATTTCCCATTCTCTGAGAAAAGTAATCAATTTTTTGCCCTGTTTATTCGACCTTTTGCATTAATGAACACCTACCAGCAACATTGCAGTAAACAGCAAAGGTCTCTTTGTCATAGCATCAAGCATTTATATCTCCACCAAACAATGAATAGGTCATGGTCAGAACTACTTGCCCACTCAGAGCATAATGCGTCAATGCGTGTAAATATGACATCTGAGTGTAGGCCCCCCAGACGGGCCATTCACGTGTATTAACAACATCTGTCTACTTTCTGAACTGGACTTCAAGGTTACCCCAATTGCAAGCACATTGCTATTGCTTTCATCTAATAATACAATTCTGGGATTTAAAGATGATTTTATCCATGTCATTAGGCCCCCAGAGGGATGTCCCTTTGGGCCCTTTTGGCAGGTTCTTGGAACAGGCAATACCCATCTATACTGATAGGTGAAGTCAACCAAGTCTCCTGCAGCATGAAAATATTATGCTCCAAGAGTTTGGGCAAAGTGCCTCCTTCTGCCAAAATATGCGTGTTCCCTCTTCTATTCCAACCTAATAATGCTTAACAATCAATTATTTATCATATGTGGTTTAGGCAAAAAACTCTTCAGCCTTTCCCAAACTTGTTCCTTCTTCACATTATGTTATGTTATGTTAAAGGTATTCATATAGCGCATCATCACCAACGCAATTGGTCCTCAGGCGCTCTTTAGAAGGTGGCAAAACAACTTTACTTTTTTGGACAGATGGTCCAACATTCAAAGCATTCAAACTTTTAGAGCAACATGATGAGGTAATAGCATTTAGCTCTTTAAGATCTAAGATATACCCCTAAGTTTCCATAGGATTCACATGAGAGCAAATCATTGTAGCAGTTTGTGCAAGACCACAATGGATTTGTGACACACCATCTGCTTTCTGATTCAGTTGTTTAACTTAATCAAATTCAATTGTATTCAATATCCTTAAAGTAGGTAGGTATCTTTCCAAGGATCTTCAAGAAAGCAGTTTGGTTCAATTGTCTAGTGTCTTTAGTAATCTTCGCTGGCAAATTGTGAGGATTTTCGGATCTGCACTTCCTAACTCAACACTGGGCAAAGTATCTAATGAAACATTATTGTTTTTTTCTCTTTTTTGACTCCTTTTAAAGTTTATTTTTGTAACTGCCTGTCACGGTTCACCCGTGGAGGTTATGGCAAAAATGGAGGCTTCACTGAGCCACTGCGGGATCAGCATCAACGTACTAGCCTCTCCGAGGCTTTGGTATATAGGGAAGCCACGCCCCCTTCCCGACGCGCTGTAACTCGCTCTTTCAGTTTTTGCATTGCCTTCGTTTCCTCAGTACCTCCAGCTTTTGCCTCCCGGGCAGGTCCCAGACACTGCTCTCCCCCTTTTCTCCTGGATTCCTGCTTTCCCTCCTGCTACCATTTTTTGACGCGCTCTCTTGCATATTCCATATTCCTTTGTTCTTCTGCTCTGCCGCCTGTCTCTGTCGGTCTCTTTCTCTCCTGCTCCTATTCTCCGGGGTTCGCTCCGGTCGGCTTCCTATTGCCTGGTACTTGCTTATCTACTTTTCTACTCTTCTTGTCTGTTTACTTACTCGCCTTTAGTATTGCTTCCGCTGCTCTCGCCTCTTTCTACCTATTCGCCTTCTGTCGGCTTCCTCTCTCTCACTATTCAGATCCTTTCCTCACTGGCCTGTCTTTGGTTTCGTGCCTTCCTCTCTTCTATGTCCAGCCTTTTCCACTTACCTTGATCTCGTTCCTGAGGTAGCTGACTGTTCTTCTTTTGATCCTCTTCTTTGGCGTTCCGCGCTTCGGGGTCCTCGTTAGGTCACGAGTATTTATACTTTTCTGACTCTCCTTCTTTCCCTGGTTTCGCTCCTTTTGTTTTCTTCTGGAAACCTCACCTCCAAGTCCAGTGTGGGTCTATGACCTATACAGATTTCTGCAGCACAGGGCTCCTACCCATAATACTGCACACCTCTTCGGATACAATCCTCACCACTAAAGACTGCTGTCTGCTGATCCCGCATATAACAACACAGGGTTTTTTGTGCCTTCATCAGCTTTTTCCCTGGAACTTGGGGCAAGCTCCCTTGGGTCCGCCTGCCTGTTGTTGCAACCTCAGTCAAGGTGGCCTCAGGCAGAGCTCGTCCTTATCTCTACGAATGGAAGAAGGGAAAGAAGATCACAGAGACAGAAGGAGATCAGAAGTCTCATAAGAAGGAGAGAAGAAGAGAGAAGGAATCCATCCAAGACCATACTCCTGAAGACCCAGGTGAGGAATCACAGGGGGAGGTAGCCTCAGACTTTGACAGCTTGCAGCGCCCACAAACACCCATGCCTTTCCTAGAACAATATCAGGAGATGGTGAATGCCATCCCGGCTCTTCAAGCAGAGGTCCAGAATCTTTGCACAGAGAACTTAACCCTGAAACAACAAGTAGCTGCAAGGGAAGAATCATGTGGAGACTTACCTCCCCTGACGTTCTCCTCTGGAAAATACAATGGTAACCCCAAGTCGTTGAAGGAGTTCTTGGACGCCTGTATGGTTTGCTTCACATTCTACCCCAAGACCTATGAAATGGACCGAGCTAAGGTGGGGTTTTTGGTTTCCAACCTGACGGGGAATGCCTTGGCATGGGCCACCCCTCTAATCACTCAGACTGATCCTGCCATTAATGATTTCTCTCAGTTCACTCAGCTTCTGAAGTCCACATTCAGACACCTGGAGGTCCAGTACTCAGCCTATGAGGCTCTTCTCGACATCCATCAAGGGGCACAAGACATCCAGACTTATGCCTCCTCCTTCAGTAAATTAGAAACAGAAGCTGATTGGCCATATTTGGCTCAGCAGACCCTCTTTCGGCGTGGTCTACATGAAGACTTAAAAGACGAGTTGGTGAGAGTAGCCCGACCTGCTTCCTTCCGGGAGTTGGTAACGCTTACCCTCCAGTTGGAATATCGTCTTCAAGAAAGAAGACAGGAAAGACGATGAACCAGAGTATCCTTTCCTACAGGGGCGCCTTCCGTGAGTCCTCCCAGACGCTCACAGACAGAGGAACCTATGCAGATAGGTGCCGCCAGAGGCCCCCTGACGCCAGAAGAACAAAAGCGTCGCAAAGACAAGGGCCTTTGTATGTACTGCTGCTGCACAATTGTCCCGAAGTGCCTCCCGGGAAACGCATCTCACCGGTCTTGAGCAGGGAAAAGGTCTGGGCAGAGATGATCAGTCCCTGCAATGTCTTTCAACATAACAAACCTCCTGAAGATCATCGTCTTATGGTTTTTGCAGTCCCTCTTGCCTTTGGGGCAGCACCGGCCGTAGAAACCCTTGCCATGTCAGATTGTGGATCCGCAGGGATTTTCATAGACACTCAGTGGGCACAGGAGCATCGAATACCTCTTCACCGGAAGAACAGTCCCATTCCCGTGGAAGGGGTGGACGGATCTCCACTTTCATCAGGACCCATTATCCAGGAAACAGGTCTTGTCGTGATGTCCCTGTTGCAACATCAGGAACAGCTTTCTTTCGATATCATCAGGGCAGCACATTTTCCGTTGATTCTAGGCATACCATGGCTACATCGACATAATCCCCAGATTGACTGGTCTGCGAATACCATTTGCTTCTCTTCTCCATACTGTGCCCTTCATTGTTTGCCGCAGGCTCTCCCCGCCTCTGCAGCCAGCCTTACTATACCAGTGTCTACCTCCTACTATCAACAGTTCTCAGACATTTTTGAGGATAAACTACCTCGATCCCTGCCTCCCCACCGGGCTGAAGACTGCAGCATTGAATTGAAGCCGGGTGCTTCGGTGCCCATTGGTCGCATGTACCACATGTCCCTCCCGGAAAGAAGAGTGCTCAAGGAATATTTAGAGGCCAATCTGCAGAACGGTCTCATACAGGAGTCCCTCACCTCTGCGGGGGCTTCCATGTTCTTCATCCCAAAGAAGGGTACCACCGAATTGAGGCTGTATATAGACTACCACAGACTCAATAGCCTGACCATACGCGACCAATACCCTATGCCTTTAATAAATAAGGTCCTTGAGGCATTTGAAGGAGCCAGTGTTTTCACCAAACTGGACTTACGTGGGGCTTACCATCTGTTAAGAATCCGAGAGGGCGACGAATGGAAGACGCGTTCCGTACTCCGTTAGGATATTTTGAGTGTAGAGTGATGCCTTTCGGCTTGGTAAATGCCCCTGCTATCTTCCAACCTTTTGTGGACAAGATATTCTCAGATTTGTTGTATACATCAGTGGTGGTGTATTTAAACAATATCTTGATCTTTTCCTCTTCTCTCTCTGAACATCGAAGACACGTTACTGAGGTGCTGCAAAGGCTTAGAGACAACCAACTGTTAGTGAAACTAGAGAAATGTACCTTTGAGGTCTCTTCAATTTCTTATTTGGGTTTCATACTCTCCAAGGAAGGGGTACAGATGGACCCAGAGAAGGTTAAAGCAGTGTTACAATGGCCAACCCCTAAGAACATGAAGGACATCCAACAGTTTTTGGGTCTAGCAAACTTTTATCGAAGATTCATTCCCAACTTTTCAGAGATCGTGTTGCCCATTACTCAATTGCTGAAAAAAGGAAATCGGTTTGAGTGGCACATGAAGGTAGAACATGCCTTTCGGCTACTCAAGAAGACCTTAACCACTGGTCCTATTCTAATCCAACCAAATCAGTCTTTATCCTTTGTAGTGGAAACGAATGCCTCTGGAGGAGCTATAGGAGCAGCATTATTACGAGAAGGTAAGGATGGTGAGGAACACCCAGTGGCATATTATTCCAGAACGCTCGCTCCCAGTGAAAGAAATTATTCAGTTTTGGAAAAAGAACTTTTGGCCATTTGTCAAGCCTGCATTGAATGGAGACATTTATTACACGGATCAGCCCATCCTTTCCTTGTTCGTACAGACCACCGTAACTTAAGGGTACTACAGCAGATGGAATGTCGTAATTCCAGACACGCTCGTTGGGCATACTTCTTCTCTCAATATGACTTTGAAATCACTTATCTTCCAGGAAAGGAAAATGTTTTAGCAGATGCTTTATCCCGGAGCCAAGAAGAAGAATCCAAGGTTCCTCAGATCTACGAAGGAATTTTGTCCAGAAAGAGATTTTTAGGAGCGATCCATTCCTTTTTGCAAGAAGTGGAACAAGGAGAGGGACTTTCTACTTCCATCAAGGGAGACTATTCCTACCAATGAAGGACCTTCAAGTACAAGCAAAGTCTTGGTGCCACAACCTTCCTTTGGCAGGGCACAAAGGTCGAGTAGCCACATTAGATCTTCTTTCAAAGCAGTTTTGGTGGCTAACTATGTACAAGGATGTCAGGGAGTATGTGGCAGGGTGCCCAGTGTGTGCTTCCAGTAAATACTCTGTTTCAAGACTGTTAGGTCTCCTTCAACAAGAGCCAATACCGTCTGAACCCTGGAAACAAATCTCCACTGACTTTATTGTTGACCTACCGCCCTCTTTGGGATATACGGCGATCATGGTTACGGTAGACTCATTGAGTAAATTAGCACACTTTTCCCTTTTCCCTGCTTCCGAACCTTCCGTCAGCTCCTGAAGCGGCTGCCATTTTCCTGAGAGACGTGGTCAGGTTACATGGCTCACCTCCAAATATCATTTCTGACCGGGGTACACAGTTTACCTCAAGATTCTGGTCTACCTTGTGCAAGTCTTTAGGTATTAAACGGTCCCTTTCCTCCGGCTACCACCCTCAAAGCAATGGACAGACGGAACAATTAAATGCCACCTTAGAACAATATCTCTGTTGTTTTTGTAGCCAAGAACAAGAAAGATGGGCTTCTTTTTTATCCATGGCAGAGTTCGCCTATAACAACTCCAAACATTCTGCTACTGGCGTTAGCCCTTTTCTATTCACCTATGGGTACCATCCCAGACACATTCCTTACTTCGGGCTTCCAGCCACTACCGTGCCATCGGTCGATAAACATCTCAACAACCTGCGGCGCCTACAAAGAGAAGCCGCGCTGAAGATAGAAGCCACTATATCCCAGTATAAGAGACACGCAGATGGTAAAAGATTGCCAAATCCTAGATGGATTCCAGGTACCAAGGTATGGTGGTCCACGAAATATCTCCCACGGTGGACTCATGCAGGAAAGTTTACTGCCCATTATATAGGCCCATACCCAATTGAGTCCCAAATCAATCCTGTGGCCTTTCGTTTGAAGTTACCACCTTGTCTCAAGAAGATACATCCAGTCTTCCATACCTCACGTCTGAAGGCATATAAACCCGACCCCTTTGGCCGCAAGGGCCTCCGTCCTGCATCATATAAGGACCTATATCCAGAAGAGTATGAGGTAGGGAAGCTGGTGGATTCCCGGTACAAGCATGGTACTCTCCAATACCTGGTCCATTGGAAAGGTTATTCTGTAGAAGAACGTACCTGGGAGCCAAAGAATCACATCCACGCTCCAAGATTGCTCAGGCTATTTCATTGTCTCCATCCGGGTAAACCCGGAGGAGCCCCGATAAGGAGGGGGCATGCTGTCACGGTTCGCCCGTGGAGGTTATGGCAAAAATGGAGGCTTCACTGAGCCACTGCGGGATCAGCATCAACGTTCTAGCCTCTTTGAGGCTTTGGTATATAGGGAAGCCATGCCCCCTTCCCGACGCGCTGCAACTCGCTCTTTCAGTTTTTCCTCAGACTGCATCTATTGCATTTGCATTGCCTTTGTTTCCTCAGTACCTCCAGCTTTTGCCTCCAGGGCAGGTCCCAGACACTGCTCTCCCCCTTTTCTCCTGGATTCCTGCTTTCCCTCCTGCTACCATTTTTTGACGCGCTCTCTTGCGTATTCCATATTGCTTTGTTCTTCTGCCCTGCCGCCTGTCTGTCGGTCTCTTTCTCTCCTGCTCCTATTCTCCGGGGTTCGCTCCGGTCGGCTTCCTATTGCCTGGTACTTGCTTATCTACTTTTCTACTCTTCTTGTCTGTTTACTTACTCGCCTTTAGTATTGCTTCCGCTGCTCTCGCCTCTTTCTACCTATTCGCCTTCTGTCGGCTTCCTCTCTCTCACTATTCAGATACTTTCCTCACTGGCCTGTCTTTGGTTTCGTGCCTTCCTCTCTTCTATGTCCAGCCTTTTCCACTTACCTTGATCTCGTTCCTGAGGTAGCTGACTGTTCTTCTTTTGATCCTCTTCTTCGGCGTTCCGCACTTCGGGATCCTTGTTAGGTCACAGGTATTTATACTTTTGTGACTCTCCTTCTTTCCCTGGTTTCGCTCCTTTTGTTTTCTTCTGGAAACCTCGCCTCCAAGTCCAGTGTGGGTCTATGACCTATACAGATTTCTGCCTCACAGGGCTCCTACCCATAATACTGCACACCTCTTCGGATACAATCCTCACCACTAAAGACTGCTGTCTGCTGATCCCGCATATAACAACACAGGGCTTTTTGTGCCTTCATCAGCTTTTTCCCTGGAACTTGGGGCAAGCTCCCTTGGGTCTGCGTGACTGTTGTTGCAATCCCAGTCAAGGTGGTCTCAGGCGGAGCCCGTCCTTATCTCTATGAAAGGAAGAAGGGAAAGAAGATCACAGAGACAGAAGGAGATCAGAAGTATTGTAAGAAGGAGAGAAGAAGAGAGAAGGAATCCATCCAAGACCATACTCCTGAAGACCCAGGTGAGGAGTCACAGGGGGGGTAGCCTCAGACTTTGACACTGCCTCGATCACGTTATGTTTAGTACATGTAGTAATTTTAGAAAGTGCTTCATGTGAATGAGGATTAACTACTTCTGCTATGTTCGAAATATGCACATGTCTTTGACCAACCAACTTGTTAAGGTGCCAGGGTTCCTCTGTTGTCTTTTCTTCCTGCAAGAGTCTCTCCTTTTTTGTTTCTTTGATTTTAAGTAAAAGGACGAGGCTATGGTACAGTTTAGAGGCTCAAAATCACAAGTAGCACCAGGTGGTGGCACAGCTGGTGGGATTTCTATTGCTAAGCGTTCATGGTGCTTTTCCTGGCGCCTCGCCCTACGAGTTTTAAGATTGGCGGTTGAGTAGGGAGAGACTTCAAGCGTTTCTACCCCTAAATGGGAGTGTCGATGTTGGTCACCAGCTTTCAAGGTGCTGCTAATGGCCTCTTCAGTGCTTCCTTGCACATTAATGATTTCCTTATTTACTCTGGCCATATTTTGGTCTAGCAGGTTGGTTAAATGTAAGATAGCATAACCTTGCTGTTTTAGATCCTCATGGATCCTACCACATAACTTTAGTAGGATCTTGGTGGTGAATTCTAGCACTCTCGTATTTAAATTAAAATAGGAGCTAGTTTAACTGACATTCACTATATCCGCTGGGTTTATGACATGGTTAGTTTGGGCTTCATCTTCAACATCAGGGAATAGATCTGGGGTAACAGACATTCTTTGACGTTGTTCTATTGGCCGTGGGGGAGACAGCGACTTTGCTTTTAATCCTGAGTGCTCGGAAAATGCAGCAATTTCAGAGTCATTTGCTGTCAAAGATTGTGTTTTCCTCTGTAGGGTGTAGCAAAGATCCAAAAGTGAGTTATTGTCATTGCTAACAAGGATCTATTAAAAGAGCAATTAGTATTTTCCAACAAATTAATCTCTAGTCCCCCTTCGGGTGGAGTTATTACTGCTTGGTTGGACTTTGGCAAGGGCTCTTTAGTTTTCTAATGTGTCAACCTGCTTAGATTTAACATTTTCACAAGTCTTCTTGTAAGGCTTTGTCTTTCTACGGTTATAGTCCTTAGTGGGATTTATTGCCTTCCCTGGCATACTGTGGTGTTCTTTTGTGCTTAATTAGGTTTTCGCAGTAGAATTAGCAGCCACAAGGCAGCAGAAACAGTGCGTAGAAGTAAAAAACAGCAGGTCGTGGCTTACCATGCTTGATGAAACTTACTGGTTCTAGACAGCACTGTTGACACTTTTGGGACAAAACAGTAGGAAGTATTTGCCGTTTTGTATCACCGCAGATCAATTGTTGCAAAGTAAGAAGGAGCACAACTGATAGCAGCAAACTCGTCCGGTCTTGCCTGAACCACTGACGGACCCACTTGGTTACCCACGTGGCGCTCTGCGCTGTGAATGATGTTTTAACCTCTCGCCAGCTGGGTCTCCGTTGTAAGCTCCGCCTTCCTTTGGAAAAACAGAAACAATAGACTGCGGCAGCTTTTTCACCACGGACCACTTAGTAACCCACTTGGTTACCCGCATGGTGCTCCACGTTGTGAATGAGGTTTTAACCTCTCACCAGCTGGGTTTCCATTGTAAGCCCCTCCTTTCTTTAGAAAAATACAGAGAATCGACTCTGTCAGCTTTTCCACGACAGACAACTTAGTAACCCACTTGGTTACAGCTTATTCGACTAAGGCCTTGAGAACAAAGACCCTGACAGTGACAAGTGACTTTCATGCAGAATAAAGGTTCAGACTACCAGATCTCATGAACCGGAGAGGCATAGGTAAGAGAAACCATCCTGCCTGTAATGGCTATTTCTCTTATTGACGTTTTTTTCCTCGACCAGGTTTCTGAGACTGTTCCTGAATCTGTGACTATCCCCTGCATTGATACGTACATTGACAGAGCCATATCCCAATTTATTTGATCTTTACCTTTGCTCCTTTCCCATTGTGTACTGTGAGAAACGTGAAGGTATTCTCCCAGGTAGAGCCCTGGAATCCCTTATCCAGGTGGCCAGGACATGGCCAACGCTGTTGGATCCAGTTCCTGGGGGTGGACCAGTGGGGCAGGATCACCTGGGTGAGGGAGACCGGGGTTATGCTTGGTAGAATATCCAAGGCGGTGCTGTACCAAGGAGGAAAAAGAGGAGGAGATCCCTGAGGCCTTTGTAGCTTACAATACATCTGCCTCCCCACCCATTAAATCTCTCCTACCCAGATCCAATAAACCCTCCACACAAAAACGATCCTCTAAGATCTCTAACCTGTTTACATGTCATCCAAACAACCCTGGACCATCTTTTCCACCTTCCTCTAGTTATTTCGTCCTGAACACCCAATCTACTAGGACAGAACACTACTATTCCCACAATCCCCTATGTTCTGTTCTCCATCCTGGTCATTCTCGGCCATTTCACAAACCTTCCCTATCCCAGATATTCTGACACTCCAACCCGTCCCCTTTCCAATACAAAGACTTTAATTTACGATAACACCTTATCCCCATCCTACCACGCAGAACATGTACAAACTCTATCTCTTCCCTTTTCTGACACCCACACTTTTCCCTGATTTAGAAAACAATGGACTTGTAATAAGACTGTTTACCTGATACGTCCCGACACGAGGGTCAGGCAAAGTCATACAAATGACTTAAATCTCACACACCTGATGGCCCTTCCTTTTTCCCCACAGGGATAAAAGGTGGAGCAAGTGAGGACCGTACAAGCAAGTTGAGGACAGCAGACCGTATGACGAGACGGCTAATTGAGAGCGGCAGTTCAAGAAAAGGAGAAAGGCAGCAGGAATCGAGAGGGTGGCGAGGAGAGACGTGACCTTGCCCCTTTCGCACACATGTCTTGCAGCAGATGTCAACGGTACACAGGGCAAGCTTACGCCCATAAGCAGGAGCAAGGGAATCTCCCGTGCCCGTGGTGCCTGCTTTGACTCAAGGGAAGAAAGAGGCCAGCCGATTCATCACAGCTGGTGCGTCGAGGGGAGAACTGATAAGAACCGGGTTGTGTTCATTGAGGATCGCAAAGTGGCAACTTTTAACCAAGTTCAATGAACGATGAAAGAACCGCAAAAGTGTAAAGGGGAGACCAGCTGCAGAAGGAAACCGGCACCACGTGGGTGCTAACTCAAGAGACTCTGGTCGATCCCCATCTGAGCTAAACTACAATTACCAGAAGTCCGTAGGAGGGCCAGCGAAACAGGTCAAAGTGGTCATGCAGAGGGTCAAGCAAAATTCCGGTACAATCAAAAGACTTTGATCTGCAAGCACTGTGAAAAAAGGGAAGTGAATCCCAAAAACATTGAATTGCGTAAAAAGAGAACATTGAAAGTAGAGAGGGTTCAGCGCCCAGAGGAGGGGGACCCAAGGGTGAGCCACTATCACCATGATCAAGAGCTGTAGTAAACCAAGTGAGGGATGGCTAAGAATCGAGAGGGGCCTTAACGCGGCAGAGGGGAATCCAAGGGTGAAATGTTGTCACCCCAAGATTGAGAAAAGTGAAAGCACAAGTTAAGAGACGGGATGTGTGACCCCGAAGGAGGGATGCCAGAGAAGAAGGGGCTGAACCTGGCAGAGGGAAATCCAGAGATGAAGCTATCACCCAAGTGCTAGAAGTCAAGAGAGGTCTGAGCCCGGCAGAGAGAGATCCAGGGTGAAGCCATCACCCGAGTACTGACAGTCAAGAGGGGTCCGAGCCTGATAACGAGGGAGAATCAGAGGTGAAGCTATCATCCAAATTTCAGACATATAAATTGAGGAATACGATAAGTGAAGTGTCAGCGCCCAGAAGAACGGGAACCCATGGGTGAAACCATCACCCTATCTGAACTGTGGATTACAATTGAAAAGGGTCAGCGCCCAGAAGAGGGGGACCCAGGGGAATCTTCTCACATGAGCCAGACTCCTCGTGAATGCCAACTGCAGAGACCACACATAGCCTAATCTGAGGACACTGCTCTGGCTGCCAGTCAAAGAGAAATACCAGGTTACGGTCTTTGTCCTGGACCTTAATGTACACAAAAATGCTGCTAGATATCCCGCCACCCTTATCAGCTCTCACAAGATGTTCAGGCCTATCCCCTCGTGGAACATTAGCTTGATCTACTCTCGTCTTAGAACCTCATCCAAAGGAGGGAGAAGACTTCCTGTAAGACGTACTGCCCACAGAGCACCCTTCCTCAACATCTCCGAGATGCTCCCAAACTTCTCCACTTCCGAAACCATTTGAAAACACCTTAAAACTTCCAAATAACCCAAAACAATAAACAAATGAAATACTCTTTCCATTTCCGCAGTGTGTTATTGTGAGGACAAGTTTCTTTTCTCAGTCATTTTTTTTTAGCAAACTACACTTGCATCATAACTTACACACAGACCTTCAGGAAGGGCACAGCTAAAGAAGAAGCCTGTACAAATGGTTTACCGGGCTGTGAGAGACCAGTACTTATCACCATTAAAATCACACACTCATCACAAAACTAGAATCTAGACACAAAGCATTGTCTTAGATAGGATGACAAATTTCCACTTTGGTGCCCTAATATAGATCCCCTGGTGACAAATCACCACATTGCATTCAAGATAGAAGAGTCAGGAAAGTGTGCTGAGGGAGTCAGTGACATGTTAACGCACTTGGCCCTGAAGAAGGGCATGTTGGCCTGAAACATGTTAGCCGTTGATTTTCAGAATCATGCCATTTTGGAGTCATTTCACCAGGTCTTTCAAATACTCTCTCACAAGAAGTAATTCTATTTCCTAATGAACAAACGATTACAGGTGAAGGCTGAGCCGGGCTGTGTTCAACGCCTCCCCCACCTGCCATCTTCACTAGTTTTGAACTAATAGCCTCTGATGGCAACATTTCACATCCATCCATATCTAATCTGCCAATTTCTTTGTCTATTATAACACCTGAGGCTACGACTCAGTCTCCAGCTGTGCTCAACATCTGGTACGTCTATGTGCCTGTCCTGAATTCATGCCCTGGAGCCTTGCTCATGCCTCCAAAAGACTGAGGTGTTGAATTTGTGCCTCAAAATGTCCACTGCGTAAGACGGACTCTGAATCGTTGCATTTCAAACTATATTTATCGATAGAGAATGCAGTAAAATCATCATTGTCGAACTTTTCTTTTAACACTGAGTAACCAAAATGAGGCCTCAAGGTTAACAAGTTACATTGACCACCGCTCAAGGTGAGCACTAGATTGCGTCAGCCCGGCACTTCAGGGCTATGACATGTTTGTTTTTAATATTCCCTATCTGAAATCAAACATAAGGGTTCCAAAACCAGCACTGATGCTGGAGGTGGGAGGGGGAAGCAGGGTGAAGGACTTAACAGGAGGGAGGGGCTATTCCAGAGTAAGCGAGGTGAGAGTACGATATAAAGGGGGAGTTGTGCTAGATTTGAACCTCCAGCTAAGTCGCCGTCCATCGCTCGAGCCTATCACCATGTCACCTTTCACCATTTGCGCCCTCTGGGTTTTCGTGGTCGCTGTTCCAAGTGGCGGTATTTCACAAGGTGGTGAGTTCACCAACTTTACATACTGAGGATGTGTTATGTGGCAGGGGGTAAGCAAAGCCTGTGTGATGAGGAGTACTTGGAGACAGACGGCAGGGGTAGAAAAGAAGGGCTGTGGCCCTTTTACACAAAGGCAAAGAATGCATGATGGGTCAGATTGGAAGTTTGAAAATGCACTGATGGCGCTTTACTGTGATTCGGGGAGCTTTCTGTGCGGGAAATGAACGGGCAACCGCTCATCAATTACTTTTTGAAACAGTTTGTATTTTCGCACATGGATTCGTTTTCTTATCACATTTCAAAAACTACGTTTTTGATCAGAAACGATTTCATATTTTTAAGAATAGTTTTTATCATTTTCGCAGCTACATTCTTTTTTTGTGACAGACAATTCGTTTTTAGGAAAATCCCTGAACACCAAGCTTTTTAAAGGGCACACTTGACAAGTACCCCGACCGGCCGACTAAACCCAAGATAATTCGAATAACCCCTATACAAAGAGCTCTCCCATTCCCAGACACATCGCACCGTCCATATGGAACCTCTCTGCTTACTCTCACTAGCATGTGTCAACATTTCCCCAAGAACACGTTTTTGATTCTACCTGTGCAATTCTTCCAACATATGCATGCATGCCACACTCATGAGTGCATGGGTGGAGGGGAGGTGGGGAAGTGCAGGAACTGGGTGGAAGGAATCATGAGAAGGAGAGTTGCCAGGGAGGCCAGGTGGGCAAGACCAGGGGGAAGCAGAGAGTGCAGGAGGGTCCACAATTAAGTGCAAATTAAGGGCTGGAGTGGCTCCAAGGGGTACAAGCCAACCAGCCAAGTGTAGGCAAGGGGGTCCAAGAGGGCAACTGCAGGATGAGGACAGGCGCGACAGGGCCTCATTGGACCTGGGAAGGTTGAGTGGAGAGGAAGAAGGTCAACCAGTCCAGAGCCAGGTCTGTGATGCCAAGGGTGTCAGGCAGCCTCTTTATCAGGGCGGAGTGATTCACTGTGTCAAAGGCAGAGGAGAGGTCATGAAGGATGAGAATAGAAGAGGAGCTGGAATCGAGATTAGTGAGCGAATCTTCACGGGTGTTCAGGCGTGCATATCCGTGCATCCGGCAGCTCTAAAGCCAGACCAACGGTCGTGGAGGCAACCAACAGATTCAATGTGGGAGACCAACAGGGAGGTGGCAAGCTTCTCCAGGAGTTTGCCCAAGAAGGGGGTAGTGGAGATGGGGCTGTTATTTGCAGGACAGGAAGGATCAGCAGAAGGTATTTTGAGGAGAGGGTGCACAAGGGAATGCTTGAGGGGTGAGGGGAAGGGTCCAGTGGCAAATGAATGATTGCGGAAATCGGCCAAGGCTGGAGCAAGGGAGACAATTTTGTCCTTGATAGTTCTGGAGGAGCAGGGGAGCACCTGTTTGGAAGAGACTTTCATAGACCGGAATTGTCTAGAAACTTCATCATGTTTTATGGGTTAAAAAATAAGAGCGGGTGAGAAGGGGAGGCGAGAGGGGAGCCAAGGGAGGCCTGAGAGAAGGGGAGGGTGAGGGATGTGGGGTAGGGGTGAGTGTGGAGAGGATGTCCTGGTTTTAGGGATGAAGTGAGAGGCCAGAGAAGTGCAGAGTGCCAGGAAAGGCAGGGGAGAGGTGGAGACTGCCATGGGGTTGGCAAGTTCCTTGCAGATTTTGAAAAGTTCAGCCATGTTATTAGCGGCTGCGCAGATGCAGGCTTGGATATAGACCCTCTTTTTAGAGCAGATGGTGAGTCTGTGTTGCCTTTGGAGCAGGCGGCAGGCCAGTTTGTCAGAGGGTGTGCTCGAAGCCTGCCACGTCCGCTCAGCTACTCTGCACTTGTGTTGCAAAGCGGCCTGATCATACCAGGAGTTACATTTGGAAGCAGGCTTCAAGTGGATCCTCATGAGAGGGGCAATGATTTCCAGAGTGTTGGAATTGGAGATTTGAAGTTTAAAGAGGGCTGTATCAGAGTGAGAGTCAATAGAAGGAGTAGGAGGGGGAGGGAAGGTGGCGTCAAAAGCGGTAGCTGACATTCACTTCGTCGGATGGGTGAAGGACAAGGAGGCTGGCAGTGTAGATGGAGGCTTAGCCGGGGGACCACGGAAGCCCAGATGAGAGGAAAGGAGGGTATGAGCAGACCCCATGCTTGCCCGTCCTCTTACCGGTCATGCTTGTGATGGTTAGGACGCATAACGCATGGTGATACCTAACGTCCAACTCACATGATGGCAAAGACATGTTGCTACGTCACTTGTTGAACACTATCCAGGATGCTGTCCTCCAGCTCCACTCATCTACTGCTAGCCCAGCCAGGCGGTGGGCCAGTGATAAGGCATGACATGGAGTAGTGCCTCCAAGTGTGGGGTATACACTCTCTCTCTTTTTCCTTCTCGTTCTCTCCCTTGCTTGCTTTCTTTCTTCCTCTTCATTTAAGTAGGACATTTGGAAAGCACAAACATAGGTCACTAATGTATTCTCTTGGTGATAACAGATAAAGTGAAGTGAAAAGGCCGAAGATTACATGAATAGAAGGACAGTCTTTAACCCTTAAGTGGTAAGGGTATGTTCCTCCTGAATTCCCATAAGAAATCATTGTAGGCTCCGCCCACTCACACACTTAAATTGATGGCCTTTGGAAAGGCCAGCTAGAGTTCGTATGGAGTCAGCACAGCCAACAGTCCAGGACTTTTGATGATGTGGATCTTGCAGTTTGGATGAGGAGAAGTGGAGAGGTCTGTTCAGTGTATGTCTTGTAATTTCTAAATCAGGAAAACCTGCTCCAGATTATGGATGGATTGGTGTATTATACAGAGGTCTTTCCAGAACTGTTTTGGGCTATTGGATGCCAGTGAAGGAAGGCCAAGAGAGGGGACATGTGGACAGATGTTCACTGTCGAAGCAGAAGTTGGGCAGCCGCATTTTGTACTCTGGTGCCCAGGCAAGTGAGAGGTGGTAAAGCAGAGTAAGAGGATGTTGCTATTCTCGAGTCTTAAGTAGATTAGGGTGTAGACCACATAGACCTCATTAATGAAAATATGGCATCTCAGCACCTGTTTATGGTATGACGACGGTAGAAGCAAACATTGACCCTTTAGTTCACTTGAGAGGCCAGTGAACATGTGTTGTAGAAAGAGAAGCTATCATTCTTGATCTCAGAAGGAGAGGATACATGGAACAGCCAGGGGGCCACAACAGGAAGTATTTTATAGATTGATCAGTACTTGAAAACCTTGACACCAAGTTTAACCAGTTGAGTTTCATCCCGTTGGATTTCAGCCATTAGTGGATGGCTTTCATGCATTGGGAGAAGGCTATTTTAGAATAAGGAAACTCATTGGGCCTCATTACACGGTAGGCGGTGGACCAAGGTGCTATTAGCACCTTGGTCCATGGCGGTAAAATACCGGCACCGCCTTGGAGGAAAGGGGAATTACCGCCCTATTCCAAGGTTGGCGGGGCGGTAATTCCCCCTTCCCCCATTGCCCTTCCCCATTCCCATTTTTGCCCCATAGGGCTCTATGGGAATGGGGAAGGCGCTAATTACGGTGCCGCAAATTGCGGTACCGTAATTAGCACCCTGGTCCCTTTGCGGGTTGGTTTTTAACGCCTGCTAAAAAGCAGGCGTTAAAGTACCAACCCGCAAAGGGACCTCGTAGTAAGGCGGTAAGGGTTTACCGGTACCGGTGCCCTTACCGGTACCGGTGAACCCTTACCGCACTACGTGTAATGAGGCCCATTGTCTAGTTTTAGGAGAATTTGGATATCAATATTATGTAAGAGAAAAGACTAAGCCCAATGGATTTGATTATGCAGACAATGAAGTAAAGTGGATGTAGAATTAGAGAAGATCGTCTTGATGTATGCTAAGGTGTAGGGGTAGCAGAGTGGAACGGTTTGCAATCTGTCCAAAAGGAAGCAGTAAATCCATTGCAGTCTTGTGCCAACACCACCAGTGGATGGAAGGCCGATCTTCATACTTAATATAACTTTCTAAAAATAAAAAAAAACTTTGGTTGTGTAATTAGATTTTTTCCTCAATAAAAATATTTTCACAATAATAATATTGACATGTTTTCACAGATTTGGTGTAGAAGAATACATGCAGTTTAACTCACCCACCCCCTTTTATTAACAATTCAAGATGAGGGTTTGTCCAGTTTCCTTCTCTCTTCCTGTAGTTAAGAAAATGTCCAGCCAGTATCAATAGGATCAAGCATATGAAATAACAACAATCGAATACCATTCAATTCAGTAATTTGTTAATCTATATTGGAATTAGTGCAAATTTGCTGACTTTTCAAATTTGCCAAAATAGTGCTCTCCTTGGATCAGAGCTCCTGCTTGAAGGCCTCGTCTCCATGAAGCACCTGGATATGCCTGCATTGCCGATCCAAAAGTGTCAGCCCCTTCACTGCATGGACCCTGAAGAGTCTCTGTGCTGAACAGACCAGAGTTTCTTCATCCCAGGCCATCAGGCAAGCGCCCTGGTTACACCTGCCCCCTCTGGGAAGCTCCGGGGGCCTGCGCTACCCTCAGTCCTGCAACCACACTACCAAAATCACCTACCTTTCCTGCTGTGGCTGGCTCCTCTCTCATGTGCCTTTGCAAACATTTCCTCAACACTCGTTCTTCCCTGGGGTCTTCTCAAGCCAACCTCAGCCTCAAAATCCAAATCCTGTGCCCAAGGATGGATGTCTTAAAACTTGCATCGCTGAATGTCGCTAAACTCAGAGTCTCTGCCTGTGAGCTCCTTTGGCTAGAGCCCTCGATCCGGGAAGCACCAAATCTTGAATTACCATCCTTACCAAGTTTCTTAGGGGTCCCTTCTGCATGGGTGTGTTGTCACTGGAACCTACGCTGGTCATCAAACTGTGTGCCCAATGACTGCCTATGCAAACTGCAAACGGCATGCTGCAGATCTGCTTTCTCAGACCCAGGGTATCGCTTTCCTGACACTCTGGCATTGCTGTCAAGTCTTTTCTCCATTTGATGCTTCTTTTCTGGGTCCCCTCTTCCTCACAAAGTTTTTCTGTGACGTAAAGTTCACTGGAACTTCAGAAATAGCTCCTTTGCACCTTTTCCCAGAAGGCAACTGTTTCTCGCAAAAGCCTCACCAAATCTGCACAACTAGGTCACACTTGTTCTCTTACCAAACTTTCTGGCCTAGATAGGAAAAGTGTTTTACATACTTGTGATTGATTTTTCTCTTCTAGGAAAGACTTTTTTTTTTATTGAACTCTTTAAAACTGTTTTTACTTACCTGATACAATATTGCCTTTCTGCCAGAAATCGCTTTAAATGGTCTTCTGACAAACTTTTAGCCCTGAATGATGCCATCCTGATTAGTCAAAAGCTACTCAAAGCGGACTCCTATATAGATGTACTGAACACCTTTGCTAATTTACTTCCTGTTTCTAACAACCCATCAAAAAGACACGCTCACGGGTTTGATTTAGCTCTTTGTGAGAGGAAAAAAGCTTATAGAAAAGAAATTAGAATACTTCGTAAATTACCCTTGAATGTTCAGATTAAGGCTGTTAATATTGCTAAAGCAAAATATCGCCGTTGGATCCGGTTTAGGAAAGCTGCATTGTATCAAATGGATGGGGAAAACTTTCTCGCAGTCTGTTATAATAAAAACTCTGCAACAGTGTGGGAACTTTTGAATAGATGTAATACTGTTCCCTATACCCATTTGCAAACTAATGGAGTATCTGAGTCTGTGTGGGTCTCTCACTTTACTACTCTGTATGAGGATTCTCAAATGAATCACTATAACTACAACAGCAACTCTGTGAAATGCTGGAGTTTGCGCTGTACACAACATATTATTCAGAACTTCATTAAGTTATCATCCTCGTCAAGAGCGGCAGGTCTTGACGGGCTTACGAATTGGATGTTTAAACAACATATGAATGAATGGGCGTTAATTCTCAATAATGCTTTCCATCATATCTTGCAAACTAAAATCATTCCTGAATCTTGGCGCTCCTCCGTAATTATTCCGGTCTATAAAAAAGGTGATCGCATGAATGCCAAGAGTTATCGTCCAATAACAATTCTGGATGCCCCAGGAAAAATATTCTCCAGACTGGTGCTGAGAGACTTTAATGACTGGACAAAACTGGCTAATCAACGCGATCCAGCCCAAACAGGTTTTGTTGCTGGTTTGGGCACTAGTATCAATCTAATTACTTTAAACGCCATAAGACAACAAGCTCAGAATAAGAGACAATCTAGATATTTTGCATTTGTGGATCTTCATTCCGCCTTTGATTCAGTCTCAAGACCGAAACTTATAAATAAACTAATCAGGGCGGGATGTCCCTCCACTCTAGTTGATATTATTTATGCTCTTCACTCAAAAACTAAAGTCTTTATAAGACTAAATGTTGAGGGCTTGTTATCTTCACCAATTTGCACATTTAGAGGGTTAAAACAGGGTTGCATTTTAGCGTCAGCTTTGTTTAATTTCTTTATTAATGATGTTCGATGGATCTTTGATAAAATCATAACTGATGCACCTAAACTAAATGGTGTGAAAATTTATGCCCTGTGGTATGCTGACGATTTAGTTTTGGTATCTAAAACACCTAGTGGTTTACGTAACCTTCTTACTGCGCTTTGCCAATATTTTAAAGATAATGAATTGATAGTAAACACTGGTAAAACACAGATTGTCACTTATGTTCCCAAGGGTTCACACAAGCGTTTACTAAATTGGCAAATTGAAGGCACTCCCATAAAAATAGTTCCAAATTATGTCTACTTGGGTCTTATTTTTGATGGCTGTCCGGCATTAGAGTCACACTTGAACAAAATTAAACAGAAACTAACCATAGCAATTTGTCAAACACGTTTGATTATTTCAAAATATGGTAAGTTTTCGATCAAGGCAGCCATTACTTATTGGAATCAGAACGTAGTGGCAACTGTTCTCTATGGTCTTGAAACACAAATTATACCTAAAGGTTTCTTAAACACATTAGAAGCCAAGTTCTGGAGAGCAATTTTTCATCTACCTCAATGTGTACCTGGTGCGTTATTGCGCTATGAGTTAGGCTTAATTTCCCTAATGGCCCTCCATAACTGGCGTCTATGTGCCTTATTTCGTAAATGCTTGTTATCCACACGTGACAATTCTACATTATCATCTATTTCCAGTTATTTGCTTACCTCATTAGAAATTTTTCCTAAAAATTGGTCCACAAGTATTTTGAAGATCATGGTGAACGCTGATATTCCTCTTGATCTTCTGGTGTTTCATCCGAAACAAGCAAAGAAGAAAGTGTACATGATGGACTGGATAGATACTAGATCCCAATGTTTAACTTACAAAGACTTTGACTCTGCAATATTTGGTCCTAAACGATATAGAGAAACTGCGTCCTACTTATGTCTGGCTCCATCTGCTGCTATTAGATCAGCTATTTTGCGTCTGCGACTTAACATCTGGCCTACGCGCCAGGTTAAAATAAGAAGGAAGCAGATCTCCCCAGATCTTAACTGGTGCAGATTTTGTAATAACATCACCATAGTTGAAACTCTGCGACATATAATATTGGACTGCCCGGCTCTTATGAGCACGAGAGGTGTACATTTTGTGAACCACCTTGCGTATTTTGCACAAATTGACCCAAGTTACAGATGGGCGGCCTTGGCTGCAACCGAATGTATGAGCATAAGAATTGCCACTGTTAATTTTTTAAATGCTTTGAACATGGAATGAATCTGGTATTATGCTCTCTGTTCAGCAAAATGAATTTGTTTTAAACATCTTATTATAACATGAAATATTTTATTAATATTTAACTTTTGTCTAATCGGCTGTTATCTTGTAGTTGTATCTCTTTTATTGTCATTGTCTATGTCTATGTTTATGAAATTTTGGCTATGTTAAAAATTGAAAAAGTTGATATAAATTCAGCTATATTCAATAAAAAAAAAAAAAAAAAAAAAATATTGCCTTTCTTTAAAAAAAAGTTTACTTGCCTGTTTCTCTAGTGTTTTATCTCTTGCCTTTGCTTATATAAAGATGATATTTTTATAAAAAATATATAGTGGCCAGAAATTCTCTCATTTGAAATAAGTGACAGTGGGCCTCATTACACGGATGGCGGTGAACCATGGCGCTATTAGCGCCATGGGTCATGCCGGTAAAATACCGGCACCGCCTTGGTGGAAAGGGGAATTACCGCCCTATTCCAAGGTTGGCGGGGCGGTAATTCCCCCTTCCACCATTGCCCTTCCCCATTCCCATTTTTGCCCCATAGGGCTCTATGGGAATGGGGAAGGCGCTAATTACGGTGCAAAAAGCAGGTGTTAAATTCCCCAACCCGCAAAGGGACCTCGTAGTAAGGCGGTAAGGATTTACCGGTACCAGTAAAATACCGGTACCGGTAAACCCTTACCGCCATCCGTGTAATGAGGCCCAATGTGTTTAACAATAAATCCAGATAAGACAGAGATATTAGTAATAAATGGAAAACCTACTACTTGGTCTTCTCTAAGCTGGCCGCACAACTTCGGAACATTTACAGACCCTAAACAAAAAAAAATGTGGGAATCCTCTTTGTCAACAAACTCTTACTGGAAAGGCAAATCACAAAGGTGATTTACACTTGTTTCTTCACGATAAGAAAAATTAGACCAATATTGCCCCATCTAACATTTTCTCATCAGACCATGGTGATGAATGTTCTGGTCTCCTCAGGGCTGGACTTTGGTAACTATGTCTCTACCTGGGCCTCCCAAAAGCTTCTATTCAGCGATTACAACATGTACAGAACATAATGGCACAAATTCTTCTTAAAAAGAAAAAATGTGATCACGTCTCTCCTGCTTTACGCACATTACATTGGCTGCCAATACATCGCAGGCCTTGCACATTCTTAACAATCCCACTAGACCTGCAGGGTGAGTTCCTTAGTTTACATACTTGACCTAAGAAAAATGCACTTGCCCCAAGGGGACTGGTGACAAAACATTTACCAGTGCTTTTTGTAAAATGGTGCATGTCGCCATAACCACACTTCATATTTGCTGCAATGCTGTCAAGCATGCACAGTAAAACCCGTGTTTGCCATTTACTGCAAACAAAGTGTGTTTGGAGTAAATGAAAAATAAGTTTCTAATATCGGCATACTCGCCAGTAAGGTCGAGTATCATGCAAATGGTACCCGCCCTTCATAAAAACTACTCACCAATGCTAGTTGGCTAGTAGATTTTGCGAGCCCTGAATCTATGTATTGAATTTAAAAGTCTTTTCATTGTGTTTAAGAGCCTTCAAAAGTTGTCCTTAGGCCCTTTTTCCAGTACATTTAAATTGCATATAGCTGTAAGATCCTTAAGACCTAGCTTGGAAACCAGCAAGTTGTTCCAAAATATCATAGAGAGCGAGTTGGAGATCATACCTTTACAGTTCAGGTGGCAAAAGGATGGAATACCTCACCCCGCCCACTACATATGGAGACTGATCTATTAACCTTTTGGAAATCCTTGAAAACTTATCTGTTCAATCTATCCCAAGTCAACTCTTCTGCTCAGTTTATGTGGAATATATGGAGATAGAGCTAAAATACATTTACGGTGATAGTACGCTTTATAAAACCACCCACCCAATACCCAATATCCAGTGAAAAGTGTGTACTGTAGCTGTTAACCAGCCCACTCCACCTCTTGAGAATTAGGCCGGGCTGCTCTGCCACACTGACACTTAGAGAGCCTGAAGAGTTTGAGGGAGTAAATGGTACCCCTAAGTCAGGAAGACATACCTAAAGATCCTGACCCTGGGTTTAAGGAAATTCTTCCTATCAGCGCCAAAAGGGAGGCATTTAAAAAGTTGAGATGGGACAGGGTCAAAATTAGCATGGCCAGAGACCACATCCAATTAGTGGCACAGAGTCAAAATTGACGAGTGAGCATCCAGGTGTGCATGGAAAGGGAGAGGATTAGGGTTAAAGGAAAGATGACCTGGAAATACAAGGACTTCAGAAAAGGTGTCCTGCCTTTGATAATAATGATAATATCAATCATTTTCTTATTCAGAAATCAAAGTTCCATAAGAGTAAAACACATTCAAATTACAATTCAACACATAAAACTAATAAAAGCATTAACCACAAGATAAAAACACTTGGAAGCCCGCCATGGAGAATACACTAAACACTTATACTATGTGTACACAAAAAAGTTGGGATAACAAAAGAAAAAACACAATTTTAATAATGCATGACAATTTCATAATAGTTCAAACTTCTAGAGTTACAACACCATCTTGCGGGCAGTGCACGGTTTTAAAATACAGAATCTTGAATCAGTATTATAATAAGAGTGTCTTAATTGCAATGTGCATAGCAAGTGACGTAGAGCTCCTTACATGGAGGCAGGAACCTACCGTTGCATTTTCTTTAACAACACAGGCCACAATGGAAACAAAGCTCCACTTTGGGGGTTGCTTAATATACATTGAAACCCAGAACCACGAAGACTCCGAAAAATGCCATACGATATAGGATGCAGCTGAGCAACCTTAGCAAGATACCACCCAGAGCACACTGTGCTGGAAATCCCTGTATAGGGCCTATGTGACAGCCCACTAACTATACAACTGGCCTTTGCTTCTTGTCCTCTTTTCCCAGAGCCAGTGTACTATATTCACACACATTTGCATACAGGCAACAAACCTAAATTAGTGGTTTCAACTGGAAACCTGCTGTGCTGGCCTTTTACGCAGGGCCTAAAGTTTAAATATTACAGCAAATGTGCAAATGTGCAGTGAAGATGTCTCTCTTACTTGTCACAGTGCATTTCCAGCTAAAACAGACTTGACAGTTAAAAGTGCTGGGATGGTGGTGGGGGGTGTCCCCAAAGTAGTTTCTTAGAATTATTTTTCATACACCACCATGGGTTCCATGTAATAATGTCCCTGCAAAAATGTCACTGGCAAAAAAGTCCCAATAAATGGCAGTTGTTTTCAGGGACATTATTAGATTGAACATGCGGGGGACACCACTGCAACCCCAAAAACCTTTTTTTGTTCAAGGGGAGCAGGGGACACCCCTGCAGCCCCTGCTTCCCTTGACCCCATATATATGGCACCATATATAATGTCACTGCAACCTTCTCCAGGCGACATTATGTATGGTGACCTGGGAACAGGTAAGTCGAATCTGGGTGTGTTGTATTGTGCCATGCTTGAAAACCTAGCCTTTTTCCCCCTTCTAGGAAAGGTGAATCTGGGCGTGTTATATTGTGCTTTGCTCGAAAACATAGCCTTTTTCCACTTCAAGGAAAGTCAAATCTGGTGTGTTGTATTGTGCTGCACTCGAAAAATTAGACTTTGTCCTCCTTTTGGGAAAGTCGAATCTGGGTGTGTTGTATTGTGCTGTGCTCGAAAACGTAGCCTTTTTCCCCTTCAAGGAAAGTCAAATCTTGTGTGTTGTATTTTGCTGTGCTCGAAAACGTAGCCTTTTTCCTCTTCTAGGAAAGTCAAATCTGGGTGTGTTGTATTGTGCTGTGCTTGAAAACGTAGCCTTTTTCCCCTTCTAGGAAAGTTGATTCTTTGTGTGTTGTATTGTGCTGTGCTCGCATTGTAGGTCCCCGCATCCTGTTCCGTCCCCCCCTCTTGCATTTCCCTTCCTTCCTCTCGCATCTCAGCCCTTCCCTCTTCGATCTATTGTGTACTATTCTGACAATGTCTTGTGCTCCACTGTTTTTCTGGTATTACTTTGCATTGCCTGCATTCTTCTTCTAGGTTCCTGTTGTGTTATGTGCCTTGTTGACTGTATTGACTTTGTGTTTGCTCTCTATGGTTCTTGATATTGTGTTGCTATCCACGGTTTGTGGCATCACATTGCAATTGCCTGCATTCTTCACTTCTAGGTTCCCTGCTGACCTCTGTGTTTTGCTTTTGGTCCTGTATTGCATCTGCATTCTTTACTTCCAGGTTCCCTGTTGTGCTTTATCTTGGTTCTGTACTACATCTGCATTCTTTACTTCCAGGTTCCCTGTTGTGCTTTATCTTGGTTCTGTACTACATCTGCATTCTCTACTTCTAGGTTCCCTGTTGTGCTCTTTTCTTTCTGATGGTTCAGTACTGCGTCAGATTTGTAGGTCTGTTGTTCTTGTTCTTTGTTGTGACCCCCTCCCTTTAGTGCCCCCCCGTGCCTCCTTCCTGTCTGCCACCCCGTGCTTGACCTTCCCTCCTCTCTCCCCTGCCTGGGCTCCCCTCTCCCTACCCCCCTCTTTCCTCCCCGCACTCCATATGGTGCTCTCTGTCTCGCCTATCTTTTCTAACTGCTTTTCTATCAACTTTCCTAACCCTTTCACTAAGTCTGGCAGGAAGAAGCTCAAAAGTGACATCCTGGTCTCCAACCAAGGCCTCCCTATCGCTGATCCCTATACCAGTGCTTCCTCCAGACAGTCCCTTAATGATATACTCTTTGCCGTTCCCTCTCCAGGCCTATGGACCCCCCATTTGGTCTCTGTTCTCTCTCCTTTTCCCTCTTCTCCCATTAATGGGGGCACCCGGTGGGAGGCCCTCCTGGCCTCCTTCCACTCCTCTAAGACCATCATTAATGTCTTCTTAAATGGCACCGTCTTGGTCCAGGGCCCTCAAGCCAATCTCCTCCTCTTTGATAGATGCTTCCCACGTCTTATCAACTTCCTTTCCTTTCCTTCTATCCCTTCATACACCTCTCTGGCTCCTCTGCTGCCTCCTTCCTCTGCCACCTCTTCGGCACCCCCGGCTGCTTATCTGGCCACCTTGTTGCCTCCCTCTTCTGCCACCTCTCTGGCACTCTCTTCTCCCTCTCTGACTACCCTGTCTTCTCTTCCTTCCACCTCTGCCCATCCTCGGGCAACTCCGATTTACCATGCCCATCCTCGGGTACCTCCAACACTTCCGCAGGGTGTACCTCTGGCCTGTACCTCTCCCCGGAAGTCCTTCAAGTGTGGCACTCTGCTGCACATCACTACTCTCAACTCTCATTCAGCTGTCAAACACTCCTCTGGCATCTGCCGACTCTTGGAAGAGCTTGATTTGGATGTACTCAGTCTCACCAGCCAGCACTATCATGAGTTTTTACACTATCCTTCCAGATGTCTACAAGATCCTCTACGAACCCAGAACCAACTGTCAAAGTGGGGGTGTAGCCTTGTTTTTCCCGGAGTGGATCCCGGCTTCTATCATTCCAATGCAACACTATTCCTCCTTTGAATGCCTGATCTGCAGGTTCTTTATCTCTCCTGGCCTCTCTCTCACTGTAGCCACTATCTACAGGCCGCCTGACAAGGTCGCCTTCTTCCTCTCTGAGTGGGCTGACTTCTCCTCCTCACTCCTTGCCTCTATCTCTCAACTTCTCCTCCTCGGAGACTTGAACATCCACCTAGATGCTATCAGCCCTTCTTCAGGACTCTTTCACAACCTCTGCGATTCTCTCTCTCTATTCTTTCCTCTGGCCCAACTCACTTGCAGGGCACGCCCTGGATGTTCTCATCTCCTCAGACCCCCCCTTCTCTAACCCTCTCACCACTCCTCTCTCTTGGAGTGATCAGTTTCTCATTTCTTCCCACCTCTCTCTCTCTCTCTCTCTCTCCCCCGCAGGTCAAGCCGACTCCAGCACTGCCACCTATCTTCTGGGTCATCGACCCATGAAGCATGTGTCAGTTGAGGCTTTCAACGCTACTTTCTCTCCTCCTCCTGCACCCTTGGCTGACTTACACCCTGACACAACCCTCTCTAAACTTCATCTCTCTATCTGTAACACTCTGGATATCCTTGCCCCTGTCATGAGGATACGCTTGAAGACCAAATCCAAGTGCAACTCTTAGTACGATTCCAACCTCGCCACCCTTAAACTCAAGTGTAGGGTGGTGGACAGAAAGTGGAGGGCATCGAGCACAACCCTTAACAAACTGGCCTGCCGCCTGCTCCAAAGGCAGTACGACTCTCTGTCGTCTCTAAGAAGAGAGCCTACGTTCAAGCCTGCATCTGTGTGGCAACTAACAACTCAGCCGAACCTTTCAAATTCTGCAAGGAGCAGGCCGATCCTGCTGCAGTCTCTTCCTCTGCTGTTCCCTCCCAGGCCCTCTGCACGGCCATGGCCTCTCATTTCACTACTAAAACTCAGGACATCCTATCCACCCTCTCTTCCTCTACCTCATCTTCCTCCTCCTCTTCCACTCCTGGCCTGTCTGAGGCTGTCTCTTCTCCTCCTTTCTCCTCCTTTCCCCTGTACACCCTTGAAAATGTTTCTAGACAAGTCCGATCTATGAAAGTCTCATCAAAGCAGGTTCTCCCCTGCTCATCCAGAACAATCAAAGACCACATCAACACCCTTGCTCCAGCCTTGGCCGATTTCTGCAATCACTCCTTTGCCACTGGAACTTTCCCCTCCCCCTTAAGCACTCTATTGTGCACCCCCTTCTAAAGAAGCCCTCAGCCAATACTTCCTCTCAGGCTAACTATCACCCGATATCCATCACTCCTTTCCTGGGCAAACTCTTGGAAAAGCTGGCCATCTCACAGCTTAATCTACATACTAAATCTGTTGGTTGCCTCCATGACCACCAGTATGGCTTCAGAGCTGCCAGAAGCACAGAAACTGCTCTCATGAACACCTGTGAAGACTTTCTCTCCAATCTTGACTCTAATCTTCCTTCTGGCCTCATTCTCCTCGATCTATCCTCTGCTTTTGACATGGTCAACCATGCCTTCCTGCTCAATTTTCTCTGCGACAACCTTGGTATTACTGATCAGGCCATGGCCTAGTTCACCACCTTTCTCACTGACTGACCCTCTCAGGTCCAACTGGGGTCTTCCCTCTCTTCTAGCTCTCTCTCTACTTGTGATGTTCCCCAGGGGTCTAACCTTTCTCCCTGGCCCTTCAACCACTACCTGGCACCTCTTGCCCACCATACCGCTACATTCTGCTCCAATTTTCAATGATATACAGATGACTCTCAGCTCTCTTTCAGTCTCCCCTCAGCCACCTCTGCTTCCTCTCTCATACCATACTGTCTGGCATCAATTCAGGAGTGGTGTGCCGCCAATGATCTCTGCCTTAATGCCAGTAAGACTGAGATCCTCCTCATTGGGACACCTGCTCCCTCCTTTCCTCTCTCTTTCTGGCTACCCACTTTGAGTCCTCTTCCTGCTCCTTTCTGTGAGCCTAAGAACCTTGGTGTCATCTTCCACTCCACCCTCTCCTTCTCTCCTCAGATCTCTGACATCTCTAAGAAGTCAAACTATCAGCGGCACCTCCTCAGAGGTATTCTTCCTTTTCCCACTTTCCCCCAGAAGCACACTGTCTCCAGAGCTCTGTTCCTCTCTAGGCTGGACTATTGCAACAGCTTCTTTCTAAATCTTTCTTCCTCTACTCTTTGACCTTTACAACTTATCCAGAACACAGGACTGCAAAACGTGTCCTTGGCCTCAAGCCCAGGGATCGTATCTCTCCAGCTCTGAAATCTCTTCACTGGCTCCCCGTCGCTGCAAGGATCAAGTTCAAGACCCTCTGCATCATCCACAAGGCTTTCTGGCGCCTGGGACTGCTCTACCTCCAACATTTTCTTCTAAAACATCTTCCTTCTCGAGCTCTCCGCTCATCCACCTCCAACTCTCTGAGGATCAGACGCTTCTCCAAGCAGAGAGTTGGGGGCAGATATATCTCTTTGGCTGGGGCCTCCTTCTGGAACAGCCTCCTTGCCTCTCTCAAACTAGAGCAAAACCACCTCTGGTTCTGGATGCAACTCAAGATCTTCTTTTTCGCTTCCTCTTTCTCTCTTCCTCTCCCCTGCATGCACCTAACAGCTCCGTGCACTGGTCACCTGGTCATCCTCTGAACTCGGGTCCAGGATCCTGCATGTCTACTTGCCCTTGCACTGTCTCCGGGCTCCCCAGCACTTAAGGGTCTGTATCTGCAACCCTATAGTCCCTTCTCTCTGCACTTATGAGCCACCCGCTGCTTGCACTTGTGAGTTAACTGCACTTCCTCCTTCCCTCCCCCTGGCACTTCTCCCCTTTCCTTTTGCCCGCACTTGCACAATCTGAATGACACAAGGCCTAGTAAGATCGTTATTTTGTCCTCCCATTGTTTCCCCCTCCTTGTCCTGTCACGCCTAGAAACACTTGTGTACAGGCACGTTATAAAGGCCACATCACATAATTTCATATCATATCATATATATGGGGAAAATATTACTGGATATCCCACCATGCACATCCCTCTTGTCTTTCTTTCTTTTTCTCTCTTTTCTAATTAATTCCTTTCTTTAATTTTGTGTTTCTTTCTAACTGTGTTTATTTATCTATCTTCTTTGGTTAATTCTTTCTCTGACCTATATTTTTGTAATATTCTGTCAGGGCCAGGGTCATGACCCTGTACAAGGAGAGCACGGACCCCTAACAACCAGCGGTAGGTGGTAGGCGGCCTACCAGGGCATTTCCATAGCCTGACCTATCCCAGAGGTGGAGTGAGGGAGTTTCAAAGGACCCCTGAGCGATGTATGTGGCGTGAGAACTTTGGTACCACTGACCCTTCCACAGTACCTGGCAGTCTCATTTCTGGCCAGATGTCTTGTTCTTGTTTTGCAGGACTACATCTCCCAGAACCTCTCAACCAGCCAGGGGACTGACCCGCACTGGAGTCTCAAGAACACTTGCACAATTGAATGCTCGAAAGAAAAACAGCCCAACAAGGTATTCCTGGCTCCTCGCACACCAGATGCCCTGGAAGGAAAAGGAATCTTTTTACCGGGACGGGGGACAGGACCATGGAGACCGGATTGCTTAATTATACAACAAAGGAGCGGACGCGAGAGAGCGAAAAGGGGTGGGGCTTAATGGACATTTTGAAACAGCTGTACCGAATTCCCAATCCATGAGGAAAGAGCAGGACAAGATTGACCCACAACAATAGGTGACATGGGAAGCCAACAGGTGGAAGGGAAGAGCAGCATAGGCTGGGGTAAATTAACTATGTAGGTGAGAGAGAAAAGAGAGTGCAATTGAAGAGATCTGGGAGAGAGGAGGTAGTAGTAGAGGTTATGAGTAGCAGGAAGGAAGGTGGTAGCAGGGTGAAGGGGAGAGAGAAAATAAGGAGGGAGGGTGTGAGACACAAAGGGAGAGATCAGAGAAAGGAAGTAGAGAAGGGGAGAAGAACAAGACGTGGGGAGAGGGAGATAGCCTAGTAAGACCATGGAGTGTAAAGATAGAGGGAGAAGAAACGAGGGAGCAGGAGGAGAGAGGAATTAGGGAGAGCAGAGAGTAAAATGTGAGAATATCTGAAAGACATATTGTTATGATCCTTGACGCTGTATTGTATGCTTTTACTGTGCTGTCGTCGCTGTCTCACGAGCATGCTTTGGTTCCATGTTCTGTGTGAGCTCGTGAGACAGGGACGACAGTTGGTGTGTGATCAGCTGAGCGGCAGTGCCTGAGTGTCGCTCCGAGCGGGCCCGCTGAATAAAGACCTGAAACGAAACTCACAGTGTCTGGGTCGGTCTTTACACATGGCGACGAGGACAGCGGGCCTGCTGCGGGGGTGTTTCAGCCAAATACAGCTGTGTGCGGTCTGGATCGAGTGACTCTGGCAGGCTGTGCTCGTGTCCAGTGCGGCTGGCGATCTGCTACAGCGACGCGCATACCATGGCCCCAGCAGGTGAGGGGGATCTGAGCCAGAGGAAGAGTGAGGAGGGCAACAGTCTGTTATGGCTTGGCCAGATTGTGGGGCTGCCTCACGCTCGCGGGCCGAGTAAAGCACCCACGAGCATACGTTCACGTGGTTGCCGTGGCAACGGCTGACAATAGGAAGCGGAGCTGTCACAGTCCACAACAGGTTCATCAAAAGGAGCCTGCAACACGAATGCTGGGTTTGAGCGTACTCCAGCAACTAGAGCTGCCATGCAGATCAGGCTAAGGGAGCCTGTACCTTAGGACAGAGCGGTGCAGCCACAGGACAACAGACCAAGCATAAAGAGCCTGTAGACATTGTGGGAACTTTAAAAAGGGATAGTGCAGCAAATTGGCTAGTGCATAGGGCCTGAAGGGCATTTCAAGAAAGAACCACAAGACACTACAGATTTGAACACTGTAGATAGCGTCTCCCACCATGGCAGCCGCCAGCATGTCCCCACCCCCACCTTTCTTGCCAGAACCAGGCACACCGAGCATCAGGTGGGATAGATGGAAGAAACAGTTTGATACATACCTCATTGCCATAGGTGGTGAAAAATTTGCACTAGGCAGAAAGGAGGACATCCTGTTGCACAATCTAGGGGCAGAAGGCCGGAGTGTGTTCGATGGGCTGCCGGAACCAGGAGAAGAGGGCCAGGGAGATGTGGATCAATACACTATTGCAGAAAAGAAGTTGCAAAGTCACTTTGAACCGAGGAAGAATGTCACTTTTGAGAGGCACACGTTTTTTGAAAGAACCCAGGAACCAGTTGAGAGCTTAATTGCGGCACTTAGAACATTAAGCCGCACATGTGACTTTGGAACGCTTGCTGATCCGCTCATACGTGACCAACTTGTGCGCTGTACGAACAGTAGTCATGTTCAAGAGAAGTTACTGTCTAAGGATCTGACTTTGGAACAAGCTGTGGAGATGGCCAGGGGCATGGAGCAAACCTCCAAGTGCATGTCAAGCATGAAGATTGACAAACAGGACATAGATGTTGCATCAATCAAGAATAGCAGGAAGTCTACTGCTGGCAGAGAAGTCAAGTGTTTCAAATGTGGAAGCAATCGTCACATATCCACTAACATGTTTTGCCCAGCTAGGAATGTGAATTGCTTGAAGTGCAAGAAGAGGGGGCATTTTGCTAGGGTTTGCTGAGAATCCTCCTTGGTTGAAAATGTTGAAGCTAGTGGAAGGTGTCCTGAACAAGAGGAAAGTCCCATGGGGTCTCATCACGTTCAAGCAAAACATGTGTTAGAGGCGGGTGACATGTCCAACTGGGGGAAGGGGCCAATTGATGTGTTTCTGGTCAATGGAACAGTTGTGACAATTAAGGTGGATAGTTGTTCACCTTGGACGATTATGGCAAAACAAATCTTTGAAAACTGCGTGAATGGGAGAGTTGAACAATTATAGGAGCACAGGATTGAACCATATGCACGTGGTAAAGTCAAGATTGATGTGTTGGGGAAGTACTCTGCAACCATTAAGTATAAGGGGAGGAGCTGTGATGCAGATGTTTTCATAACCAGAGAAGGGTTGTCGCTCCTAGGATGGAGCGAGCAGCGCAAGTTGGGCATCCGTATCCAAGCAAGTGCCAAATTCCCCATCACAATTGTGGAAGTTGGAGACAGATGGGAGAAAGAATTTCCTGATGTATTTTCAGAGGACCTCGGAAGGCTGGACGGGTTTGAAAACTAGATCAAACTAAAAAAGGGAGCAGTCCCTACGGTGCATAGAGTGAGACCGGTTCCCCAAAACCTCAGGGACAAGGTGAAGGTAGAGATAGAGTCTTTACTACAGAAGGGCATCATTGAAAGAGTGGAAGGTTTAGAGTGGCTGTCTCCTGTGGTGATTGCATCGAAGTCCAGCAGGGAAATAAGACTCTGTGTGTATTTGCGGGACCTGAATAGGAGCATCTTGGTGGATCGCCACCCTCTTCCAATTATCTGCGAAAAACTGGTGATGCTGAACAAGGCTAGTGTATTTTCTGTGATTGACTTGTCCCAGGCTTATCATCAGGTGCCACTTTCAGAAGACTGTCAACACTTAACCGCATTTGTGAACACCAAAGAGACCTTTAGGTGCTGTCGCATGCCGTTTGGACTGGTGTCGGCAGCTGCAGTCTTTCAAAGGGTCATAGAGACTGTAATGGATGGTGTGCCCAATGTATTCATTTTTCAGGATGACATTTTAATTTTTGCTGAATCGAGCAAGAGGCATGCTGAGGTGTTGAGAATGGTGCTGGGTAGATTGGGAGAGGCTGGTTTGACTGTATGGAGGAGGAAATGTAAATTGGCTGTGGAGAGTGTAGAATACTTGGGTCACGTGGTATCAAAGGATGGGGTTAGGCCAAAATTAAGTTTGGTAGACGCTGTCAAGGAGGTTTGTTTGTTTGTTTGTTTAGTATTTATTATGCGCACCGGACCCTGGGGTATAAGGGCGCAGAAAGTAAGAATATGTACAGCTTAGAGCATAAGTTACAGGTTACAGTTACAAGTTACAGAAATTACCAGTTACAGTGCAAGTTTACAATACAAGTTTACAATCGTATGGTGCAGATGCTGTGTAGCAAACAGGCGTAAGCATTATCATAGGTTCAATTAGCAGTTACTGTCGTTAGCCAGTTAATTACAATTTGCCTGAATTTGGAAAAAGAGTGTTCTAGCCTCGCGGTAGTGGGTAATTCGTTCCACAATTGAGCAGCTTTGACTGGGAAGCTAGCTCCGCCTATGGTGGTCAGTTTAAAGCGTGGTACTTGTAGGCGATTGGTGTAGGCAAGTCTGGTTTGTCTTGTGGGGTGTGATCTGGTGAATCTGTCCTTTAGGTATTGAGGGGCTTTGTTATGTAGAGATTTGTGTGTGAGAGATGCAGTTTTGAGTCTGATTTTCTCATGGGTGGAGAGCCATTTGTGTTTCCTTCTTATTGCTGTAATGTGTTCTCTCCTGGGGATGTTCAATGCCGCTCGGAGGGCCTTATTTTGCTGTATCTGGATTTTGTTGATGATGGATTTAGTGGCTCCTATGTATAGTGCGTTACAATAATCTAGTTTAGAGATGATAAGGGCTCTGGCTAGTGTTAGACAACTGTGCTGGGAGAGGAATTGTTTCCCTGCTCTAATGAGCTTACATGTGTAGGCTGTTGAGGAAGCTAGGGAGTTTACCTGTTTGGAGAATGATAAGGTAGAATCAAGGTAGATCCCTAATGTTTTAACTTCTTTTGCAACTTGTATGCAGTTCCCATCTATGATAAAGGAAGAGTAATTTGTGCTTAGTTTATTGATGAGGGGTGCGGTGCCTGGGATAAGAAGCTCAGTTTTATCATCGTTCAGGCATAGGCCATGGGTTGCCATCCATGCCTGAACGATGCTGTATATTTTGTTCACCATAGCTAGATCTTTTTCGTAAACCCCTGTGAGTGGGAGGAGGATCTGGGTATCGCCAGCATAGTTAGTGTACGTGATACCCAGATGGTCCAAATCATCAAACAGGGGCTTAGTGAATATGTTATATAGCGTTGGTGAAACGCATGATCCCTGTGGCACACCGCAGGTAATAGGGATGGGGTCTGCAGCTGCTGTAGGTGAGAAAACCCTCATGGTGCGGTCACTAAGGAAGGATTGTATCCAAGCTATAGCCTCAGTGGAGAAGTGTGCTGCTGAATCTAGGTGGTTACATAGGACTTTATGGTCCACTAAATCAAAAGCGGCCGATAGGTCTAGTAGCAGGAGGAGTGCTGGTTTTCCAGAATCTCGTACTTTGTCTATTTGGGCTTTCAGGTCAATCAGTGCAGTTTCTGTGCCGTGAAGAGGGCGGAAGCCCGATTGTCGAGAGCCTAATAGTTGGTTTTGTTCCAGGAAGTTCTGGATTTGGATATATGCCACCTTGTCCAGTATCTTCAAAAGGAACGGAACCATAGTAATAGGTCTATAATTAGTGGGTATAGTGGGGTCTAGAGTAGCCTTTTTTAAGAGTGGGAGCACCCAGGACTCTTTTAAGTTACTGGGGATAATGCCTGTGGTAAAGGAGGCATTAATTAACTTAGTGATAAATGGTGCTAGATCTCGTGCGGCATCTTTGATGAGTTGTGCTGGACATAAGTCTCCTTTGCAGTTGGACGGTTTTAGACCGAGTATTGCTTTCTCTACTTCTAGTATGGAGACTTTGGAGAAGTGGAATTGCGTAGTGGGTTTGAAGTTAGGAAGTGTCTTAATAGGCGGTAATATATTGGGTGCTAGGGTCTCGCGTTTTAGTTCTATTTTCTTTTGGAGGTTTCGGACTTTGTTAGAGAGGGCTTGTTGGATTTCAGAGCACCACTTTTTATCTTTAAGACAGTTATCTTGAGGTGTTATTGGGTTTTCCAGTTCTCTGAGTATGGCGAACCGTTCTTTTGTACTTGATTTGGCTTGTGTGATTCTGTTATTGTGTTTCTCTTGTTTAGCTAGGATGATTTCTTTTTTATAATGAGAAGAGATGTTAACTAGTTTCAGTTTATTTTCTGGACTGGGGTTAGTTTTCCACGTATTTTCCCATTTCCTTTTTTCTAATCTCAGATTTTTTAAGAGAGGGGAGAACCAGTTGTTCAGGTGGCTCTTTGGCTTGCTATTTCTGAGCTTGAGTGGTGCGATGTCGTCAAGGGTTTTGTTCATGATGTTGTTAAATTCTTCCACTAGGCTGTTAGGGTTAAGGTTGTCAGGTAGAGCGTCCAAAGTGGGCATGATGCCGGGGAGTAGTTTGTCTAATGTCATGTTTTTTTTGTTTCTGGTAAGTGCAGGAGGTGCACACGGTTGTTGCAGTTTGGGGGTGGTAGTGTCCACGGAGAATGAAATTAGATGGTGATCTGACCAGATTTGGGGTGAGATGGTGAGAGTGGCTATATTGCAGTTGTGGTCAGCAATCCAATCAAGGGTTCTCCCTTTGATATGGGTGGGCTCAAGCACTCTTTGTGTGTAACCCAGTTCTGTTAGGTTGTTGGAAGCTGCTGTGGCTTGTAAGTCGTTGATATCATTAAAGCCAATATTGAGGTCACCTAGTAGTATTGATTGAGTAGTATCTTTAAGGTTTTCTGATAGGATGGTAGTTAAGTCTTCTATGAAATTCTTGATAGGACCTGGAGGTCTGTATATCAAGTGAAGGTTAAGAGTTTGTGAGTTAGCTGTGGGTGTCTTGGTGGACATTATCTCACAAGATTCAATGGTTGGTGAGGGGGTGAGTCTCATCTCGAGTTTAGTTTTGACGATGATGGCTAGTCCGCCACCTCGAGCTCCGCACCTATCCGATCTGAGGATAGTATAATTGTTGGGCACAGCTAGGGATAGTGCTGGGCCTGATGCCTCATGCAGCCAAGTTTCTGTAATGGCTAGGAAGTCGTAGTCTTCTGTCAAGATAACTTCAGATATTTCTATGGCGTGGGCGACTAAGGATCTAGCGTTTATTAAGTCTCCTTTGAATTTAGGTGTGTGGTTAGGGTGTGTAGCAGTATTTATTGCAGCATTAGGAGTGGCATTTGTTTCTTTGTTTGTTTGTTAGTTGTTGTACTTAATGTAGTTATGGGTGAATGGTTTGCGAGTGGGTTCCTTTTTGGCTCGAATGGTGTTAGTTTCGTATTTGATGAGTGGATCAAAGATTCTGGGTAGTCTTGCTCGTAGTCTTAGGTTTCTGTCAGCTATGTTACATTGTGTAGTGGATTGTTGTGTTGTGGTTGCTATAAGAGGCGACATGGTGAGACGTTCCCATGGGGCGAGTGAGGAGGCCAGGTATACTAGATAGGATAGTATAAGGAGCATTGTATGATGTGTGAGCGTCCTGTATCTAAATAGGTGGCTAGACTCCCATCCACCGGCATCCTAGAGAGACAATCTCTCTACGCCCATTGGACAAGGACCAAGCAAAGTCTTTTCTTGGTCTGGCCGAGTATTATCATAAATTTGTAAAGGACTTTGCTGTGATATCCACACCCCTGAGGGCTTTGTTGAGGAAGGGTGTGACATTTGAGTGGTCAGCAGGGTGTGAGGAGGCATTCTGCAAGATCAAAAAGGGAATAACTTAGGTGCCCTCAATTGGGAAGTTCAATCCGAGTGACAGGAGTGTGTTGGCAGTAGATGCCAGCATATTGGGTTTGGGTGCAACACTTATGCAATATGATAACAATATTGAGAGGTTCATAGCTTTTGCATCCAGGGCTTTGAAAGGGTCTGAGGAGAATTATTCTGTTATTGAGCAGGGGAGGCTCTAGCAATGTTTTGGGCCATCAATCATTTTAAGTTTTTCTTTTGGAGCAGGAGGTTCATTGTAAGGTCTGATCATAAGATGTTAGTGCAACTGTTTGACAGTGGTAGGTGGGCCTTAGGATCTCCTAGAATGAGCCGATGGGGATTGGGTCTACAGGCCTATGACTTTGAAGTGAGGTATCTGCCAGGGAAGAAAAACATAGTGGCAGATTGTCTCTCTAGGATGCCGGTGGATGGGAGTCAAGAAGTGAGAGTGGAAGAAAGAGAGGAGTGTGTGGTGGCTGAGCTTGAGGTGGGTTGTGTTGGGTGTGAGGAATGGGAACAAGGAGAACTCATGGACAAAGATTTACAGTCCATAAAAGAGTGGACTGTGGATGGGTGGCCAAACAAGGATGTGCTGGAAAAGAAGTTTGAGGTTTGGTGGGAGATCAGGGAGGAGTTGAGCATCATTGGGGGTAGATTGAGAAAGGGCAGGTGCATTGTCCCTCCAGAGGAGTTAGAGTTGTTTTTATGGAGATAGCTCATCAGGGTCATCCCGGGGAGGGAGCCACGAAGAGGAAACTGAGACATAGTTATTGGTGGCCAGAGATGTATAGGATGGTTGAGATGTTTGTTAAGGATTGTATTTCTTGCCAGATGAGCGACAAAAATAAGGTGGTGTGTGAGACTCCGCTAATTCCCCAGGCTGTTCCCTCTCAACCGTGGCAAAAGTTAGCGGTAGACATTTTGGGACCTGTCGCAGGTTTGAGCGATGGTTTCAAGTATATTTTTGTTCTTGTGGATTTTCACTCCAAGTGGGTAGAGTGGGAGGCTGCCAGGGAGGTAACAGCTAAGGATTTAGTGCTGTTTTTGGAAAAGGTTTTCCTTAGGGAGGGGTGTCCCTCAGAGATTGTATCTGATAATTGCATCCAATTTGTCTCTGTCTTCATGAGGACATTTCTGGAGAGTTATGGCATTGAGAATACCTGGACGGCCCTGTATCATCCTAGGGCCAATGGGCTTGTAGAGAGAGCTGAAAGGTACATAAAGGGAGGAATACAGGGCAGCCGTGGAGAGAAGTATTGGACCACCTGATGTGGGGTTACTTGACCACTCTGCATTCTGTCACTAAGGTTTCTCCTTTTGTGTCTCTCAAAGGTAGGGAACCGGGGACCAAAATCTGTCCAGGTTGGGTGGGGTTGTCAGGGTCGGTTGTGGTGGACAGGGGTGCTATTATGAAGCTCATCTGGCAGGGTCAAAGGATCAACAAGTAGCTGTTTGACAGGAGGGAGTGTGTCAAGGTTCGCAATTGGAAAGTAGGAGAGTGGGTGTTCATTAAGAATCCTAGGTTTACGCACAAATGTGTTGAGAGCAAGTTTATTGGTCCTAAAAGGATTTCTGCAGTGAGGGAAGGTGTGGTCATTCTAGAAGGTGGAGAGGTGTGGTCTAAAGGGAGGTTGGCAAGGGCTGAGAATCTGAACGGTGTTGGAGGTGATGGGGTTACGGGTGAGCATGGGGAGCTGCTTGGGGGCGAAGAGGTTGAGCCGGGGCCTGAGTTGGGTGGTTCCTCGGGTGAGGATGGTGGGGTGAGTCGCGTTGTCAAGAAAGCAGTTGGTGTGGGCACTCAAAAGAGAGTAGTACATAAACCGGGGTGGTTGCATGATTATGTGCGTTAAATTATATTTATTCTGCTTTCTATTTTTTCCCTTTGGGTTTTAGTTATTTTATTAATATGGTGTTTTAAATTCGCCAGTGATTTTCCCTCTGCCCCTGTGCCCCAGTTTTAGTTGTATTTCTTTTAGAGTGTTTCTTTGTAGGATGTTAGGGGGGGGAGATATGTAATGATCCTTGATGCTTTATTGTATTCTTTTACTGTGCTGTCGTCGCTGTCTCACAAGTGTGCTTTGGTTCCATGTTCTGCGCGAGCTCGTGAGTCAGAGACGACAGTTGGTGTGTGATCAGCTGAGCGGCGGTGCTTGAATGTCGCTTCGAGCAGGCCTGCTGAATAAAGACCTGAAACCAAACTCACCGTGCCTGGGTCGGTCTTTACACATATCTAATTATCCTTGTAGCATTTATTGCCATTTTAGACCCTTTGGAATTCTCAGAGGGAGGGGCATAGGGCAGGCTAAAGTCTTTAGGCCCTCCCTTACAGCAGACTAGATATAGATCCTTGGGTCTACCTATCATTAGTTACAAGTCTGTGGAATATTGTGGGGGACAGGAATGCATGGGGATAGGGTGGATGGAAACCATGTTGAGTTCTGGGACGTCATGACACCAAAAGGCCGGGGTACTGGAAGTGACATCACATGACCATTCACCTCTGATGACATCACAGGAAGTGATGTCATTTGACTCCATCCTCAAGTGACATCGCCGGAAGTGATGGAACACAACCTTTCACCCCTTGACAAAAGAGGATGTGGCATCACATAGCATTGTTCCTAAGTACACTACGATAAATATGGCTACGATATCACTGTAATGTGATATACATTTCATACAAGAATGAATCACCACATGTATCGTTAATATCAGTGTCTGTAGGCCCATATTACCAAATTACTGTGAATGCAAGCAGACGTCCAAGGACAAATGATAATGATGTGTTATTATATAGCACTTAAGCCTAAGCGCTTTATATAGAACAAATATACCTAAAATATCCTCCAACCTGTGCTGGTACTCATTTATAGACCTTAGAAGGAGGAAAGGCTGAGTGGGCCTTGCCGGGATTCAAACCAGCAACTTGCAGATCACACACATATCGCAGCAGCGTGCGCTGAATCCACTGAGCTATCTTACCAGCTATAGCTATCTTACCGGGTATAGTAAAATGAGCAATTACATGTCTGAATGTTCTCAAAGTCAGAAAGCAAATTACACTCTGTAGTGGATACCAATAAACTGGAAATTGAGATTTAACAGCAGGCCAGTTCATCTGTAGGTCTGGTGCAAAGTTGGCCACATGTCAAGCCTGCGTGGATCTACTTTTCAGGCTTCAGAGGTTGGCAAAATACATACCATTGGGTGGGTTCATAACTGTGTATTAAAGAATTTAGAGTAGCGCTGCGAAAGCCGAGCTTTCAAACGGCATCCCGTACTCTGGGCACTCGTTACCTCATACATGCAAACAAAGATCCTGAACAGCATGCCAGGGAGATAGGAAAGATAGACACATTACAACAAAGTATTAATTGTGGCACAATGAAATCAAGCGCCACTTCATGAGCATGGTCAAACATTTCTACACTGTTCACAAGATTTTAGGCACAAGGATTTTGTCAAGTGACCGAGGACACTGGATGGAATGTCTTGTGATGATCGTAACAGACAGCGGCAGAAAAAAACATGCTATAACTGCAACATGCGAAAAGCAAAATACCTATAGTTTTTGTCTGCATTGTGAATTTGAAGTGTTTAAAAACAGACTAAATCACTGATTCATCTCCTGAAGTCTGCCTACAATAAACTTTTAATGAGTCGAGCAATTATTTTATAGAATTCCAGAAAGACTATTTGTTATTCCTATTCTTTCTTATTTAGGGTCACTGCCCAGAGCGTTACACTTGTGGAACCCCCTGTTTTTCCAAGATGCCTGAACAAGAAAGCTAGCCACTCACGAAACAAAGAGCCACATGGTGCTGGCCACAGCTCAGGACCTTCCATTTACAAAATTTAAACAAAGATGTTATGTTTATTATATTTTATAGTGGTATCATGGGAGACCACAGTGGTAGCCAGGGAGACCTCAGGAGAGTCGCAGTTGCGACCCATGGCAACCCCCAAATGACGTCCCTGGTTGAGTTTGAGAGAAGCCTAGGGACACACTTAGTCTGTCTTTCTTTCTTTCTTTCTTTCTTTCTTTCTTTCTTTCTTTCTTTCTTTCTCTCGTCATTTCTTTTATTCCTTCGTTTTCTGTCTTTCTTTCATGCTTTATTTCGTTGCTATCATTATTCCTTTTTTTCTTTTTCCTCCTTCTGTCTTTCTTCATCTTACCTTTACCTTAACGTTCATCTTGTTTTCTTTGTTTCTTTGGTCTTTCCTCATCTTCTATCACTTCCTTTGTTTGCAGTGCCCAGCATCACTGTGGATTACACCATTGCCAATGACCTCGTGGAAGAGCCTTTCAAGTATTCCATCCAGGTCTCCGTGCCAGAAGGGTCAGTGCTTCTGGCTGTCTTGCAGGAAGCTCAGAAGTTGAACCCCAAGCACTTCAGGTAATTAACATCACAAAAAATAATGATGAGCATATATTTATGTGGTTGGTTATTTTATATTTTTTATAGGTCACGTTACAATTATTTATTGGGCGCAAAATGTGCCTATTATATGTTGTGTATGGCTTAGGGACCATTTCTCTTTCTGAATGCTATATTCTCCTGTTGTGACATGATGGCAGAGGATTATGGAATTCATATTCAACTACTATGATATCACAGCAGGGGAAGTGGAAACAGGACACTTTCTCTGACTGGTATTTTCTCTTCACGTTCGAGTTGTGGTGGGGTGAGGTAAGAATGAACCAGTTATGTGTTCTGTTTTATTTCGTTCCCTCATGCCTTCCTTCTCCAACCTCCATAATGCTGGTCCATGAAGACAACAACACAGGGGGTGGGAAATTGACGCACACAGTCGCCAAGCCCCATAAAATTAAAGATGGGTAGCTTTCAACTACAGTGTTTATTCCACTGCAAAGCGTTGAATGACACTGGCCCTCATTTTGAGAGAGCCAGTCTGGAAATAAAGTGCCAGGAACAATGTTACCGGCATCTTTTCCGGACCTGCTCACTCCGAGTCTGCCGGTAGGGGCTGTGATTTACCCGCAGGCCTGACCACATAAATGGCACATAAATCACTGAAGCACCGGCACCGTTAACGGTGCCGGTGCTTCACTGTTCCCATTCCTGTGGAGTCCTACAGGCCTGGAAATGGTAAGCCGGCAACCTCATAAGGTGGGGCCAGAGACAACTTGAGCTTAACTCTCGTCGTCTATCAGGTCCTGCCACTCAGTATCCCTCGGTGCACTAAATCCTTGTACTTGATAACTACCCATCTATAATTCAGTTATATCGCTGGGATCTGAGAGTTGTGCCCTCGTGGTAGGTATTGTAAGTTATTATTGGGTGAAGGCCCTCCTGCACTTATGACACACCTTTATTGTTGATATTAGGCTGCAACATATCAGACCGAGAGAGTTGGCTCAGTAATGGCGGGGCAATACAATAGTGGCTCAGCTGCTGGCTGCACCATTTCCCGCCGTTGCCTTGTTATAGCGGGTACATAGCTTCTGACAATATTGTCAAAATAACAGAGCGCCTCGATCACGTTCTGAAGCCTAATTATGTGGCGTGTTGTATTTTAGGGTGCAAAGTATTCTCTGGTCACGTCTAAATAGGAAACCTTTTGCCTGTATTTGAAACATGCATAGCAGGGGGCAACATCCACAGGGTGCAGAGGGTTTCTTCAGGAGATGTCAGACTTAGGACCTTGTTACTAACATGCAGGTAACGGAAAAAACTGGAATAACGGTATTACCTCCTGTTTTCTCATTACTTCTACGGGTTAGTAATTCCAATAGTGGGTGGAGCCGCCTGGATGTGCATGGCAGTGTGAAAGAAATTACAATAATGGTGGCGGCGGTATTACCACCGTGGTAGCATCACCATACCCCAATGAAACCTGAGGGGACTTCAGAATGGGGAATAACGGAATGTTATAGTCAGGCTGGGGTGCGCTGTTGCCTTAGTGGGTAAATGTGCTTCCTCTTGGCAGTACTAGCACTACTGACGCAGCCACACTCGCAATGAGTCACAGTCAAGTATCTTCTTCAAAGTACTAAGCAGGTCAGACTGTCAATGGAGGCTGGTTCACATTGACAGATACTTTTGGAAGTTGCTCCCACCGAGGATCTCGGTCTTCCGTGGCGTTTTCTGAGAAATTCTGGGACGTAGCAAATCTTTCCTGCATTTTTCTACTAACATGTGAACAACATGTCAAGACCAGGTCAGCCTTCAGTCCAGAATCAAGAAAGGTTTTTTTTTTTCTTTCTTTCTTTCTTTCTTTCTTTCTTTCTTTCTTTCTTTCTTTCTTTCTTTCTTTCTTTCTTTCTTTCTTTCTTTCTTTCTTCCTCTTTTTCCTCTTTTCCGTTGTTCCTTTTTATTTCTGTCTTTATCTATTTGCTAGTTACTTACTCTCTTCCTCTGTTTCTTTCTCTTTCCTTTCTTTTTTAAAATCTTTTACATACATAGCCATCCTTACGCTATATCTGCATGTCCCTCTGTAATTCGTCTTTCCTCTTTTTGCCACCACTAAATTGGTTTCTCCATCCAACCCTCCTATTTTGGCCACACTTTATGGACTCCCAGGTGTCTATTTTGTTCTTGTGTGCGTCTCTGTAATAAATGAGCCAATGACTGGACCTAATGACTGTCCTGGCCATGTGTGCAACTCTGCTGCTACTAATACACTCCTCCACATTTCCTCAGCTTCAGCACGGAGTCAACCACGTGGGGCGCCTTCGTCTCTTCCATAAACCACCTGTCTGGAAGCACCAATGAGAAAACCTATTGGCACTTCTTCAGTGGGAAGCACTCTCTGGATGAAGGTGAGGAGAATGGGTAACCTAGTGAGATCTGAGAATAGAAAAGCCTGAAGCTCAGGTCCAGGTGGTTGATTGCTTTGTCAGGCGAACCTGGTGGGTCTGGAAGGTCGGGAATGTTGCTGCTGTACCGATGCCACAGGCCCTAAAGGGAACACTGTCCTTCTTGGAGGAGAGAATGGATAAAGGACGGTTTAGCATAAACCAGGTGGATGATGTGATGATGATTGGGAGAGCAGCAGCGTCTCCAGGTGCCTGCTAGCCTATAATGAGGTCAGAGATAGCGTTTAAAAGACAGAAACAGGGCCGACTGTGAGGCTATAGGCTAAGGATATGATATGTACAGTTGCTGGGGGTGCAACAAATGAGAGGCGTATGACCACAAACAGGCTGTTCAGAAGAGGGAACAATATGGCGGACATTGCCATTTTATTAACATACAGGAGCTTGAGGGTTCCTTTCTGCCGTCATCATTTAAAAATGTGATCGTTACACCTGATGTTTGTGGGCAGATACTGGAGAGTTGGCCACATCTTCAGTTGAAGACAAGTGTGATGGCAAGTCTGTCAATGGGGAATCATGTCAAGCCAGGAATGAATTAGGAGGTCCAGCGGAGCATTGAATGCCAAAGGGAGGGGTAAACAAAGGGGCAAGGGCACAAGGGACGAAAATACTGGTCAATTTGGCATTGAAATAATGTGTATTGCTCACACTTAAATCATCATGATCATCATCATCATTTGTATATCGCCTTTCACCATGGGTATGGTCCCAACGCACTGTAGGTTAAACACCTTCAGGGGACCGGGGTCCAGGTATGCAAAGATTCGTCAGAGGAGTTTAGAATGTGGGTGTGCATTTTAGCCAAAGCGAAATTGAGTAGGGGTGGCCAGGACCCAACTAGCCACCCATGTCAGGCAGGCAAGTGGATGGGTGCTTTGCAAAAGGTAAGAGAGCACGTCAGAGAAGTAGAAATGCATTATGTGTGCAGCTAGACCACATTTTTGTCGGTGTGGGATAGCACTAAAAAAGTAGGCCCGATCCCAGCGTTTTTTGTTAACGGGGGAGCAATTCTCAAAATAGGGATAAATGACGAGGAAATATATAAGTGCGTCAGGGAACTGGCACTGGAGAATTTCTTACCCCTCACTACTCTAACCTCAAAGATGGATTGGAAAACTTATTGTCACACATATATACATTTACAAGACAGCATTAATCTGTGCAGACAGCAACTATAGACAGCCACATGCGTGAGCATACATGAAAGTAATTTTAATTGGGGATGTCAAACATATTAGAAGGCAACTCAACTAATACATCAACAGATAAGAACGCGCACAAAAATGAAAGTACAGTGTTTTGTGTCAGGGAAAATAAGGCAAGGCTACAGGTAACAAAAACCAGAAAGAGAACGAACATAAAAGATGAGGCAACTTAATATACTTTCTAATCCTAATACACAAGTTATACAAAATGACTAAAATTAGACATTTAATGAGATAAAAATGTCGACATGTTTCAGCCAATATTCAGATGGGACAGTTTCTCAAGTGTCCATACAGAAGATAAATGTAGTGGCCATCTTCAGGATAGGACATTTCTTCAGGATGAGCCTTATGAACTATTTACTATTGGCGTCAAAGATAGAAGATAAATGTAGTGGCCATCTTCAGGACAGGACATTTCTTCAGGATGAGCCTTATGAACTATTTACTATTGGCGTCAAAGATAGAAGATAAATGTAGTGGCCATCTTCAGGACAGGACATTTCTTCAGGATGAGCCTCATGAACAATTTACTATTGGCATCAAAGATTTCCGAGTGTCGCCAGGTAGGTCATACACGAAACTGGAGGGAAATTCTACTAAACATCATTTAGGCATCCAGTGTGGAACTTAGAAATGGCGTCGTGGCATCAGATTCGCAGGGTGTCCTTTTAACAAAAAAAGCGTCAATCCTAATTCGTGGTGTGAAGAGGCGGCAAGAAATTAATACCGACATTCGAACACAGGTGAAATTAAGCCCGTGTAGTCGAGGACATGCTGTCCAATTCATGTGCAGTCGTTCTCGCACTCCTCGGTTCTGAACCGAACGATCCTCTCGCCACGGCCGTGCTGCAGCAACTAGTGGGATAGCTGCATTCTAATGGCAGAGGTGTTGTCCAATATGTTGTTGGGAAAGTCGTATTATTGCAGATGTGTGCGGGAGAGTGGCCATGCCTTTGGCTAACTTCCATAAGTATGGAGTGAGATACATCCCTTTATTCTGTTGCTGGCTTCTTGGATTCGTATCTGCGGCATGGACTCACCTCCTGTGTTCTACTGAATATTGTTAATCAGGTTAAATTCTTAATTAGTGAGTTCCTTCCAAAAACATACACACACTTTGACATAAAATAATGACCTCAGTATTTCAGAAAGTATTCAAAACAAATATACAGTGTTAAATAAAGGACAGCACATTGGGGCTCATTATAAGTATATGTAATACCTGCGATTTTAGCTGGAGGTCATTCCGCCATCCCACCGGCAAACTCGTAGTTGTTACGTTATTATCGCAGAAGCCAACTTATACGTCATTACCTGCAAGTTATTACCGCACCGGCCAACTTATAATGAGCCCATTGTGTTAAAACTTTACAAATGGACAGTTTCTGCAGCAAACACAATTAGGGCAAAAATGAGATTGATACAGAAACGTGCCTTTTGATTTACATAAATAGGTAGATAGAATGTTAAACTTTGGTCTGACTGACAGCATGGGCCCTTTGTCATCAAATCAACTCCTCTGAGCAGCTCTGTTAGCCTTTTATAGCCCTAATTTGTTGGAAGAAAGATAATATATTATGCTGCAATATATCACAGGACGTAAGGGAACATTTATTTTTCCAGTATTGTTTGTGTGATTTTGTAGCAACTTACAAGTGCAAAAGAGCACCTTTTTTGAAGCAACTTAAATGTGCAAAAGTGCACCCTTATTGGTGACAAGAGGTGAAGGTACTGCATCAGAAAAACATACAAGGACAAACATGCATCTGTCCTTTTATTATATTGTTAGATTAGATTAGATAGCACAAACAGTAGTGGTAAAATAAAAGTGCACATTGTGGGAATAAAAACAGTGTGCTGCCGTTTTCATCTTCATTACACTTAACTATGCAGACGTCTGTGCTCAGTTGTTGCTTAACATTCACATACAACCATTGATGACTATTATTCGCAAGGTTAGCTTGGACTATCAATTCCTACGCAGACAATACACAAGGGTATGTTGGGGCCCCATAGATAGCTTTTCTCAACTAGAACATTGGATGTTTTTTAATGGCCTTCCATTAAATCCACAAAAACTCAGTTAATCCTTCTGAGGCCTTAACATTTGTTAAAAGAACCTGGAACTCCCTATTCGCCCACTTTATGGGTCTCCTACAACTTTTTCCAGGACGGTAAACAATCTGGGATTGGTGCGAAATTTGGATTTGAGTTTTGCTTCCCAAATTAATGAAGCAATTAAGGCTTCTTTTTGATTGTGTCATACTTGTGGCACTTGTGGTTTCACCGGTAGCTCCGAGTCCAGGGCTGACGTCTCCTGAGGTGCCTACTATAGTATGAGATGAGAAGGCTCAGGGTCCACTGAGGCAACTATGAAGTTAAGACCATATTTAGTGTTCGCGGGGTTGCCTTCCACAATGTTGAAACATCGTACCTTGAGAAAGGTAGTTTCCTGGCCGAAAGACAAAAACTTCAAATACTGATGCAGCTTCCCATGCTCACTCCAAATCACATTTAAGGACAAACCCTGGATGCTTTCTTCCCTTAAAGATGTATCATCCTTTGATTCCGGACACTTCCATCATCCCCGGGCCAACAGCCTGGGCCAAGAACTTGCTTCTATTGCAGGCCCGAAAGACTTCTGAAAACTGGTCATGGTCCAAGGCATCCAAAAAATCTCGGTCTGCTCAGGGAAAAGGCATACATCCCTCTTCATCAGAGTCTCATCCGGCGTGACCTGTCTACAGCCCCCTTACCCTGCCCGAGGTCTTCTAGCATACTAATAGTCACACTCAGAAGTCCATAAAGTTTATTTTCTGGCTTGTACATGTTCCAATGATGCTTATCTAGCCCCAATTCTTAAGCTTTATCTATCGTACGAGCACACCCCAACAAAGGCCCCGTATGTCGTTTTTCTAGTCAATTCTCAGAGTTTTCGTTGTAATTTGGCTAGTTTCATCCCTTTGTATCCCTGGGGCAGTGAAAGATTATGGAAAGGTTTCACAAGGCAATTACATTGCAAAATTGGTTATACTGGAGCAGGTTTAACAAGAGCATGCATTAGGTGGAATGAAAAAGTCAAACATTTCTCTAGAAGAAAGTGTTGTAATTTTCCCATGTCTAAGCTTTCTATCTTTTGTAATAAATAGAATATTGCAGCAACAAAATGCTCCTCCCAAAGAGGAAGTGGCTTGTTGATAAAAAATTCTTGCCTGGAAATTGCATTGCTGTTTCTCGGTTTACTTTTGAAGAATGAATGTTCATAATACGGTCAATACCAGTAGTTATTGACTACACTTTGAAAATTCAGATTAGCTGAGGGAAGGTCAATAATGATCTCCATGTGTTTACAGTCTATCACATTCTTTTACATCATCCAGTAATCTCTTCATCCTCTTGCATCATTCAGCTTTCTCTACCATCTGCTTTAATCATCCAATGCTCGAGTCCCAAATATCTTGCATTATCAAAATCCCTATTTGCCATCATCTGGAATCATCAAGTGGTCTCTACCATGCTCTTGCATTATCCAACACTCGATTACTCATCCTCTTACAACATCCCGCTCTCTATTACCCTTCGTCTTGCATCATCCAATGCTCTAATCTTATTCAAGTCTTTATTGCCATCTACTTTCCTCATTCAAGGCTGTAAAACCCATCTCTTTGGGCCTCATTCCGACTTGGGCGGTAAGGGATACCGGGCACCGGTAAGGAGACAGGTGCCGGTAAACCCTTACCACCCAATTCCGAGGTCCCTTAGCGGGAACCGTAACGGACGTGTGGTCTGACCACACGCCCTTTACGGGTCCCGTTAAGGGACCAGGGCACTAATTACGGGCCTGCTATTTGCGGGCCCATAATTAGCGCCTTCGTCATTGAGCCCTATGGGGGCTCAAATGGGAATGGGGAATGGTTGGTTGAATGGGGACTTACTGGGACCTCCAGGATCGGAATGACCCGGTAAGTCCCCATTCAGCCACACCAGACCCGGACCGGGTATTGGAGGCAGCCATGGCGCTAATAGCGACATGGCTACCTCCAATCTTGGAATGAGGCCCTTTGTCTCGTCCATCCCTCCCTAACTTCCTATTTCACCCTACATTCTCTGTCATCAACTTACATCGTCCACTTTTCCATTCCCCATAATCTTACGTTAACAATGGTGCCAGTGCTTCTGAGTCCCCACTCCCATAGAGTTCTATGGGACTCTATGGGAATGGAGACTTACCTTTTACCAGCGCCAGACTTCCTGGGCCGCCGGACTTGTAATCTCCAGGTGGCACCAGGAAGTCAGGAGGCAGTAACATTTTACGAGTCTGGCGGCAACCCGCCAGTAGCATCGGCAGGGTTACCGCCGGACTCGTAATGAGGCCCATTATCCATTGCTCTATTCCCCATATTATGGAAAGTCAAAGTTGAAGAACAGGAGTTCGATGAGTTTAATTTTAGTGAACTCTGGATATCCTGCCTCTATGGAACATGTTTTTAACTCTCAACTTGTTGATTTTGTCCTCCTTTAGAGTTCCGTAGTCTAAACCTGGCCAATCACAGATACGCTGCTTGGTTAACTTGCATTTATTATGTCTTGCTTATGTGGGCTACTATGTGTTCCTACATTTTGACTGCATTTTTAACCCTGCACTGAGTGAAAGGCTTAAGACACCAGTTTCTAACTCTCACCTTTACTTCTTTTTCAGGTGTCAGTTCTTACGTACCCAAGGACGGAGAGCACATCGTTGCCATCTTCAGCAAATACTGATCCATCCAGCAGCCCCCATGGGATCTCCCTCTGTCTGTTCATTTCTCCTCCACCATCTGCAACCCTCACACTGTCAGCACATGTATGACGAAATATATCTTCCACCCTTTCCCACTCTCTTCACCTCCTTGTCTACCTCTGAAGACCATTGCAATGCCCCTGGGCTATGTACTTTGTCTATCTGAACTGATCACCTTATTGTACGTTTTAGCAATGATGCCCAAGACAGACTCCACATGGAGACTGGTAGGACTACACGTCGTAGAGTTTAAATGGGGCGATAGAAGTGTTTTTTGAAATGCCAGAAGCAAATAGTAAATGATGAAGGAATCAGCCTATCAAATTTGAGGAATTGCAGTCAATAACTACCATGCATTTGGCAGCCTTTCCGTGAAGATGCATAGCAACAAAAAAAAAACAAATGGAGGATTCTAACATAGCCCAGATTAAATAAATTCATAATTTTTTTTAAAACTACTCAAGCAACAATTCCAAAGAATAAAACTTAAAATGCTTCTCCAAGCAGCATTGCAGGATTTACAAAATCAGAAATGTTCCTCTTTTGTCAGCTTTGAAAATGTTTTGGCCTAACATCTGCAAAAGCTGGGGTAGACTGCTTAGAGAGCACTCTGTAGATTTGCCAGTAGGCCTCTGTACGCTGGGCCGCTTTTGTGTGGTAATCTATTTTGTTTCTGAAGTTCCTCATAGGAAAAAGGTTGGTTTTGCTGAAAATTGATAATATGAGGCTACTTTGAGCATTATTTCCAGGGCCTCTTTTGGTTCCCAGTCCACCCCTGTGCAAAGGTGGTTTATTTTACAACTGAATGTCTGCTTGCACATTTCCGGATGCACCCACCAACCAAACTCTGCATGTTTATATCTAAAAGGAGACAAGAGAAATTGAAAAATGAACCTAGAAAACATTGACTTGCCGAAAAATAAATATATGATTTTTCTCTGATTTAATTACAAATTGATTGTTTCCCTGGTTACACAAGCAAATAACTGTCTTTTTTACCACCAGTCACTTGTATCACCTTAGTTTTAATGACATTTAAATATTCATTTTTTCTAAACTTACCAAATCCTTTTTTTATTTTTATTGTGTTTATAGTACACAAAGTACCTTACACAAAGAAGAAAAAATACAATTTATACATTTCAATAACAGTACAAAATGACAGCATACAAACTTCAACAGATCAAAAATCTCTTTCTCTAAAACGATAAAATCGACCACTATTCGCTTTGAAACAAAACTCTACAATTAGAAAATGTACAAAGATATATGATCAATCAATATAGTTTCAAGTATAAGTTAATAGAGAGAGCCTTAAATTACATCCCCTTTATCTGCTACCGAGTTAAGATCTTCAAAGATTTTTAAGATAAATTGGACCAACGCCAGAGTTAGAGATATTTGGGAACCTATCATCAGTATGTTCCAAAGACTCATAGACACCTCTGAGGTGGAATGCACTTAAGATCCCAACATTTGGAGCCTATGCCTCATCAAACAAGAACACTCAATTACGATATGGTATACGGTTTACAAACTCTCAGTCTTGCATAGTCTGCAATTTCTGAGGTCTCTGGGAATGTCTAATTTAGGTCCTATAATTTTCAAGGTTGGTAGGCAAGGAAGGCAAAATTTTAGAAACCAGCTACGTAATGGTTTCAAAGGGAAAGTTTGGAGATAAGGTCTTGTATCACTGTGTGTACAATATACAATTTATGCCTCTCCAGGTCCTCAGATACACTATCTTGTCTCATTTTTTTATTTTTGTTTTTATAACCATCTGAGAGTCTGTGCTGCCAATGTCAGCTAACTCCATAAACCCTCCACACAGGATTTATTGTTAGATGCGTGTCTCTAAGATAACTTGTGACACCATTAAAGGAGCTCTGCAGACCTGCAGGAGTGTAATCCATTAAAATTAAATCATCTGCATACCCAATGCAACATGCTTTCAAACGGCGATATCCTCCCCACAAAGTACGCTCGCTCCAGCGGTCTTCAGGTATAGATTAAATAGTGCTGAAGCAAACATGCAACCTTAGCAGACCCCTCAACCCAAAGATATTGGGCAAAATAGGGCTCCCTCAGTATTTAACCTGACCCTAGCCTCGCTGTTCGAATAGAATAACCGAAGCCAGCTTATTTCATTAAACAAGACCGGTTTACATTGTCAAATACGGCGGACAGATCTAGGATGGCCACGCATAGCTCTACCTGTACACTCGCCCGATTGGGACATACACGAGGCCAGGACAAAACCACTCTCCATTGTACCAACACCCCAGTCTGAAGTGGACTAAAGCGGTTAGTGCTCTCTGCCCAAGTAATTAGGTTTTGTAATAGGATGGAAAAAGGTTTGGAGGAGGCGTTGATAAGGAAGATAGGACGGTAGCTAGTGGGATCACTTCATATGTCCTTTTTAAAAATAGGAATAATCATGGATTGATTCCATGAGGCACCAATAGCACAAGTACTAGCCACTTGAGTAAACCATCTTTAAAGAAATTTGAAAGAATAACTGCCCATAAATCAGTGTTATTTTCAATAACCCATTAGTTATACAGTAAGGTCCTCAAGAACAAGATTTCTTTGACTTGGCTATTAAGTCCTTAATCTCTTCAATCTCGAATTTGTGAAACCATATTTCCCCAGTATCGTGATACAGAATTCCCTCCTTAGACTGATTTCCATAGCTGCCAAATTTGGCAGAAAATAGTTGACCCAATCTGCCTCCGACACGCAGGAAGATTGAAATGTAGCTTTCTTTTATTCAAAAAGCCGACGCTGACAGTAACATTGATTGGATTTATGTTTATTAACACATGCCAATTTAAATGTTTCTTTTGTAACGCCTTGGCTTTTAACGCCTTGGCGAAATGGTCAATTAACAGTCAAGAATGACGATGGGCCATTCCAACTCAGCCAGGCTATTCTCTGAGTCACCTCTTCACCACCATGCATTTAACATAGAGGAAGAAGTCCTCACCATCTTTAGGGAATGTTGATGTATTCTGGTTAAAGCCACCTGTGCCAGTCCCACACTATACGTTCTTGCCCTCCGCTCCATACGCACACGCCTATATTTACAGTAGTTATGTTGCTGACTTTGAAACCTGTAGACCTGGGTTTCAATCTCAGCTTCTCCACTTAGGCAAATTATGTGAATCTGGGACAATCAATTTTATCTCCTTCTACCTCTGCTTCACTCTCTGTTAATAAAAGTGCAATTCCATCTGTACGTGTAATTCATTTTGTTTTACTTGATTAATGTAGTAACTTATTTATGTAGCTCTGCACATCACGTATGTGTCATCACGATGCTTCACAAAAAAAGAATTTGGGAGGCATTGATTGGCTATATCAGAGGTCAAAAGGCACACAATATTTATAGAGTGGGTGTCTACTGAGGGTCGTTGGTAAAAGGTTGTTCTGGTGTACTGGCTGCTGGGTACTTTGGAACACACTTCTGACTTACTTAGGGCCCAATTTCCTCCCAGACGGTTGGAACAACTCCTCTAATGGATCGACAACATGCGCTGTCTTTCCTTTTCCTTAGACGCCTAAGGAACCGCCACATTCCATGGCCATAGTTGAGATGCTATGCCAATCTCCACATTCATTTAATCCTTATTCCTCTCTGAATGCACACCATGACAAGCTGATAGAGCAAACCACCACCCGTCCTATCAAAGCCTCATTCTTCTTGGTGCTCTGAAGCAGATATTTAGTGGTATGTGACGTGTTGCAAAACACCAGTAAATAAAACCAAATGATGTTCTCGAAGGATAGGGCATTTCGACCATCTTCAACTATTGGATTTATGCAGATCAATGAGTAACATGTATCTCTGTTCCCCTGGACCTGTGCCTGCATGCTTACACTAGAGTAGTACAATACTGTACGTTATTGTCTTTGGGCAGGATTTGCTCACATTAGTTAAGAGATCAAAGGTGCCTCGTAAAATGTGTACATCTAACACCAGTGTCCGAAATCTTAAATTGCACTGGCAAAGGGAAAACACATTTGTATTCATTTTTTTTGTTGAGCTCTTCACACCACCCTTGGCAATATGGGCAGGAGGAGGGTGTAAAGGAAGGAGGTTGTGAGCTCGGTCAGGATGCAGGATTGAGAGTTATTCAAGGTGTATACACCATGGGGGAGGAGATTAGATTTGGAAATTCAAGAGTGGAGCAGAGCAATATCAGGCCAAAAATAAGTGATAAGTTCTTCTGGCTGGTAGCAGATTCATGGTGCGTGCCACAACAATGATAGGACAATGGTGTCAAAGGTCCACATTGTCCCAAACCATTCTGAAGAGGTGAGACTGATTTTAGTCATCTGACCAGAAAGAAGAGCAATTTAGAGTCTCAGATTTAAAAGGAGGGTGGTGAGAGGAGGGGGGTGTTAAGGCCATCAGCTCAGTGGGAGATACGAGTCTTCCTGCCCCTATGGAACGGAAGGAATTCAGCCACTAGCCTGGTGTGCATCTCCACATAATTCCAAGATGTAGGTGCTTGTATGTGTAGAGCTGTGCTCCTGTCTGCTTGAGCAGATGGAGAGTCATTTCCGCTTTGATGACTTCAGGTGTATGGGTGGCCGAGTTAGGGTTCATAATAGTGCACCTCAAAAAGCTAACCGGAAAACATCACATTAATAAAAGTGCACCTAAAAAAAGAGATAAAAACAATGAGCTTACATGGTACGGAGCAAGGAAACAAGATATTTCCACGATATTGCGCTATGCCGATGCGCTCAATTTCCGTGATTCCACTCTTCACGGGAGCACTCTCATAAGACCAGGAATCTTTTTAAAAACCGACAATTCCATCTATGGGAAGAGTACCCACACACCTACTGTTACTACCTCCCCTCCCCACTGAGTGGAAACATTGTGTTTAGGTTGACATGGACTTGGTGGGCAACCGTGATCACTGATATGTATTTTTGAAAAAACGTGCATAGGCACATGAAGGGGAGATTTCCAAACCTTGCCAAGAAGCAAGTTCCCCATGAAGCCCTCTCATGGCCTTGACTTCCTAACACAGACACGTTCACCACAGGATTGTGCTCAGTGCACCCATTCTCTCCCCAGGACACTGCATGTGTAAAACGTCTACCGATTCACTGCTCGTGCAGTGATTGAGCTGTTTTGCACCCAATTTACCTCTGCTCGTAAATATTTTGTCCATAAACCGCAGGCCCATTTGATGTTACACTCCATCCACTGAGAGTTGATCAACTCAAGGGAGTAAGGGCTGTGACTGTACCATTTTGGAGTCAGGGGCCTCCAGGGTCCTTCTGAAAGGTTTAGAGTGATTGGTTTGGGCAACCAATGGTGCAAACTGGGCAAGTGCTGATGTGAATTTGTGAACAACAATTATCCACAATGTATTGATAAGGTCACTATTACGGTGTGAGCACTGCATCTGATGTCTTTCATGTAGTAGGACCCCTAGAATCTTTATGCCACTACTGATTTATGAAGGCAGGTCCAATATTCTAAAACATATGTCTATTCATTAAAAGGCTCATAAATAAATATCTTAATTGGAGGGAATTAATCTAACGCTGACTTTTTAACCTTATTGTATCTCAAGCATCCATTGATTATGCACACGTTGATAGCGCTCATTATGAAAAAGGACCTAGCAGGAATATGGGGAACCTTCTGGAAGTACTAAGTAATATACAATACCAAACACTTTCATTTTGGAGCAAACAGCCTTGTGCAATAGCACGCTGTCATTTTAGCAACAACACTAAGGCTGCCCTATGCATGCAACGAAATGAACACACTTTTTATCACTGCTCCCTCTGTAGAATATCGAAGCAAATTTGCAAACAGCATGGAGCAAAACAATTCACTGTTTCTAGGGCCTCTCTGAAGCATTGCTAAGGTAAAAATGCATAAAGTGGTAAGCATGAAAGGGTATAGGAATAAAATATGCAGTGTAAAATTTCAAGCTCCTGGAATAGCTCTAAAAGCTATTCTTGCAGAAATATCACAATTCAGGAGAAAAATTGTGCTGCATTTCTCAAGAATCGGAATGAGAGAACCATAGCATACATCCGTGAGGATAAAAGCGGAGTAGCCAACAAGATGGCGGCCACTTAAAGACAGGGGTAGACTGGGAACCAAAAGAAGCCCTGGAAATATTTTTTTAAAGTGGCCCCATTTTACACATTTTCAGCAAGCCAAACCCTTTTCCTATAGGGAAAATGGGAAATACCACAGAAAAGAGGCCCAGGGTGCAGAGGCCTACTGGGAGATATCCAGAGTTCCCTATAGGCCAGCCCACCCCTGCTTAGATAAAAATGAAGGAAAGTGAAGAAGGACTGAAGATATATTTAGAAACAATTAACATACACGTTTCAGAAGCTGCAAAAAAGGACGATTCCAGGAGAGAAAAAGAAATCTAAAAAATAATATTACTTCTCACTACAAATGTAAAAAATGATTGCTATAAAATCAGGAGAAAACAAGTAGCGAATCATATTAAAAAAGGCCAAGAGGTTTGAGGGTGACAGCCATAGCTAGAAGGAGCTACAAAGCTAACCAGAGATAACAAGCTAGTATTGATTACACAACATAGAGTAAGTATGCTGTTTCAATACTCTCCAAATTGCAAATACCTATATACAATAGACTTAACATATTGTTTGAAAGCATATTACGAGACATAAATACATACATTGCTTATTGATAATCACTATATTTAGCACAACAAGAGAATATAAGGGACAAAGATTTACTGCAAATGTACAAAATGGCAGATGTATCAGTGACGAGGTAGAGAGCACAATGAAGAGATGAGGTGACCCCCTTTAAGATTCACTATCACTTGCCTCTGCAAGGAGAAATCAAAATGACTAAAGCATTAGAAAGAATGAAAGATCTTGCAGGTGCAAGGAGTGAAAGAGCAGATGCAACACTAGCAGATGGCTTACCGATAGCACCTCAGGGAGCAACTGGAAACCAGCCCACAGAAAGGATATAGAAACACACAAGTGAACGACAAAGGTCAAAACAAAGCAAGATCCTACCGCTACCTAAAGCACCAGAAGACCGTCGAATCCTAGATGTGTTAAAGGCAAATGACAACATTCTTTTGCAGGGTACCGATGATGACTTAGTAGATTGAATGTCAATCTTGACCAAAGAAGGAATCTTAAATGCATTTAAAATAGCCTGGATGGGACCGTTAAAATGACACCAACCTTATTCCACCTAACGTTTACCATTAATGCATTATTTAATGGTACGAATGCATCATAACTGTATTAATTTCACATGAAGAAAAAACAAATTTGTAACCATGCATTATTAAAAAAAAAAAAAGAATGCCTCTGCATCCAGACCTGAAACAAGTAACGTCAGCATGGACTTTGAGAAGAGGGTGATAGAGTGTAACAGGGCATGATTTGTTTTTCCATATGTCTCAGTGTGGCTGGTGACATGTGATAAAAATCTTGCAGCCTGCACAAAAACGACACGCCCATCCAAGATGACACATGAAACATATGTCACATTCCTGCTGTGAACCTTTTGCCTGGTGCAGATGTAGTTGGTGCATTTGAGGTATTACTGCAAACACCAATTTTTGTAAACATGAAAAAAAGACTATTTCATACTTTGCAGACACAATCATTCAGGGGGGACCTAAATGGTCAGAGGGGGGTGCAGCAATGTTCTGCACAATAACAACCATGTGGATGATTCCCATCACCGCTCTACTTCCAAGTCATCCAAGCATTTGGAAATTCCTATCTGCTGTACAGGACAAACAAACACTGCATGAGACTGCAATGGAGCAGATCATCATTTGCTCCAAAGTTGCACATGAACCTTTAAGATATATAAATATGATTGAGGTGCTAAAGAGGATTTAGGAAAACAAACCCACAATGCATAACATTGATTATTTGGAATCTCCTACACATTTCAGCTGCAAATGTAATTGTGTAAAAGGATAAAGCCCGAGGTAGCCTATTGATGCATAGTAAATTCTGAGTTACGGGTGAGAGCGGATAGATGGATTGTTCTAGTAGGGATTGCCCATTAAGCGTTCATAGCAGCATGCGTGCATTTTTTGAAAATTTCCGAGACCAATGTAGTTATTTTGAAAATAGTATTCTAATAATCAAATTAATATAATTATCAAAACATTGGACCTCATTAGGAGTGTGGCGGCCGCGGAATGAATGGTGCCGGTAAGGGACAGGCACCATTCATTCCAGGCCGCCACATTACGAGTTCTGCAGTGGGTCCCGCTCTGCACACCTGGGCAGACCAGATGTGCAGAGCGGGACCCGCTAGTAGTCCAGGATGCTAACAACGGGCCCGTCATTAACGGGCCCGTTGTTAGCAGCCTCCCCATTCCCATTGAGCCCTATGGGGGCGCGAAAGGGATTTACCGGGCCCCCCAAGGTCGGAATGGCCATGTAAGTCCCCTTATGCGGGACCCGGACCCGAGTTTGGAGATAGCCATGCCCTTATTAGGGGCCTGGCTACCTCCAAACTCGTAATGAGGCCCATTGACTTAAAAGATAATGGGCCTCATTACGTGTCAAGATCTGAGTCCACCTCCCCTTTCTCCTCACCTGACTCCTCCGAGGTAACTTCGTAAGGATCCGTCTTGGTCTTGCTGGGTTTCTCTTTAGCTCTTGGTCCCTTGCCTTTCTGAGTTCTGGTCTTCTTTTCGTGAAGGTAAGGTCTGGCCCCTCCGGAGGCCACCCTGACAGAGGAGTAGGCCTGTCACAGGGGAACCCCAGGGGGACAGCCTCAGCTATAGGGAAAAAGCCCGTAGGCAGAAAAAACCCTAGTCCGTAGATGGGTTCCGAAGATGGGGTCTTTAGAAATCCTTAAGGTGGAATTTCCTGGATATTAGGTAAAAGGACGTACTCAGTGCTACTGAAGAAAATGTCAAGACACAGAGTGGAAGGGTCTTAAACCCGGAGCGAGAGATAGGTAAGGAAAGGAGGATCAAATATAGTCTATGAAGGTTAGCTGAGAATATGAGAAGAATATCTTGTCGAGTCAGGAAGAGGAAGGTAGGTATGTTCTGAGTAGCCCAAAACAGCATAGTGCAATATGACTACGGCGGAGAAGGAAGGAAGAACCCCGCCGGGAAGCAGCACGCTGAGAAGGCAGGGAGGTAGGAGTAAGAGCCCGAAACAGCGTAGTGCAATATAACCACGGCAGAGAAGGAAGGAAGAACCCCGCCGGGAAGCAGCACGCCGAGACGGCAAGGAGGTAGGAATAGGTAACGCAGAAGCGGCAAAGCGCAGCGCTTCTGCACTCGTTAGAGACAGAATGTACAAGACTGAAGGGCTGAGAGTGCCGCCGAAAGCGGAACCAGCTAGGAAGCTCCTGTTAAAGGACGCGGAGACCCGTGCAAGAAGCACCTCCGTGGCCGGAAAAGGAGGAAGACCAGGCAGCAGTAATGTTAAAAAAAAACAGAAAGTTAGAGCGAAGAGATGAGTGCGAGGAGGAGAGGCACCGAACCAGAGACAGCGGCGGTGACCTCGAACTAAAGTAGAAAGCTAGCGAACACGGGAAAAAAAGGCAACAGACAGAGATATTAACACACAGGGAAGGAACAGAAGGTATGATATCAAGGGAGTAAGCACAGGATGGCAGTAGTCCAAAGTCGGAGCGTTGAGAAAGTAAACAAGCCACAGATACAACGCGCCGAAAAGTGGGCGGAGCCTGGTATTATAGGCTCCGGCGCCATGTTGGGTGAGGACTAGACCGTTCACCGTCGGAACCGCCAGCAGTTCAAATGTTTCCAATCCTGGATCCTGACAGTATATCCCCTTCCTCTCGGGGTGCCCCCTGACTTATCCGGATGAAGGTGATGAAATCTTCTTAGGAGCCTAGGGGCATGAACATGGCTTACCGGTTCCCAAGATCTTTCTTCCACAGGGTAGCCTTTCCAGTGAACCAGGTATTGGAGCCGACCTCTGCGGTATCTGGAGTCCACCAGATATGCCACTTCGTATTCTTCTGGAACAGAATGTACCTGGGCTTGGCTCTTACGGATGGGTCTGAGGAATGGGTCTACCTTGTATTCCTTGAGCAAGGAAACGTGAAAAACCGGGTGAACCCTTTTTAGATAGTCAGGGAGTCTGAGTCGAAAGGCAACCGGGTTGACCTGTTGGAGGACGGGAAATGGTCCAAGATAACGGGGGGAGAACTTTCCAGCGTGAACCCATCTAGGAAGAAATCTGGTCGACAACCAGACTAGTTGTCCTGGTCCCCATGTTGGATTGGAAGCCCTATTACTATCAGCCCATCTCTTCTGTGATTGTTGGCTGAGTTGATGTGCCTTCTTGGCGAGTTCGTGTACTTCCTGGAGTTCTTGTAAAACGCTGTCCAAAGCGGGAATCTTAGTGGCTAGGGAGCCAAACCCGGGTAAATGTTGGGGATGAAAACCATAGGTGCACAAAAAAGGACTCATTCGGATGGTGGTATGCAGGGTATTGTTATAAGCGAACTCTGCTTGGGAAAGGAAACGGTACCATCTCTCTTGTTGTGAACTGCAGAAACACCTCAAGTACTGCTCCAGGCTCGCGTTTAACCTCTCGGTTTGTCCGTTACTCTGGGGGTGGTAACCCGAAGAAAGGGCTCTGTTGATACCCAGGGTTTGGCAAAGCGAAGCCCAGAATTTGGATGTGAACTGAGGTCCACGGTCAGATACTATGGTCTGGGGTAGACCATGTAGACGAACGATGTCTCGGAGAAAGGTTTCAGCAGTCTCGGAAGCAGATGGTATTTGTTTAAAGGCTGAGAAATGGGCCAGTTTGCTGAAGGAATCAATCGTGACCATGATCACCGTCATACCCTCCGAGGGGGGAAGATCGACAATGAAATCTGTAGATATATGTTCCCATGGTCGTGATGGTAGAGAATGTTGTTGTAAGAGTCCAAGTGGTTTACCTGTTCTGTATTTGTTAGAGGCACAGACTGAGCATGAGGTGACGTACTGATGTACATCGCTCTTCAATTTAGGCCACCAAAAGCCTCTTTGCAAGAGTTCATAGGTCTTTCTGATGCCGGGGTGACCTGACAAAGGAGCATCATGGCACCACGAAAGGACAAGCTTCTGGAGATCCTTGGTGGGAATGAAAAGGGCGTTTTCATGATAATACAGTCCATCCTTGCCTTGGATGACCGTGGCGGGTAGTTCTGTACCAGACTGGTAACGAGGTATCAGCTCCCGGAAAAAAGAGACAGTGGAGGCTAAAACCTTGAGATTGGGGAAAAGGCGGTCATGTCCGTCATAGGTTCCTGAGCTGTTCCCGATGCTTCGTGATAAGGCATCTGCCTTTTTGTTTTCTGTACCTGGGATGTAGGTTATCATGAAATCAAACTGCAGGAAGAAATATGCCCACCGAGCATGTCGGGCATTGGTGCACTCCATTTGTTGTAGCACTCTGAGGTTGCGGTGGTCCGTTCTGATCACGAAGGGATGGGCTGCGCCCTGTAGGAGATGCCGCCATTCTTTGCAGGCTAACTTGATGGCCAGAAGTTCCCTCTCCAAAACTGAGTAGTTCCGTTCACTACTGGTGAGGTTCTTAGAGAAATATGCCACCGGGTGTTCGTAGCTATCAGCTGTCTTCTGAAGAAGGATGGCACCTACTGCTCCTATCGAAGCATCTGTTTCCAGGATGTATGGTTTGGTCTGGTCCGGCTGTACCAAAATGGGAGCAGAGGAGAAGCTTTCCTTAAGGGTCTGGATAGCTGTCTTTTGTTCGTCCCCAAAGGCAAACTTGACTCCCTTCTTGAGCAAGGACGTGAGGGGAAGCACTAAGTTGGAAAATGTGGGTATAAATCTTCTATAAAAGTTGGCTAACCCTAAGAAGCTTTATAACTCCTTGATAGTGCTGGGTTCTCACCACTCCCTGATGGCCTTGACCTTAGAGGGGTCCATCTCTATGCCTTCGCTGGATAAAATGAACCCCAGGTAGGACACTGAAGTGGTCTCGAATGAACATTTCTCTGGTTTTACCAAAATCTGGTGTTCAAGAAGACGTTGAAGAACCCTCCTCACCAGTGATCTGTGTTTGGTTAACGACCGAGAGAACACCAGGTTATCATCCAGATACACCACAACTGAGACAAACATCATATCTGCAAACACCTTGTCCATATACCTCTGAAAGATGGCTGGGGCGTTGCCCAGACCGAACGGCATCACCCGGTATTCAAATAATCCGAACGGGGTGCGGAACGCGGTCTTCCACTCGTCACCTTGTCTTATTCTTAGGAGATGGTAGGCACCTCTTAAGTCCAGTTTAGTAAAATATACGGCTCCTTGTACCGCCTCCAAGATGTCTCGGATCAACGGCATAGGATACCGGTCTCTGATCGTCACCTTATTCAGCCCTCTGTAGTCTATGCATGGACGCAATTCAGCACTGTCTTTCTTAGGTATGAAAAACAAGGAGGCTCCACAAGCTGATCTTGATTCCTGAATGAGTCCGTTCTGGAGATTGGAGTCCAGGTATTCTCTCAAGACCTTCCTTTCTGGGAGTGATAAAGGGTACATCCGCCCGAATGGAATTACGGCTTCTGGTACTATGTCGATACCACAGTCTTCTGGTCTGTGGGGAGGAAGTTCACGTGGTTGAATATCTACGAACACCTCAGAGAACTCGAGATATTGAGTTGGTACTGAGGCTATGATTGTCGGACTCAGTATAGGAAGTGGTTCTGCTACTGGGAGAGTGGAGGAAACTATGCTGTCCATACAAGTTGATTTACAAAAGAGTGAGTCGAAGCTTACTCTATTTGCCTTCCAATCGATGTGGGGATTGTGTTTCCTTAGCCACGGAATACCTATGACCAGAGGGAAGTGAGTCGCTCTGATGAGATCGAACACCAGGTATTCCGAGTGGTGGCTCATCTCCATCCTTAGTGGTATTGATTCTGAGGTGATAGGTCCGGATGATAATGGTCTACCATCAACACCCTCAACCGGAATGGAAGTCGTCTTGTGTTTGGTGGATACGTGGTGTTCTCTTGCCCAGTCCGCATCCATGAAGTTACCTGCAGCACCACAGTCCAGCATGGCAAGTACATCAATGGGATTCGAAGGTGATAACCATAACCTGACCTGGAACACCATCAGGCTGTTTTCCTCAAGGTTGTTCATGGTTCTTGAGTGGTTGCAAGGGTACTTGGCACTTCCCCCGAGACTTCCCTTGCTGTAGATCGGGGGTTGAAGTTTTCCTTCCTCCTGGGTGGTACTTCCGGGCAGTTTCTCAACAGGTGTTTGGAGGAACCGCAATACATGCATAACCCGGACTCTCTTCTTCGTTTACGCTCTTCCGGTGTTAGGGGTCCTCGTGTAGTTCCGACTTGCATGACTTCTTCAGACGAGACGTTAGTCCTGGTTGTAGGAGAAGGGTTCGGTAGACTGATAGTAGGAGGATTGCTCCTAAATCGTCTTCTTTCTTGCCGCCTTTCAGTTAGCCGGAACTCAATCTGTAACGACAAAGTCATCAGCTCTTGACAAGACACTGGTCGGGCTACTCGCGCCAGTTCGTCCTTGAGCTCGTCGTGAAGGCCTCTCCGGAATATTGTTTGTTGGGCTGAGTCGGGCCAATCTGCCTTAGCCGCTAGTTTCTGGAAGCAGGAAATGTAGGTTTGGACGTCTGTGTTTGCTTGTTTGACGTCCAGGAGAGCTTCTAAAGAAGAGTAGAACACCTCAGGTCTGTCGAATCTTTCTTTGAAGCCCTCTACGAAACGATCATAATCAGTCAAAGAGGGGTAATTTCTGGTCACAAGAGGAGTGGCCCAAGCCAGAGCGTTTCCTGTGAGATTGGCAATGATGAATCCAACCCTGGCTCTTGCCGATTCATATGCATGGGTACGAAAGGCAAAATAGACACCACAGGCATCAAGGAATTCTTTCATTCCTCCCGGATGACCGTCGAACTTGCCGAAGGAAAGGGGCATCGCCGGTAGATCACCATAGTCGTCTCTATGTAGGACTACCTGCTGTCGGAGTGCTATATTCTCTGTCCTCAAAGCCTGGACTTCGACTGTGAGGTTCTGCATCGCCGCCACCAGTTTGTGGTATTGTTCCAAGGAGGCCATGTTAGGATTTAGGCGTTGTATGCTGTCAAGATCCGAGTCCACCTTCCCTTTCTCCTCACCTGACTCCTCCGAGGTAACTTCGTAAGGATCCGTCTTGGTCTTGCTGGGTTTCTCTTTAGCTCTTGGTCCCTTGCCTTTCTGAGTTCTGGTCTTCTTTTCGTGAAGGTAAGGTCTGGCCCCTCCGGAGGCCACCCTGACAGAGGAGTAGGCCTGTCACAGGGGAACCCCAGGGGGCCAGCCTCAGCTCTAGGGAAAAAGCCCGTAGGCAGAAAAAACCCTAGTCCGTAGATGGTTTCCGAAGATGGGGTCTTTAGAAATCCTTAAGGTGGAATTTCCTGGATATTAGGTAAAAGGTCGTACTCAGTGCTACTGAAGAAAATGTCAAGACACAGAGTGGAAGGGTCTTAAACCCGGAGCGAGAGATAGGTAAGGAAAGGAGGATCAAATATAGTCTATGAAGGTTAGCTGAGAATATGAGAAGAATATCTTGTCGAGTCAGGAAGAGGAAGGTAGGTTTGTTCTGAGTAGCCCAAAACAGCGTAGTGCAATATGACTACGGCAGAGAAGGAAGGAAGAACCCCGTCGGGAAGCAGCATGCCGAGAAGGCAGGGAGGTAGGAGTAAGAGCCCGAAACAGCGTAGTGCAATATAACCACGGCGGAGAAGGAAGGAAGAATCCCGCCGGGAAGCAGCACGCCGAGACGGCAAGGAGGTAGGAATAGGTAACGCAGAAGCGGCAAAGCGCAGCGCTTCTGCGCTCGTTAGAGACAGAATGTACAAGATTGAAGGGCTGAGAGTGCCGCCGAAAGCGGAACCAGCTAGGAAGCTCCTGTTAAAGGACGCGGAGACCCGTGCAAGAAGCACCTCCGTGGCCGGAAAAGGAGGACGACCAGGCAGCAGTAATGTTAAAAAAAACAGAAAGTTAGAGCGAAGAGATGAGTGCGAGGAGGAGAGGCACTGAACCAGAGACAGCGGCGGTGACCTCGAACTAAAGTAGAAAGCTAGCGAACACGGGAAAAAAAAGGCAACAGTCAGAGATATTAACACACAGGGAAGGAACAGAAGGTATGATATCAAGGGAGTAAACACAGGATGGCAGTAGTCCAAAGTCGGAGTGTTGAGAAAGTAAACAAGCCACAGATACAACGCGCCGAAAAGTGGGCGGAGCCTGGTATTATAGGCTCCGGCGCCATGTTGGGTGAGGACTAGACCGTTCACCGTCGGAACCGCCAGCGGTTCCAATGTTTCCAATCCTGGATCCTGACATTACGACCCTGCCGGTCCGGAAAGAACAGTGGCAGTAAAAACGCTGCCACCGTTCTTTCCGGACCGGCTGATTCAGAGTCCTGCAGGCGGGAGGCGTCACTCCCGCCAGGTCTGACCTGGCGGGAGTAACGCCACCCGCCCGCCTGCAGGTGCAAATGGAAACACCGGCTCTGTCATAGACGGAACCAGTGTTTCCATTGTCCCCATATGCATGGAGTCCTATGGGACTCCATGGGAATGGGGACTTACAGAATTCCGCCTCCGGAAATTCCCGGGTCAGCGGGGTCGTAATGCCCCAGTGATTCCAAGAATCACGGAGGCGGGATGCCCCGGTGATTCTGGGAATCACGGAGGCGGAATGGTAATACGGGTCTGGTAGCCTACCGGTTTTTCCGGCACGGTTACCACCGGACTCGTAATGAGGACCAATGTCTTTTTATTATTCTTTTTTAAAATACACTTTAGAATTATATGCTTTCTGTGGCATTAAATAGCACACGATAATGATCAATGCCTGTTATTCTACAAGAGATCAACAGTTCAGTAGTGTTGTATGTTTCATGAAAGTGTAGACAGTATGATCTATGAAATTAAATTAAATGAAATTATTTTGAATGTTGCAAAAATAAAAACTATTTATCCAAAAGTTGTGGTCAGCTTCATGAAATAATCATAAGAAAGCAGTCATTAATATTGATTTTGAACATTCTAATGCGCTAGTGGGCTTGTTCATATTTTCTTCATTTTCGTCTACCTAAAACGAAGCGCTGATTCGTTTGCTTGATTACTAGGGAGATTGCCAGCTGTACCTGCTGGATGAGGTGGTGGGGGCTCCTGTTGAAAATCCATAACATGGCTGGTGTATTTATAGAGCTCACATTTTTCCAAGTGTGGCATCTTGGAAGTAACAGCATATTTTGTGTATTACCAACCTCACTAACTCAATGGCATTTATTACCAAAGGGGGCGGGCGGTGTACTGTTTATATGTTTTTATCATTAAAAATGCAATGACGATAAATACAAACAAAATCTACTCAGCCTTTAGTAAGCTAAAGTGCATCTCCCACCAAGCAACCACCCACACACACACAAGAACTATGAAAGAAACTACAGGACTTGTCTCTTCCACAGTCCACAAATCCGATTCAAAATTGAAAAAGCTTCCATTTAAAAAAACCTGACCTTACCTAGAAGCACTTGTTTCATGAATCTGCCATTTTGAAAGCTATCTAATCAGCTGGACATTGTGCCTCCCCTGACACCTACCCCACATCCACCTCTAATCTGGTCACCAACATCCTCATGCCAGACCTCTTCATCATTATTTACAAATCGTTCATGCAGGGATGCTTCCCCCAACATGGCCTAACAACGCACATTGGTAATCCCCACCCAAGAACGTACACCCACCCCTCCCTCTTCTGCTAGTCACCATCCTTTTTCCTACCTGTGTCATGCTGGATAACATTATGGAGAAATGTGCCTTATGGGAACTCCAGAAATGTTTGGAGACAGACCACCACCTTGCTAGACACCAATCTGGCTTTGGACCTCTATATGCTTCCTAATCTGCCCACCTCGACTTTAGTCAATGCCTTTTGGAAGAAGAGGACAACAATACACCTACATGACTAATCCTAACAGCAATGTTCAACACTATCAATGATGAATTCTCCCAGAGCGAATTCCCTTTGGATTATTAGACATGTAGGAGGTGGGGCAAGATCAGCGACAATTACAAAGCACTGATTGCAACTCTGCAATGCCACAATTGTAAAGTGCAATACAAACGTTACAAATGCCACTGGGCATGTACTGACTCTCTTTGCATTTACATTGTTTATAAGTAGGTTGAATACAATACCTTAAAAAAATAATTTAGAGAAGATTACATTTTGTTCATACCATGTTTATTTTATTCATTGTTTGATTGTAATTTTATTCTTTTGTCTTCATATAAGCATTGTTATCACAAAACCAGTAATACAAAAATACACAGTTAATAATCACACATTAATGTTACATGTAAAACGAAAATAAAGAATAATTGAACCTAAAATCTAGTATAGTACAATGTCATTATCTAAAAATACCACACCACACTGTGATCGCATATACAAAACACTCATCTCAACACTACCATCCTCATTCAAACGAACCATTCATATTTGTTCAATAAACGCAATGATGACTTTTTGGTTAAAACAAACCAGTGGGCCTGACCTTTAGGCCCTTGATGGTAGACATTATTCATATGTAGTACACAGAAGAACTACACATTTTTCTTCCTGGAAACGTTTTTTTTAAACTGTTGTCATGTTGACTCAAGTTTCAGGCCGGGCTTGAGAATTATCTCCTGCCAAGGCCCTCATCAGGACAAAAGAAAAAACACACACTTGATTTTGGATCACATTGGTATTTGTAGTCGTGGTTTTGTTCATTGAGTTCTATGTTCTTTTCTCAATATATTCTTGAGATGTTTAATTGTGCAGTCTTCTCTATCGAAGCTCTATCTTCATTGGGTGACAATGCCTTCACTATGTCTTGCGATCGCATCATGCTTCCATGAAGTTGGAACACGACCAAATTGTTCCTTGTTGTTAATGATTTCACCTGGAGTTGCCCTGGTGTGCATGTCGCAAACAACTTGGGGCCGGAAGAACTGAACCAATCCCAAGGTGGATACCACAAATAATGCCACTAGTGGATCCGTGTTTTGTGCCCCTAAAGCAGCACCTCCAGAGGGGGGTCTGCGCATATACGGTGCCTCTATTTCCTCAAGTTCTCCAGGGGTACATTTCCCATTCACTTTGCCGTGCAATGTGTTCGGCTGTACAAAGAAAGTTTCCAAGTCAATTGTAAAATGCTTCAATACCTGCAATTACTTTTGAAGGAAATTCAACCAGATTGCGATGATAATTGACCAAGATGTGGAGACACTCCTGCCTCTTTAAAACATGTGTAGTGGGACTGTCATACTGTTCAGGAGTTTAAAATTAAGCTATGTTTGCTACGACTAACACAAATTGAATTGAAATATAAAATTAAAATAAAGTATTTAATGTTGGTATTGATCCTGGTCCTGCGTATAGTCACATTACAAATGAACAATGAATAAAAACAGTGCCAGCCTTTTGTCCATAGGCACTTAGACCAACAGGATGACTAAGGTAGCAACTGGTGAAAAAGATATAGCGGTTCAAAAGAGAGACGTTGGAGCAGATGAACTGATATACTCTACATGGGCCACTTTTCTAGATTCAACAATGCATTCACCCTATTTAATGCACTTTGAAACATTTGAGTCAAAGCGAACATGATTGATTTGTTTTGTAAATAAAACAGATTTCTTTTGAATTATGATCGAAGCAAATTGAAATGTGAAGGGAATGAGTGGGATTGTGTCTTGCAGTGAACTGCAGCTTAATGAATTGCCCGAGTATCATGGAAATGTCATTCATGAATTGTTTATTTTTATTTGACTGTTTATATAGTCTGATAGAGTTGATGAAGAATGAGGTATTAATGATATGAACATTGTTTAAACATTGCTTAAAAACAGAGGATAGAATGCACTTTCAATTCAACATTTCATGTTGCGCACTTGAGGGGCTCCAGTCTTTCACCCCCACCCTCTCAGGCAAACAATACATTCAGATGTTTCCTCACATGACAGATAATTTGTTGTGGAATTCCAGAAGGTTGTTCTCACTCCATTTTTCAATGTCCCTGTTCACCCTGTGGCAAATGTTATTCACCTTCCAAATACTGAATGCTAGATGTATGCCGATGATACCCAACTCATTGCTAGAGCCTCTGTACCCAACCTGTACAGCTCCGGCTCATCCCACGCCACCCTAAGAGCCATTGTTGAAAGTCATTCAGCTCTGGATGAGCCACAACAGGCTTGACTTGAACAATGCCAAAACCGAAATACTTTTCCTTAGTGCCTCCACCCCTACTGTCAACCTTGATAGCTTAAAATAGGCTTTCTAATTTCTGCCTTTGACATCTCTGTCAATTCAGTTTACAAAATTAAAGTAATGGTCATTACAAATCTTTCAGGGCCAAACCATCAATGCAGCAAAATCTCAACAACTATCACATCAAAATGGCTCAAAACATTGCTTTCAATTCCCCAACACACATCGTGCCTCACTCGTTAGAGTCATCATCCTCTCCAGCCTGAATTATACGAATTCCTCCTGCACTTCCCTGCCTAACTCTTCTATTTCCAAACTTCAAGCCATCCAGAATAAAGCCACCATAACAATGTTCAATCTCAAGCTGCTTTTACATATATCAGTTACTAAACATAAACATAAACAATAAACATACTAAACCAGCTCAACCTCAAGCTGCTTATCCATACATCAGCCCAACCCTCATCGAACTGAAATGGCTCCCAATGCAAGTACGTATCACCTTCAAATTCTGCTGCTCAAAGCTTAGCATCTCTGGAGGCCTACCATCCACCAAAAGCAAGGACATGTGCACATTTGAACTCCACTGGTGTAGGAAGGAAATACCTAGAAGAAAGGTCTTCTCTATCTGTTCCCCCAGTCTCTTGAACATCCTCCCTGTCAACACCAGACTCGCCCCCTCGCTTCTACATCTTAGGAAGGAGTTTAAGACCCTCCTCTTCCTGCAATGGCTTCACTCTAACACCTAGGCCCACACACTCTACACCTCGCCCCCAAACCTGACACTGGGCGATTTACTCTGCCCCGTTTCCTCCCCTGGCTGCTTGTAGATTCCTTGCTGACAAATTGCCTGCCCTGCGCTATTGTTAGCACCCTGCTCCCTCGTATTGATCTCTTGCAATGTTCCTTCAAAGTATCCTTCCCACTATAACTTCTGCAGGGTGCTGTTGCTTCCGGAAGCTAGGTCACCGCTCCATAAATACCCTAATAATAATAATAAAATCAATGGAGTGGAAATTATGTTTTTTTGTGCTTTGACAATGAACGGACTACTGGGTGTTCCTTTTCCAGTCATTTCACTCTGCCCCATCTGATAAAGAAGTGGGAGTTTGAAAGTGAAATCATTGTTCCATCTCTGCATAATATTTCATGTTAGTCCAATAAAAGATAATAAAACCGCATTTTCTGCAGGCAGTTGAGGATAAAATGGCTGAAACATCAGTCACCCAAAGGTAAGGGTGATGTGCACATGCTCAGTTGCCAACTGCAGAAACATCCCAAAAGAATGATACATGTAGGATAGACTGATTTAAAATCAGTAGTATTTTTAATACATTTTTAACATGTTTTGTCTAATTGACAATTCACGTCCATAGCATTCACATGGAAATCCATAGACTTGATTGGCTACCCTTCCATTCTATAAAGACATTCCACATTTGTATTGCTGCTACGTAATAGGATGGTAAGTTATTGCTGCTGTGTAATCTGATGGTACATTTCAGTTTCCGGTCCTTTTTCTGCGTGTTGAACAATATCATTGTGTACAATGTTAAATTGTGCTTTTAAGGAATAGTTTTATATGTATAAAATCTAATGTGCTGCAGCACATTTTTAATCGCATGTGTTAAGTACACAAAGTGAAAATAAAGAAATGCAATACAACCATCCTTCTTTGAACATTACCTCTGGCTGGAACACTTGCTTGTTCAGTTTTCTGTGACCTATACACTACATGTATACACTACATGTAACACAAATCTTACCCGTATCTGGGCTTGGACTTTGATGTTCAGCCTAATTATGATCTGATACTCTTCTATAAAAAGTGGCGGGCAAAACTACTTACTCTCCAAGCCTGTAAATTTGCCAGAGGTTCCACAGGCTATAGTATGGCCGGTGCTGTAAAGCTATATCAGAAATGCTTTGTCCTGGCCATCCTTTATGGCCTAGAAGCTTTGGCGATGCAGGACCTGAACTGGCTAAATATACTTGAGGGCCATTATTGGCGCACAGTATTGGATTTGGGTCCTTCGTGCCCCATGCAGTATCCAGCTTGGAATTGGGCCTTATCTCATTGAGGGGTTTGGCATTGCGCGCATGTGGATCTTTTTATCTAAAAGCGTGTGCTGCCCCTACCCGCAAACTACTTATATTAGCTGGACGTAATTATGGCTTCAAGAGAGTCCCTAGAGGGTCCAATTTTAAACAACTGAATTAACCCCTCTTTGCAGAGATTGACTGGGCCTTCAATAAAAAGAAAGATATGCCATATAGCCATTTGAAAAAATCCTTCGAACACAAATTGAACAAATGGGATTGGTGTGTGAATTATTGTCTAAGTTAAAAGGATATAATGCAGTGTCCCATGTTGTGCATAGAAAACGGAAGTTCCAACCTTATCTGTTATTATGCCCTGAAGTAAGGCAATACATTTTAAGGTTGTGTATAAATTAACTTCCGGTAGTTGCAGTTATGGGCCCCCCTATGAGGGTGCCATTGGAACATAGGACCTGTCGCATTTGTGGTAGAGCAGGATCTACAGAGTCAGCCAGACATGTCCTTACTCAATGCAGAAAGCTGGGGCCGGTGTACATGTGTATGCTTGGTAAACTAGTGCACAGGTATGAGGCTATCATTGGGGATTCCTTTTGGGATGACTGTCTCAACTCCGACACCATCTCACTACAGCTCGCTTTATGTAGGGTCTGGATACAAGCTAAGATCTTTCTTCCTGACTAATAGTCACTAGGTCTCATATATAGGAGGTATCTGTTGGATGGTTGTTCTGTGATTTTTTTGAAAGTTTTGGATTTCACTCTAACACCAGGGCTCCACTCTGACCCCCTTTCCACATATCTTGTATATATTTGTATATGCTCAAATGAACTAGGGGTTAAATTGATTGATGAATTTGGAATTGAACAGAAGTCATGCACAGATTTTGCAGACTGTATTTGGAACTGAATTGTCTGTTATTATTATTGATATGTGTTATGTTGTATTGTGTATTGTTGTGTACTAATGTGTTTTATGTTTGTGTAAAGTCCAAATTTTGGACTATGTCACAATACAATTATTATTATCACTACATGTATCGCATAGACCACTTGGTTTGGTCTTCATAGGAGAGTATGACATTTCATAATATAATACTGTTTGATCAGATTAAATATTTAGTCATTCTGACAATTACTTTTGTTATTTAAACCAAGATTATATTTTTCTACAAGCTGACAGCAATTCCCTTCTAATCTCTTCATTTTCCAATCAGAGACAGACAAACATTGTGACACTCAAACCCACCCCTACGGCCCCATGTTCTTCACACTACACTGACATTTCAGGAGATGAACTAACCACAAAACAACCTGAATTGTATGCTTTTATATAAGTCAAATTAAAGGTATTCTCCTTACATACAGTCTGTGCATACACCACAGCACAACTTGTGTAGCATTTTTATCATTCTTTGGTGAATATATTGATGTGTGCACTAACCAGATTTTAAATGCATATTGAAAAATGTATGTGCCACAATGATCGAGGATTGCTCAGGGCGTTAAGCATTTGTTGCAGAGATCTATGTTCACATGATAGATGACAGTAGAAGATCCTAACAAAGTCGACTCAGCCTTTCCTCTCTCTGAGGGTGATAAGCTTGTGTACATAAACGGTGATGAAAATCTACTATCTACTTGTTACATCCATATTCAAAATACTGAACAACAGACTGTTTCCTAATCTCTACGTGTGTGATCCTTCTATACTTCATGAATCTCTGGTGAACCGCAGATAGGACATTCCTTGAGGTGTTGGAAAAGGAGCGGTAAAATTCCTCAAGGCGAAGACGACTGAATTCTTTCATCAGATTGATCAACCAAGGGAATGTCATCCCAATATCTGATGCCAATAGTTTGTTAATAATATCATGTGTTAAATGAGATTTGCTTGGGACCATAGTCTGACCCATAATGTTAGGGGTTTTAGAATAATTAGATCTTTTCTATCATCTAACCCTAATTCCAGGTGGAGCAGATCGATTGGGGTGCTTTTCACAGCCCCAAAAACATTTAGCAAGAATCTGCTTTCCTTAACCTGAATTAGAGATACTGTTGACAAACACCACACACAGCCCCATACACACACAATGCTATAGGCCTGGCCTTGCAAATAGTGAACGCTGTGTTAATAGTCAAATCTCCCATCTCTGTCCCATACTTATTAATGGCGCTGCAGGCTTGTGTACATGTTAGCACTGCACTATTGATGTGGGCAACCCAATTTCCTCCACTGTTGAATGTTATCCCAAGTTAGGTGAATTTTGAGACCCAATCTAATTTTTGGCCAGATGCTGAAATGTATGGTAGTTGTCTACTAGACCTACCCATGCTTATACGTTGAGATTTGTCAACATTTATTGGCAAGTCTTTCCGGTCCATGTAATCAACATAGCCAGTGATAGGTTTTTGCCGGACTGAAGGAGTATGTTCCAATAAAACAACGTCATCTGCATATGACCAAACGGAAATGTTTCTCTCTGCAATTCTTGGCATAACCTTTGAGAATTCATTTAATTCTAGTGCTAAAGTGCTAGCATACAGATTCATTATATCAGCACCAAAACACAACCATGTCTAACCTTGCGAGATACGCTAAACAGTGGGGATATTTTGAACATACCATCCAATCTCACCTCTGCTTTAATGCCATTTTGTAAAGAAATCAACACATTTAGAATGGGTGCAGGCATATCCAAAGAATTTAATGAATTCCACAATTTATGCCGATTCACCCTATCAAATGCTTGACTCAGGTCCATGAATGCCAAGTAAATAGGACAACCGTAACCTTTCATATACTTATCCAAAATCAACGGGAGGTTGAGGACCTGTTCAGGGGTGGACTGGGAACCAAAAGAGGCTCTGGAAATAATTTTCAGAGTGCCCCAATATTACACATTTTCAGCAAGCCCAACACTTTTCCTATGAGAACATTTGTAAATACCACACAAAGGAGGCCCAGGGTGCAGCGGCCTACCGGGAAATCTCCAGAGTTCCCAATAGGCCAGTCCACCCCTGGACCTGTTCAACTGTGCCGACTCCTGCCCTAAACCCATATTGTTCCTCAGGTAAAATGTTGTTAGTTTGTGTCCAGTCAACTATGCCATTATGGATCACCCTACCTAGCCACTTCGCTGTTGAATCAATCATTGATATTGGGCTATAGCAGCTTGGGTCCAGTCTATTGCCTTTTTTGAAGAAGGGTATTATTATTGATTCTTTCCAGCTTTGTGGAATTTGGTCATTAGCCACTATTGTGCCGAGGGCTTTGCCAGAGAGGGTAGAAACCAGGGCATTAATTACTTCTTCTACCTCTAGCTTCAATGGCAGGTAGTGCAGGGCATATAGCCCTGGGGAAAACTGATTAATGACACTGAGTTATCATCATCTCCAGTTTCCTTATATAAATTGGAGAATCCAGGCTGCAGCTGAGGGAGCAATATTCGAGTTATCTTAAGATGGTCTCTTTCCCTGGAACACAATCTTCCAAAATTCGCGTTTGTTGAAATTGTTAGTGGCTGCTTCTCGCTGCTGCCTGGATTTACGCTTCCACAGGACTTTGGCCTTTTTTAGTGTGCTCCTGTAAATGTGCCTCAGCGTATCCAAACTAATTCTATCTCTTTTCAGCATTTAACCATATACTGCAGCCTAAATCTAATCTTTCTACAGTCCTGGTTGTATCAGGAAAGATGGGTATTCTTACGTTGACATGGTCTGATAACAGTGGTTAAATATAGCCTTGAGGTTTCAATTATACTGTTCAATACTTGAAGTTGTGCAGGGTCTGCTTCTGCACTTGTCAGACAGGTTTCTATACACGGAAGTCATACAGTAATTATATTTTTTTTACATTTGTCCCAGTTGATATTTGCCCATTTCATCGGTCTCCTCCAAATGGAGTTGTGTTGGCATATTCAGACTGAGATTCGTAGTTATTACTATCTTCATGGAGGACCGACAATATCAGGGGGTTGTGAACACTTTTGGGATGTTGCACAAACCTTAGGTCATCTAGGAGGTGCCAGTCATGTGCATGCACTATGAAGAAGTCTATTGGTGACTTAAACCTGGTATTCTTGAATGTGTGTTGACATGGCATATCCAATGGTACCCTTCCATTGACTGTGAGTGATCCTCATTCTAATAAATTCATTAACAGCAGTTCTCCCGCCCTGGCTGTAGACCCATCCATGAAAATTGGTAGCAGTATTTTAAGGGCAGTGTCTGTTTCCTGAGACACACCCATCACCAGTGAGCAGCCGCCAAGCCTTATGCTCACTTTGCACCCTATTATTAACATTGGGCTTGCATTGCATTCTGTGCCATTACTAATGTGGACCCTTAACAATGTGTTAGAAACAATTTCTGGGCTGCAAATAGTACCTATGTTAGCTTTGAGGTTGCAAGACCACCTTAATACATCCCTTTCGTACTCTTTATAGCTGTGGTGTAATACCCGTGGAAATGAGTTAATTGTATAGGTGTTGGCTCCCAAGTCTCTTGGATTAACAGTATGTCAAAAGAAGATACACATTCGGTAAACTCGGGATCCCCGGGTTTACATTTTAGACCTGCTATGTTCCAGGACACTACTCGTAAGCACCTTTGCAATTATCTGGCCGATGCTTGCCTGCACTGACATTTCTAATCTCTATCCAAGGTCGAGGGGTTCATATGCATTATTTTTTCAGGGCCGAGAGGGCCCACACGGCCATTATTACCAGTGTGTTCCCTGTGAACGTCTTTGTCCGTAGTATTTCCCTTCATGATTTTCTGCGCGGGGGCTGGCAGGTACCATGCTCAGTTTTTTTTGTTGCTTGGGAGTTGAGGTAAGCGGTTGTCTTTTTTTCATGCCCTGACCCCTTTGGCCTGTTTTTCGTGTCTTTTAACGAATTCATTTTGTGCTCAGTGGGCATTCAGTGCCCTTTCCCTGCTCCTCTCCGCCCGCTTCCTGCTTCAGCCCAGCTTCCCGTCTCCCATCCCATCCACCACCGGTGATTGGCTCAAGAGACGAGCTTTGCTACAGCGATGGTCTAGGCCCCGTATTCTCGCTTCTGAGCCACTTTTCCTTGGGAGTTGAGGTAAGCAAGTGTCTTTTTGGCTTACTGCACAAAAACCCAGACTCATTTAATAGTGGAAAAGGTCGCCTTAATGTGACAGGCCAAAGCTTACAATTAAACGCTTACCTGGCTCCATGGCCTTACAGACTAAAGAACATTTTAAACAACCAATTAAATAATTCAACATTTTCATTTCCCCCCAACAATTAAATAATGAAATAAATCCACTTCCTCCCTAACTATCCCTTGGACCCTACCGTCTCCTTACCCCTTCTCCAGGCGTCCCGCTTTCTCCCCGGGGCCATGCCCCTCCAGACTCAATACCTGTTCCCGCGGGGTGGCCCACTTGTGCAAACAACACCACCCCATCCTTTCCCGCGCCATTCCCCCATTGTGCTTCCCTCCCCCCACATCTAAAGGGGCCATGCCCCCGGCAACCAGAACCACTTCAAGACCCCTCAGACTCCCCTCTACACCAATCTCCCCCTTTCCTATGACCTGCAGCCAGTCTGACCTGCCACATCAGCAACAGAAATTTTACATTACAACTTCACTAGTGCTCCGACCTGCCACACAAAACTACCAGATAATAGCTCCTTAAACAGACCAAAAAAACCCTACAAAACTTGACATGGAAAGTAAAAACCCTGCAGAACCCAAGTACATGCCCCTCCCCTTAGAAATAAAATCAGATACCAGACCTAACCCAAAGAAAGGGGTGGGAGGGCGGGTCAATCTCAAAGTCCAACCGTCGCCTGTCTCCCGAACCTTCCCTGACAGCTTAAGTACCCCATAGAGGTGCTCTACCCCCCACGGCCACTCGCTGGCCGTGTGCAGCGCCAAAATACACCCCGGGGGGAAACGCTTCGCGTTCCCCCTGCCCCCCTCCCCCCTTTTTGGCTTACTGCACAAAAACCCAGACTCATTTAATAGTGGAAAAGGTTGCCTTAATGTGACAGGCCAAAGCTTACAATTAAACGCTTACCTGGCTCCATGGCCTTACAGACTAAAGAACATTTTAAACAACCAATTAAATAATTCAACATTTTCATTTCCCCCCAACAATTAAATAATTAAATAAATCCACTTCCTCCCTAACTATCCCTTGGACCCTACCGTCTCCTTACCCCTTCTCCAGGCGTCCCGCTTTCTCCCCGGGGCCATGCCCCTCCAGGCTCAATACCTGTTCCCTCGGGGTGGCCCGCTTGTGCAAACAGCACCACCCCATCCTTTCCCGCGCCATTCCCCCATTGTGCTTCCCTCCCCACACATCTAAAGGGGCCATGCCCCCGGCACCAGAAAAACCCTCCACCGAGGTGTTCTTTCTGCCCCACCCCACCCTAGTTCTCCTTACCTCCAACTCCTTAACCAATCTCCCAGCCAAGAGCTCAAGTCCGCCAGATAATGATTATACCCAAAAACTGACAAGTGTACACCATCCTCTCTAAATCTCCTGAATCCTTCCTAAACTATCTCCTTATGGTCCAAAACCTGTACCGCCACTGATGCACAAAATTCTACCATCTCTCTGTTTATCCCCTTCCTTGCCCGCTCTATCGCTCCCTCATTTCTCGCTCCCCTCCAAACTCTCTGCGGCAACCACTTAGTCCCCACTACGGATGCTTGAGGCCACACTTCTCCCACCCATAACAAAATCCCTTTTTATTTTCCTAAGAAGAGCCACACCCGTATCCCTTACCAGATCATTTTCCCTACCATGAAATAATCACCCCCTCTGGAGGCCCATTGCTTTCCCTCAACCCAGCACACATAGGAAGCAACTAATCCCAGCGCAGCCCCCCAAACCCGGACCATCTACCACAACATCTTTATAGCTGCAACCCGGTTGCCTGCCAACAACCCTTTTCTCATCTTCTTTCCCCACCCACTTAACCATAGAATGTCCCACAAACCAGATTTTTGACATCTGACCCGACCTCCTAGCAGCATATGAAAAAGAATGACAAAATCACTTACAAATCAACAACATCCTAATAAACGCAACCTCCTGCTACCTACTGAATAATTCTTTAAAGACATCCCGTTTGCCCCGGTCCCTGACATACCCTTTGTATCTCCCTTACTTCCAGCGTCCCAAACTTTTCACCTACTCCTCTGAATAGCCCAGCCTGCTACCTTCAGATGCTGCACCCCTCCTAAATGAAATGAGTTCCAACCTCCTAACCTTTCCCACACCACTAGTAACCCCTTCTCAGTAACCTATCCTTCCTGGCCATCTCCTTATCCCTTTCCGGCAACACCCCCGGTCCTCTCCTACCTGTCCCCCTATATTTTGCACCTTTCACCTAACCTTTAAACAATACACCTAATCCCACTTAGACCCCCTTTCTCCTCTAACCTATTACCCTCCTGCTCACCCTTGCCCCCCACCTTCCCTCACCTTACTAATCTGGCCCTGCGTTGCCCACCCTGCACCGGGGGCCCACGTGCACACCCGTCCATGCAGGCCCTTTTCTTTATTACTCCTCTTCGCCACTGCACCAGGGACCAAACCTGCATCCCCGTCCATGCAGTCCATTCCATATAACTAATCTTCAAGCTCCTTGCGTCCATTACCACCTGTTTCCCACCTGCACCAATGGCCTAGTGCACCCCGTCCATGCAGGCCCCTTTTCTGCCTTACTCCTCTCCACCGCTGCACCAGGGGCCAACCTGCGCCCCTGTCCATGCAGTCCATTCCATATAAATTCCTCTTCCAGCACCTTACTTTGTTGCTCCATTTATTTTCCCCCAACTGCACTAGGGGCCCTAGTGCATCCCCGTCCATGCAGACCCATCTCATCACTTCCCCCTGCTGCACCAGAGGCGCTCCCGAACCTCCGTCCATGCAGCCTAAAGCTTACTCACCTTGTCGTGCGGCAAGCGTGAGGGCTTCGCCACCGTCGTCCATGTCCTCCAAACGACGGCCACCACCCCTTCACAATTTCCACAGTTGCATCCCCCCTGCGGCCCTCCCCTGCCCTACCTAAGCGTCTTCCTCCTCACCCCTCTCCTACCCCCTTTGGATCGCCCCAAAACCTCTCATCAAACCTTGTGCCCCCCCTCCTTTTCCGATAAACTGAGCCCGACCTACCAGAACACCCCAATTTACCTGGCATGCGGTCCTTCCTCCCCACCTCCTTGCCCCGCTCCTCGCCCTGACCCAGTGTCCCCTTCTTGAAAACAATCTGTAACCGGATGCCGACCCGCACACCTGCTGCACTCGTGTTTAGATTTGCACATCCACCTCGTGCAGCCTTCTTTATTGAAAGGGCCGGTAAGGCACAGGCAGCCCACTTGCTGTGTGCAATGTCGGAGCAGGCCTCGTTGGAGCCATCCATTGCAGCCAAAGATCCATGTCTATCTCCCCCCAGACAGCCTGACTGTCCTCCGCCATTCTTGCTCTGAATTCCTCATCATAGCGTACCCAGGCAAAACCCCCAAAACTTGTGAAAGCCTTCCTAATTACGTCCGTATATTTAAGCAGAGCCACACATCGCTCCGGGAATTTTTCACAATATACACTGGCATAAATGATAAATGCCGACGTCCAATTCTCAATAGTCACCGGGACCCTTTGGCGCGAAGCCAGTTCCCTCTCTTCTTCTTTAGACCCCTCCTTTGCTCTCACTTCCCTATGGAGCAACTTAAAAAACATCTACAAATTCCCCCGCCTGAATCTTCTCCCTGGTCGCTGCCATCAAGTGCGCCCCCAAAGGTTTTGTGATACCCATGTACGGCAGTTTTTTCTCCTTGCCTTTCATTTCAACCTCCTTTTCTTTTTCAACTTGCAACTCGAGCACCAATGGCTCCACCACCTTGTCCGTTTGAACCTCCACTGAGCAAATGCCCTTCTCATCCTCCAAGGCTCCAATAGCCTGTACACCAACATCTTTCCTTACCACTTGCAGACCAGACCCTTCATTTCCCGTCCCCCTTCTCATGTCCCCTCCCTGCCATGCAGATGACCATTCCCTTTCCCGCTCACCTCTTTCCACACAGCCCGTCTGTGGTCTGGCGTCCACACCGATGCTCCTCATCTCTTTTCTTAGAGGGCTCCTACTCCGGGGACAAAACATATCAGCAGACTCACCCAGCCAATTGTTCCCCCGACCTCTTGCCCCCCGACCACACTGCACCTGTCTTTCCCGATCCCACCTCAAACTTCTTCTCTCCTCCCCCTTTTCCCTTACAGCCCTATAACCTTCTTCCTCCTGCTGCTCCACATAATCCTCCAATCCAACTTCATCACCCCTTAAATACCATTGTGGATGCAAGCTCATGCCCGAGTTGAGTTGATCTTCTTCCTGCAAGCCCAGGGCGTCCGCCCCTCCACTCCTTTGACGTCTTCTCGGCGGGGCCGCAGAAACCCCTGCCTGGTCCTCTTCTCTCGGGCGAGGCGTGCCGTCCTCCACCCTGGAATCCTCCTCGCTAGGGACCGTGCTGCACCCTCTAGGCTCTCCTTGCGCTGACCGAGGAGGGGCCGTTCTAAAACCCTCTACCTCCACCTGAACAGCGGGGGCTGCGCAGCGCCCTCCGCCCTCCCTCCTCCTACCCGGGGGGGCCTTTCCGCACCCCACTCGAACCTCCTGAATTGATGGGGACCTCTCCCTCCTTCTCCCACCTGCACTCTTCTGCAGGTATTTACCCCCTTTTCCCCTTTGCCCTGCCACCCCCTTCTGTGCCCCATCACCGCCCCCACCGTGGTTCCCTTGACCCACCTCTTTTTGAGCACTCCTAGCTTCCCATCGGCTATCATTGACTCCCTCCCTCACTGGCTCCCCACCCGAAATCATTTCTCCCCCAGACGCCCTCCTGTCTCTCTCCCTCATCGTCTTCCTGCCCCTAGATTCCCAAACCTCCCCTCTCCCCAGCGCGGGGGTGCAAGCCACCACTGCCGCGAGAGCCCCATCTGCCGCTGCACTATGCTGCGGCCTACCACCACTTACCTCCCACTCTCCCGTGACCTCCCCCACCGCCCCTTCCAACTGGGCCCTAGATGCCCTACTAATTATTTCCAGGGCCTCCTTCAGAGCCCTAGCATCCACTAAACCCTTCTTACTAGCTCCCTGACCCACCATCATGCCACAAGTAACCTGCTGTGCACTGAACTATGCCCCTCTACTGTACAACTAGCTAGCCTAAGCTCCCGAGCCACCAACTACCCGTGGACCTCTGCCCAAATAGACAAACTAATATCTTCAAAAATTAACTTCTAATAACTCCTCCTTGGTAATATGTGGTACCAAAATAAATTCTCAAAATGTATTTTTTTTAAATGTATTTATTTATTTTTATTTATTATTATTATTATTATTTTTTTTACCCCCCTAAATACTGCCCTAGCCCTTAACAGCCCCTGTCCTGGCTCCTCAATTGCCACCGGCCAAGAAAACACCAAAAAACCCAGCAGCCCAACTAATAATGGGACCTAGAAAAACGTCCTTAGCACCCTGCCCCCTAGCCGCGTGAAGCCACACCGCACTGGAAGGCTCACAAATATGTCAAGGCCCCTTTAAGCCCACTGCCCTGCCCCCTCTGTCCTTTTCCTTTCCTATGTGAGAAGCAGATAGCCGCAAAAACACCGGGCCCCATACACGGGCTAATTACCAGTGCTGCAGGCTAACAGCACAAATGAACCTGATGCCAATGAAGCATGACGCTTCTCAATCAATACGCTCGCTGGCACCTTTCAGCCCTCCCCACAGCCACAGAAGCTTGTAAACTCTGAGTGCCTGGCCCCGTAGCACACCACCCAAACCCACTGGTCGCAGAAAGAGACGTTCCTCTCCACTGAAGAAACCTAAAGAGGCTTGAAATTAAACAAACAACTGGGCCACAGAGCGGCTCCCTAAAGCAGACAGCCAACGGTGCCTGTCTGCTAAGCAGGTAAGAAATGGAGGTACCATATTTACGGTACCTCCGCTAAAAAATGTTTTTTTTTAAACTAACTGCCTGCCCCACAAACCACTACAGCTACTCTGCCCTGCTCCTCACCTCACACATCCAAACCCCCTCACAGGCCCAAATCAGGGAAGGCTCGGGAGCAGGCAACAGGACTGAGTCAATCTCAAAGTCCAACCATCGCCTGTCTCCCGAACCTTCCCTGACAGCTTAAGTACCCACTAGAGGCGCTCTACCCCCCACGGCCACTCGCTGGCCGTGTGCAGCGTCAAAATACACCCCGGGGGAAACGCTTTGCGTTCCCCCCGGTGCCCCCCTTTTTCGTGCCCCAGCCCCTCTGGCTTGGTTTTCTTTTTTTTGTTTAACTTGCTTTTATCCATTTTGCGATCCGTGTGCATTCAGTCCCCTATGCCTTCTCCCCTCCCACCCGCTTCCTGCTTCTGCCCAGCCTGCCACCTCCCAACGCACCCACCACCTATGATTGTCTCAAGAGACGAGCCTTGCTACAGTGAGGGTCTAACACAGCACTCTCGCTTCCCAGCTACTTTTGCTTGGGAGTTAAGGTAAGCAACTGACTTGTTTGTGCCCCAAACCCTTTGGCTTGTTTTTTTTTTTAACTTGCTTTTAAATTATTTTGCGCTCCATGCACGTTCTGTCCCCTTTCACCGCTCCACTCCCCTCCCACCCACTTCCTGCTTCTGTCCAGCCTCCCACCCCATTCACCACATGTGATTGGGTCAAGAGACAAGCTGCTTCCAAGCTACATTTTCTTGGGAGTTGAGGTAAGCAAGTGTTTTTTTCGTGTCTGACCCCTTTAGCTTGGTTTTCATTTTTTTAACTTGCTTTTAAATCATTTTGCACTCTGTGCTTGTTCAGTCCCCTTTCCCTGCTCCGCTCCTGCCCACTTCCTGCTTCTTCCCAGGCTCTTGCCTCCAATCCCACCCACCACCTGTGATTGGCTCAAGAGACAAGCCTTGCTACAGCGAGGGTCTAGGACCTGCACTCTCACTTATGAGCCACTTTTGCTTGGGAGTTGAGGTAAGCAAGTGTCTTTTTCATGTCCTGTCTCCTTTGGCTTGGTTTTCCTTTTTTTTTTACTTGCTTTCAAATCATTTTGCACTGCATGCACATTCAGTCCCCTTTCCTCTCCTGCCCACTTCCTGCTTCTGCCCAGCCTCCCGCCTCCCATCCCGCCCATCACATGTGATTGGCCCAAAAGACCCATTTAGAACAGCCAGCTAGAACAGCCCCCCCTGCTCGGGCAGCCGTCGACTAAGGGCCATAAGGCAAAGGGCAGCTCCGGACTAAGGAGCTCCACTACGTGTATGTCTGTGTTCGCCTGGGACGCCTGTCACAGACAGCCTACAGCGACTGACAAGGTAAGTGTGTTGTGAGTGGGGAGTGCAGACATCATTGCACTCCAGTAAAAACCCCACCACTCTTATTACCCAATTACCTTATACCTACTCACACATAGCCTAACTAAAAAACTGTTATCTCATTACACTACAAGTTTTGAATCTAGGTAGGTGGTTTTTCATTACACTGTTGATTGTATGTGAGTTTTTAAATCTAAGTGCACTCTCCCACTACTGTTGCGCTTCATATGTAGGTGCATCTTCCAATGTTGTGTGTTTCAATTCTAGGTGTTTCTCCAACTACTGGTGAATTTAAAATCTAAGTGTTTTCCCAAGCATACTAATTACAGAGGCACGGACTATCCCTCCCCCTTGGCTCTAAACTCTGCTTCAGCCCTACATCAGTCCACCAATCACACCTCTCTGGCCCCCTCTACCACGACCCCTCACCTACCTTTGCCTCTGAAATCCCTTTTTGAACATGATCAAGACTCCACCTCTTCCCCCCACCAGCACCGATCCCCCAGCATCGACACCACACTACTCAACTCCGGGCCTCCCACTCCAAAAAAAAAACTCAGCACCAAACCGCACAATGGTCCACTCGCCAAATCCCAGTTCGAACCAATCTCTATCAACCTAAAATCCCTGGCCACAATCACACCCGTCATCACTCAACGACCTGTGACTGCCTGCTCCCTCTTCCCAACCACACCCCACCACCCACGCCTCCCCCATTCTACCCTCAAAGACCCCCCATCCACCAACACCCTCACGCCGGTTGTCCACCCAACCCAAACCCTCCCGCCCCTTTGACCCAGAGAAGCACCAACCCTAACCCACACCACAAACTCTGCTGCTGCCATATCAATGGATGCTTGGTGGCCAGGAACAGACTCAGCATCTTTGATTTCCTCACCTCTGAAAACCCTGATCTCATATTTATCACTGAAATGTGGTTCTCCGATTACTTCAAACCAATCACACACAAAGCATTCCCACCTGACTACTCCCTAATGACCCACAACAGACCCTCCAGAGGAGGCGGAGTAACCTTCCTACACAAACTACACATAACCATCACACTGTTCGAAACAGAGCACAGCCAACTCTAAATCCCTACTAGTAAAACTCTCCTTCCCACCATCACTCTCCCACAGTTTCCTACTCATTTACAGGCCCCCCCAGATACAATACTTTGCCACCACCCTATGCAACTCTCTAGCGGCCACATTGGTTACCCACCCGGCACTCACTCTACTGGTGGATTTCAACATCTGGTTTGATGCCCCCAACAGCCCCATGACTCAACCCCTGTCCAATAGTCTGGAGAAACTCAAACTTACCAAGCAGCTAATGGGATCCAACCACACTGCCAGCTACACCCTTGATGCCATCTTTAACTCAACCAACCTCATCACCTTATCCACCCCTAGACCCCTCATCTGGACCGACCACTAAGCCATCCCTTTTTTCTCGATAGACCACCACACCCTCACAAGGTCTGCTCCGTCCCTCCAAGAGGGGGTAGAAAATAGGGCATTACTTAGTTCTTCTACCTCAAGCTGCAATGGGATGTTAGTGGAGGGCACATAGCTTTGGGGAAAAGTGCTTAATGACACTGAGTTATCATTGTCTCGAGTTTGTTTATATAAATTGGAGATGTTGTTAACCCAGGTTGCAGCTGAGGGAGCAATATTCCAGTCGTCTAAAGATGGTCTATTTCCCTGGGACACAATCTTCCAAAATGTGCTTTTGTTGGAAACTTTTGCGGATGCCTCTAGCTGCGGCCTGGACTTACCCTTCGACAGGACTTTGGCCTTTTGTGTGTGCTCCTGTAAAGCTGCCTCAGCGTATTCAAACTAATTCTATCTCTTTTCAGCGTTTAACTATCTCCAACAGCCTAAATCTAGACTTTTTACAGTCCTGGTTGTACCAGGAAAGATGCTTGAACAAGGTCAAAGCAACCCCAGATCTGGTAGAAGCCCTGCTCCTCAGTCTGCCCTCAATCCCAGCCCCAAAAAGACCTCAACCTATTGACCTCTTCAACTCCTGGCTCTTTGACGTGCTTCTTCCTCTGACCCCCACCAGCTCCACTCCAGCACACCAACGCCTGACCCCCAAGTGGTTCACCCCCCACCTCAAGGCGTTTAAAACCAGAAACGAATCCCTCGAACGCAAATGGTGAGCCACCCGAACACCTCAAAACAAATCAGCATATGCCCACCATCAACACAACTACAAATCCAAGAGACACAAGGCAAACAAATCATATTACAGTAACAGAATCTTGAACTGCCACACAGGATCATCTCTGAGTTCCTGAACCCACCATGCACCACTGCCCCCAACACCTCCTCCCAATCACTTTGCAATTCCCTCTCTGAACACTTCCATAAAACAGCCTTAGACAGGACGGCTACCATCAACACCAAACTAACCAACCTCACCGCCTGTCCACCACCCAATGTCCATGAGTCTACCCACGTGCCCTCTGAGACTTCATCGGTTGCTCTTTCAGCCCCATCTTGAGTCTGGAGTCTATCATACTGCTGTCTGACAGCTGACAATCCGGCTCCCCCCTCAACCCCTACCCCACCTCACTCCTCAAAGAAATCTTCACCTCAACATGTGCAGCGGAATTGGCCAGGTCCATCCTAAATTACTCCCTCACACGTTTCCGGAACCCTTTAAAGCCTCACACATCAAACCCCTTTTAAAGAAACCATCCCTTGACCCAGTCCAACTAACTACAGACCCATCTCCAACACCTGATTCTTGGCAAGGCTCATCGAACATACTGCATACTCCCAGCTCAACTCCTTCATAGAAACCAACCACCTCCTGGACCCCACGCAGGCAGGTTAACGTCCTCTATATGGAACTCAATCCACACTAGTCTCTATCTGGGATGACCTTAAAGTCACGGCAGATTCAGAAGGCTGTACCACACTTGTTCTTCATGATCTCTCGGCAGCCTTTGACACTATCACCCACACCATCCTTCTTGACAGACTGCAGTCCCTTGGAATCCGTGACTCGGGCCTCAACTGGATTGCATTGTTTCCCGTGGACAGACACCAAATCACTTATATCCCCGTTTTCTACTCCACTGCATGCCCAATGATCAATGGAGTCTCCCAAGGTGCCTGCCTATGTCCCCTTCTTTTTAACCTCTACATAACCCCTCTGCCTGCGTTCACCCGCTTCCACAATCGCACCTGCTATTACCTACGCCAATGATACACAAATCATCAAGAGAATTTGCAATTTGACCTCTGCCCCTTACCCTGACCTGGCCGCATGCCTGACAGACATTGATCTCTGGATGACGAGTAACCTAGGGAAAACAGAGATCATGGTGTGTGGAAAAACAGCCCTATTCCCACAACCGTCTGCCTAGCCACCCTTCCTTGGTACTCCCCCTTCTACCTCCTCCTCAGTGAAAAACCTGGGCTGCACAATGGACTCTAACTTAACCTTGTCCCACCACATTAACAATGTATCCAAATCTTTCCACTTCCACCTCAAGCTACTGAGATGCATCTTCCCCTATCTCACCTACCCCTATAGACTGAAAGCAAGTATGTCCATTGTCATGTCTCAACTTGACTATGTGAACTTCCTATACCTGGGTGCACCTGCCTACCAACTGAACAAACTCCAAAGAGTCCAGAACCCCACAGCCAGGCACTCCGTACACTACACTGGCTCCAGATTGGGCGTCCAGCCACCTTCAAAATCTTGTACATTACTCACAGAGCAGTGCACAAAACTGGCCCCAAATATCTACATGAGAGGATTACGACCTATCTTCCTACCAGCAACATGAGGTCAAGCAATGCCCTCCTCCTTTTGGTCCCTTCTTTCAAATCAGCCAGGATTGGCAGGTCCACCTTGTAAACCCTGTGGCCAACAATCAAACTCTCTACCCCCCCTCATTCGACACACAAAGACTACATGGTGTTCCAAAAAAAACCTCAAGACCTGGCTCTTCCCCTAAATCCTACTTAAAAACCCATCTGACTTTGACCCGCAGCAAAAACATGTCCCTGGCCAACTAGCCACGGTTAGGGAATGGCCAAGAACCCTCTACAGCGGACAGGTAAGTATGCCTGGGACAAGTAACCCTGGGCCCAGTAGCACTTAACCGTGCATGGCTCTGTACCACACTTTAGACGTTTGGCAATGTGCTACACTCTGTAGATCACTGATGTTGTGGTGAGCTCAGCTCATGGTGTGAGCGGGGAGTACAGGCATTATTATTATTATTATTATTATTAATTAGCTTTTATATTGCGCAACGTATAATATAGCGCATGTAATATTTACACCCAAAGGCCTCAGTGTGCAGGAAGACAAAGCCTGATCAAAAGGAAGAAGAGAGATAAAGTCAGGGAGCAAGCAGAAAAGGGAAGAAAAAACAAATCGTTGGAATTAAAAAGGTGCGTTTTAATGCTCTCTTGAAGCTAGAGACACAAGGAAAACAACCAATTTGAGGGGGAAGAGAGTTCCATAAAGTTGGAGCGTACACTTGAAAAACAGGTGCCACCAAAATCTTTCAGATTGTGTTTAGGTACAAAACGTTTTTGGCCCTACTGGAGCGAAGCTTTCGGCCCGTAGTTGCCTTAGACAACTGGTTCTTGAGGTACAGAGGAGTCTTGTCAGCCATGCATTTGTACTTCAAAGTAAGTATTTTATGAGTGATGCGTTGGCTGACTGCGAGGCAATGTAGCACTTTCCTTGAGTCCGAGATGTGGTTCGGTGGGCCCAGATTGCAAACAGCTCTTACTGCCCAGTTCTGAGCAGTTTAAAGGCTTTTCAGATTATGTTTGGACGTGCCAGCAAGGAGACTATTACAACAGTCAAGCTGAGAGTTAACAAGCGATGTAGCCAAAGAAGAGAGGTGATCCGAAAATAAGTATGGTTTAATTTTCCTAAGCAGCTTATTAACATAGGCACAGGACGTCTTGACGTAGCTATCATGTTGCTTTATTGTTAACTAATAGTCTAAGATGACACCCATTGTTTTGACAAAAGGACTTACTGGTATAACGTAGTTGGAAAAAATAAACTGGCTATAACTTGGGTCTAACTTTTTTATTCTCTGTTCAATGCTAAGGAATTTGCCGACATCCATTCCTTAATCACATTGTATATATCATTAATGAGAATGGAATCCATGTCAAAATCAACCGAGAGCTCAAAACCAGCTGGGTGTCATTGGCATAGTTGGTATATTTGATGCTGACACTGTTCAGCGGGTCAAAAAGAGGTGCATGTATATATTGAACAATAGTGTTAAGAAGCAGGTACCCTGAGGGATACCACAGGATAATATCTCTGGAAGGGCCTGGAATTTACCTATTGCTACTCTCGCTGATCTGGGACCAAGAAATGAGGCAAACCAGGCGATGGTTGGTTGACAAGTTTACGCAGTCTTTCTAGCAGTAAGATGTGATCAACCAGATCAAACGCAGGGGAAAGGTTGAGCAACATGAGAAGTGAAACCCTGCCATTGTCAACACATTTTGCCAGGTTTGCTAGTAGGTCCAGCATTGCAATTTCCATGCCATGCATTGCATGGTAGCCGGACTGACGTATGCCAAGCAGGTTGTTCTTTTCCACATGCTCTTGAAGCTGCAAGTAAGCAGCCTTATCTAGGATTTTTTTTAAAAAAATGAAACACTGGTGATTGGTCTGTAACTAACAGCAGCCGCAGGATCTAAAGTTTTTATTTCAGGATGGCAGTGATCCATACCTCTGTGAGGCTCCCAGGGACACAGGAACTAGTCATGGATGCATTAACAATACTAGTGATTAGGGGAGATAGACATGAAATAGAGTCCTGGATGATTATTTCAGGGCATATATCTACAGCACATATTGTGGGTTTAAGCCCATTCACAATGTCAATCAGAGACTTTTGAGTGATACAATACAAGCTGAATTCTGGAACGGAATTGGCTGGAATGGTCATTGAGACCACATTCCTAGCATTGAGACCATCTTCCAGCATTGTCAGATATCCTCAGCCTACGGCTAATGAAGGCAGATATGTGGTTCTTTATTTTGGTTGAGAAGCTATCTTGAATTTCTTGACACCAGGTGCCACTGAGCGGGCCTTTATTGCTGCACTCCAGTAAAACCCCACCACTCTTATTACCCAATTATCTTAAACCGTCTTGCTTCTAGCCGAACTATGTAAACTGATATTCCACTAAACTGCCAAAGTTTGAATCTGAGGGTGTTTCATCACACTGTTGATGATTTGCAAGGTTCAAATCTGGGTGCGATTTCCACTGCTGTGTGTCTCAAATCTAGGTGCATCTTTTTCCACTGTTGTGCTTTTCAAATCTAGGTGCATTCTCCCACTGCTGTCTGTTTCAAATCTAGGCGTATTTTTCCAAAGCTGAATCTTTCAAATCTAGGTGCAGATCCGCTGATGTGAGTTTCAAATCAAGATGCACTTTCCCTTTGCTGTGTGTCTTGAATCTTGGTGTATTTGCACTGCTCTGTGTTCAAATGTAGGTGCATTCTCCCACTGATGTGTGGCTCGAATCTGGGCATACTCTTCCGCTGCTGTGTTCTCAATTCTAGGCGCATTTTCCACGGCAGAGTGTTCATTCTGGGTGCATTCTTCACTGGTGCATGTCTCATATCTGGGTGCATTCCCCCACTGCTGGGTGTCTCAAATCTAGGCGCATTTCCACTACGAAGTGTCTTGAATCTTGGTGCATTGTTCCACTGCTCTGTCTCTTCGGCTGTTTGTACTCTGCCTGAGGCTGCCAGTTGGCCTAGAATTGCATATCGCCTAATTCAGTAGGTTGGCCTAATTTCGTATCTTGCCTAGAACTACTTTTTCGTCTGATTGAGTAGGGCAGCCATATCGCACACCCTGCATGACTCTGCTTGTCAGCCGACACTGCACTTCGCCTGAGTGAGTAGGGTTGTCTAATATTGCAGTTCACCTAATTGTGCAAGTCTGCCTAAAACTGCATTTCGCCTGTGTGAGTGGATTGCAGATAGAGCTGAGTTCATACTAGTCCTAAAGGTTCCTGATGCACCAGATGACTGTGAAGGGGAGCATAGGTAATTTGGTTGGCACAGGAAGGCAATCAGGCAGAGGGAGGCCTCTTCCAACCTCACAGATACTCGCACATATATTCCACTACCTTGACTCTCCCCTCAGCACTTATAACTCTAGAATGCAGCTATCCCCCATGATCAATTCTGTCTAGCTGCACATATAATTATATACCACCTGGATCTCAACAACCTTCAGAACCCAGTTATCCCCCACGATAAATGTGGCCTAGCTGCACAGATAATCTCACATACCAGCACAACCTCTGCACGTATTCAGCTACCCACACAACAATCCGGCTGAGCTGTACACACAATACCTGTATCACATACCCTGCCCACTACTTTCAGCACTAGAATGCAGCTATCCACCACGGAAAATGCAGTCTAGCTGCACACATAAAGAGTGCCCACAGGCACTATTTACTTCTCTGACTATCTCCACTGACCAGGACTCCGGTCCGCGAGGGCATTCAAACTACAGCGTGTTGAGACCATACCAATGGAGATAGGTGCTATACAAATGCCCATTAACATAACATTACATAACATGAAGGTGACATTGTTTGGCTCCCGTGTCCAAGTAGACCCCTATGCCTGTATTTGAGAGCATTTTAGTTATTTATTTTATTTATTACATTTTTGTAACACCCAAACCCTGGAGTATCACAACGTGTGGTACAGTAAGAACAGCAGTAAGAGGAACATATGAACGCAGTGTATGATTGTTCATTTCTGATGGCTGCAGGGAGAAAGTGCTATAGTGTAGGTGCAGTAAAACCAAAGCTCTGCCACCTGCTCTTTTGTTCTTATAGCGAGGGGTGAACAGTGAGATGCTGGAACTGGATCTTAACGAGCGCAGCAGGAGTTTCTGAGAGAGACTGTTGTTGAGCTAGGGAGGAGCCTCTTTGTAGATGCACTTCTGGGCAATAGCTAAAGTTTTAAAGTCAATCCGAGCTTTGATGTGTAGCCAGTGGGCCTCCCTTCTGGTTACTGAGATGTGATCCGATCGGTTTAGCCCAAGGGCTTTATTCTGCAGAAGTTGAAGTTTAGCCAGATTGGAAGTGGAGGTGCCCATGAGGAGAACGTTCAACAATCCAGTTTGCAAAGGACAAGTGCTTGTGCAAGCATGAGGCAGTTGCTTAGTGATGGGAATTGCCTCTCTCGCTTGTTCCAAAATATGTTGCCTATACTTGCGTCGGCAAACGTTACTCTTATGCTGCAGCTGCTGCAGTACAGCCAGTCCAACCGTATACACAGTAAGGGTAGCATCTGATTTGAGCTCGCGATTATCCCTAGTTGTTCTCGCAATACTTTGTCAACTCTCCTTTTATAGGAATTCTTGTTTCCATGGAATCAGCCTATGAAGGTGCAAAAAAAGTTCTGTTTTCTCCAGCTTTCCATTTGTTCCACTTCAGTGCTTGTGCTGGAGTCTTGTATTCCCATACCGCCGAGTGGTGGCTCAATAGGGCACAGAGTTGGTTTTAGCGTGCGATTTGCATCCTGTAGCTCCATCTGAACCTGAGACGGCTTGGCATTTGCCACATTGGAATTGAAATCCACTGGGCACAGTGAAATGAGCAACTCTACTATGCACCTTGCCACTGCCTACGGAGGCCTGTATCCAGGTTGTCTCTCGCTCATTTGAGCGCCCTTAGCTGGAGTAGCTGGCCCTCACGCTGAACAGTCCTTTTGGGGTTTGGGCACTCAGTGCCAATTCTGCTTGGAGACGCATGCCTTACCTGGGACTGGGTTCGCCTGTGTTCTGGGAACAGGTAAGGTCTACACTTTTGGGAAGTGTGAGTAACCTGACAGTGTCTCCCTGTCTGGTCTTCGGGGATCTGTCATCCAGGTGGCTAGGTGTCGTAATGTGCACGGGCTCTATTGGAATGTTGATGCCAGTTTGTGGATCAACATTCCAAGAGAGCAGTTAGAAGAGACTCTGGAGGAGGCAGCTGCTTGTGGGGTCTATGCAATAAAAGAGAGTGTTAACCTACCTTTGTGTGGAAGGATTTTGTCATTGGCGATAAGTACACGGCATAGACCCCGGTTCCACGTGTGCGCTATCTCTTTCCAGCGCAGCTGCATCCTAGGGTCCTCAACGTGTCGGCGAGGGCCCCCCTCGGAGCACCCAGGCATCGATCGGTGTTCCCCCGCTGGATTGGTCTACAGAACTCCGTGTGGAAAGGGGCCAGGTGGCGGAGCCCTGCGACGGTGCTTGTGAGGCGTCCTTCTTCGGATGCGTGTGAATCCTCCTGGCGGTTTCTTCGCCGGCAGCCGCGAACGCGCTTGGAGGGCTGCAGGCGGTTCCGGGTGGGTGCTGGGACGCCCGGAAGGACTTTTCTGCTGGCAACTGGGGGATCCAGTTTGTGCGACGGCTGTTGCGGACTTCCGTTGCGTTGCTTCCGCTGTCCTGCATGGCCTGGTGGGTGCGGCCATCGGGGGCGGGGCTGCGAGTCTCCGTACAAGTGGAGGAGCAGAAGCTGACTGAGTTTAGTTTAGTTTAGTTTATTATTTGTATAGCGCCGCCTGGCCCTAGGGCATCCAGGCGCTTGCGATGAATACAACAAGAATAATACAACAGAAATGTACAAACCGATTACATATTTACAAATTTACAGTCTTGGTGCATGCTAGTAAGGTAGGGCTAGGCAGTTTACGTTTCTTTGGATAGAAGCCAAGTTTTGGTGTTGTGTCTAAATCTGTGAAAGGAAGGTTCTGATCTCAGCTCGAGTGGAAGTGAATTCCAAAGTTTGGAGGCAAGCACGGGGAAGCTGGAGCCACCTGCTTTTTGGAGCTTAAATCTTGGGATATTTAAGCAATGTGTTTGAGCTGATCTGGTAGGGCGCGCTGGGGTGTGGTGATTGAGATTGTCGGATAGGTATCTGGGTGCTTGGTTAGCTAGGCATTTGTGTGTGAGTGAGATGGTTTTATATTCAATTCTTTGTGGTATGGATAGCCAATGGCAGGTGCGTCTGGCGTCCGAAATGTGTTCATGTTTGGGTATGTTCAGGGCTGCTCGCAAGGCGTTGTTTTGTATGACTTGTAGTTTGTTGATGTTTTTCTGACTGGTTCCCAAGTATAACGCATTGCAGTAGTCAACTTTGGAAAGGACTAGCGCTCTGGCTAAGGTGATGCAGTTGGATGGTGAGAGGTAAGGTCTGCTGGCATTGATGAGTTTACAGGTGTAAGCAGTGGCTGATGATATGGAATTGATCTGTCTTGTCAGTGTGAGGGAGGAGTCGAGGTAGATTCCTAGGGTTTTGACACTGTTAGAGACGATGATGTTATTGCCGTCTATAGTGAATGCTTGATAGAGTTTGTCGAGTTTATTAAGTCTGGGTTGGGAACCTAGGAGAAGAAGTTCGGTCTTGTCGTCATTGAGGCATAGGCCATGCTTGGCCATCCATTCTTGGATAATGGAATAAATGTTGTTGAGAGCAGTGAGGTCGGTGGAGTAGTCGCCTGTTAAAGGGATCAGTATTTGGGTGTCATCTGCGTAGTTGGTGTAGATGACACCCAAGCGGTCCAATATGTCAAAGAGGGGTTTCGTGAACACATTATATAGAGTGGGGGAGACGCAGGAGCCCTGGGGGACACCGCAAGTGACTGGGGCTGGGATGGCAGAGGCTGTGGGTGCGTAGACTCTCATGGATCTGTTGTTAAGGAAGGAATGGATCCATGCGTTGGCGTTATCTGAAAATTTGGCTGCTGAGGATAGATGTTTGCAGAGGATGTCGTGGTTGACCAGGTCGAAGGCGGCCGATAAGTCAAGAAGGAGAAGGATGGCTAGTTTACCATTGTCTTTAATGTTGTCCATCTGTATCTTAAGGTCAATCAGGGCGGTCTCAGTGCCGTGTTTGGGGCGGAATCCTGATTGTCTGAGTCCTAGTAAGTTATTTTTCTCAAGGTGGTTCTGTATCTGAAGATAGGCAGCTCTGTCGAGGATTTTTAGCAGGAAGGGTACGGTCGTAATGGGTCTGTAGTTGGTGGGGACATTAGGGTCAAGGGTGGGCTTCTTAAGTAAAGGAAGAACCCAGGAGTCCTTGAGGTTGTTGGGCACTATGTTGGAGGTGAAAGATGAGTTGATGAGGGAAGTGATGAAGGGAGCAAGTTGTTTGGCTGCATCTTTAATGACTGGGGCTGGGCAGGTATCGCCTTGGCATTTGGACGGTTTAAGAGAGTAGATTATTTCTTCAACCTCTTTGATGGTTATGGTGGAAAACTCAAAGAGGTTATTGTCATCATTTTGGGGGGTGGTGTGGGTGTGTGTAGAGGGGGTGATGTTATCAGTGAGGGTGAGGCTTTCTTTCTTTGTCAGGATTTTGGCTTGTAGTGTGGCAATTTTGCCTAGGAGTGCTTCCTGGATGCTCGTGCACCAGTGGATGTCTTTGTTACAAGTGTCTGGAGTGGGGGAGGGTGATTCGAGTTCTCTCAGGATATTGAAGAGCTCTTTGGTATTAGATTTGGCGTTGCTGATTCTTTCATTGTACATGTTTTTTTTAGACTGGATGATGGCTGATTTATAGATGTTCGATGCCAGTGCGTAAGATGTCTTATTAATAGTGGATGGTGACTGTTTCCATGCTAATTCAGCTTGTCTTTTGGATTTGCGGAGTGTTTTTAGTTTGGGGGTGAACCAAGAATTGAGGTGTGCTCGTGGTTTGGCTTTCCGAAGCTTGAGTGGTGCTATGGTGTTTATGGCCTTAAGGATAGTTGTGTTGTATAACTCTACTAGTTCAGTAGGGTTGGTCATGGTGGGTGAGAAGTCGATGATGGGTTGGAGTAACGGGAGGAGTTTCTCTAGTGTGATATTTTTGTTGTTTCTTGTGAGTGTGGGTGGGGCATTGGAGGAAGGCCCTGGTGTTTGAGTGCCTTTGTTGATGGTGAAGGTAATAAGGTGGTGATCAGTCCAAGCGCATGGAGTGTTGGAAAGGATGGTAGTGTTGCAGTTGAGGTCAGCTATCCAGTCAAGGATGCGGCCTTTGTTGTGTGTGGGTTGTGTGATATGGTGGGTGAGTCCTAATTCTGAAATTGTGTTGGCGACAGTGTGAGCTTTGTCATCTTTCTCATCATTGAGACCTAGATTAAAGTCTCCTAGGATGAGTAGTCGAGAGTTAGGTTTGATATTGTCAGAGAGTAAAAGGGCTATGTCGTCATTAAAGGATAGTATAGGGCCTGGCGGTCTGTAAATGAGGTGGATGGTGATAGTGCTTGTGTGCGTTGTGTATAGTTTGAGGGTGAGTAGTTCCGCTGATGGCAGTGATTGGTTTTGTATGTGTCTTATGTTGATGGAGCTTTTTGCAATAATGGCTACTCCACCCCCTTTAGCTGTTTGTCTGTCTGCACGGTAGATGGTATAGTCATTGGGTATAGCAAGTGATAGAGAGGGGCCAGACGTTGGGTGGAGCCAGGTCTCTGTAATAGCTATGAAGTCGAGATCATTGAAGGAAATAATGTCGGCTATGTCTAGGGCATGGGCGACTACAGATCTCGCATTGATGAGTGCACCTTTGATGGTTTCGGTGGTGATGCATGATTTTTTGATGTGGGTGCGGGGGGAGGGTGCGTTCAGGCCGTGTGATATCTGGTCTGACGGAAGTGTAGGGCGTGTGCAGGAAGGGGCAGATTTGGTTAAGGTTATATTTTGTTTGTTGCCTAGATTGAGGAAGGATACGGGTGTGTGTGTTCTGGATCTGAGTCGGGTGAGTCTCGATAAGCCTGAGCAGGGATAGGATTTGCTGGTAGTGAGGTTCGTGATAGTGGATTGGCCGATGGGAGTAGTTTGTGATGCTTCTTGGGGGCTGGAGGTGTCTGCTGTGCGATGAGAGTCGATGGAGGAGGTAGGCTGGAAGGGGTTGATGTTGGGTAGGAAGGGGGTGGGGCAGGGTATGGGATAATGTCTGGGGCAGGCTAGTCTGCTGAGGCCATTGGGGTGTAAGCGAAAGTGTGGCCCTGTACAAGGGGTGTCATGGGGGACCAGGCAGAATGGGAACATAATGAGGAAGGTCCAGGTTATCATATCTGAATTTAGAGGGAACTGGCGCACAAAATCATCAGAGAGAAGCTAGTACGCAATGTTAGTGCACAATGGTGCTGCAGTGAGGGTACTAACGCAGAGAATCAGAGAAATGCTAGTACACAGTGCTAATACACAGTTCTAATTCACAGTGCTAATACACAGTGTACTCTAAGCGACCATGAGGCACTACACAATGTCACAGTGGTCTCTAAGCGACCCTAAGGCATAACACTATGTCACAGTGGTCTCTAAGCGACCATAAGGCACAACACAATGTCACAGTGGTCTCTAAGCGACCATAAGGCACAACACAATGTCACAGTGGTCTCTAAGCGACCATAAGGCACAGCACAATGTCACAGTGGTCTCTAAGCGACCATAAGGCACAACACAATGTCACAGTGGTCTCTAAGCGACCATAAGGCACAACACAATGTGAAAGTAGTTTGTGTTAGACCGTACTGCAAAAACAGGGTTCAGTGAAGGCTTGAAGCAGTTCAGGTTGCTGGCTGGAGCAGTGGAAAAAAGGTTGCTGTAAGGGGCAGTATGCTTGCCCCAGAGGAGATGGGCAGGGGATCTAGCCCTATGCTCGATGGCGTATACAGGCTAGAGATAGGCACCGTGTACAGTGCCTTCGAGGTGGGCCGGTTCGAAGCCTGCTGGCTTGTGGTTGGCTCCCAGTAGAGGAGAGGGCCAATCACGATGTTTGCAGGGTTGCGGGGTCGGGTGGAGGGCTGAAGATGCGACGGTCAGCCATCTTTAAATGGTGTGGACCTAGGGGCTTCAATTGGTGGCTGGATGCACTCTGAGTGCAATAATGGGGCAGATCCTGGCTGGAGAAGGCCACACGCTTGAGCGGCGCGGATATTATTAAATAATCCGCCGCGTGTTGCCTTCAAGACGCACACTCGTGCTGCGGCTAGGGACTCGTGACATACCTGGTGTCAGGCAGGGCTGGCTACTGCTCCAGCAGTAGATGGAAGGAGCTCCTGCTCATGCTGGCTCTGGAGTGGTAGGGGCAGAGTTCCTGGTCCCTGGCTCCTTAGGCTCCGAACAGGCACCCAACAGGCCTTAGTGTGGCCTTTGTGAGGGCCGGCGAATCCGCCTGCCGGCGGATGCTCGTTCGAGCTAAGAGGCGGTCTCAGCCTCGTTTTGGCGCCGCGCTGCGCCCGGCATGGAGAGGTCAGGCAGGCCTCTCAGACCTAGTCAGGCGGTCTCTGTGGGCCTCGTCTGTGCTGCTGGCTGCTTCGGGGCGGGGGAGAGGGCTCCTGCCCTCTTCCCTGGGCAGATGATGTGGAGTGCGGAGGCACGGGCACCCAACAGGCCTTAGTGTGGCCTTTGTGAGGGCCGGCTGACTGCCTTGGGCCGCGTCCTTTGGGGGATTGGCCTTCCCCGAGTCAGCTTGCCCAGGCCGTGCTTCCTCCACAGGTCCACAGCGTAAGTGGGTGATTGGGTGCTGTTGGAAACTGCTCGCAGGTGTTTGAATGCTGCGGTTTAGACCGGATCCAGCATTCAGGTAATACGCGCTGCAACCGTGGCGATTGGCTGCTTGAAGTACTGCAATCGGCGCATGGGTGCATATTTGTCAAGTGTCAGCCGCAGGAAGAGTTCGGGCTGCTTCTAGCATTGCATCCGTGCTGGCACTGTGACTCACCCAAGCCAACAATCTTGTTGGTAGTAGTGCATTATATGTGTGGGTGCACATGTCTGCTTGGAAGTTCCACAGTCAAAGTATGGGTGCATATTTATGAAGTGACAGCTACAGGAGGAGTTTGTACTGTTACTTGCATTGCATCTGTGCTGGTATTGTGACTCACCCAGGCCAACGGTCGAGTAGGTAGTACTGCATTATGTGTGGGTGCACATGTTCATGGTGACATTTTGAAGGGATGTTTGCGCACTTCTCAGATTATTGTGTCTCCAAGAGCAGTGGGTGGACGCTTTCAAATTTTATCTCAGGGCTGCTGGGGGTGCAAAATTCAATGATGACGAAAGGGAGGCTGCATTGCTCAATTGTATTGGCACTGAAGGGTTGAGGGTTTTTCGTAATTTGCCTGGAGAAAATGTGATGGTTCAAGGGGGCGCTGAAGGTGAAGTGGTAATAAGTGCTTATGAGACTGCTTTAAAGAAATTGCAAGTGCGTGTTGGTAAAAGGGTTAATGTGGTTTTGGAGAGATATAAGTTCTTTTCCAGGGCGCAAGGCCCTACGGAAAGCATAGACACCTATGTTACGGCATTGCGTGCACTCATGGCTACATGTGGGTTTCCTGGCAATGGGGATGAACATATCAGGGACCAAATCATGATGAAGACGTCCAATCAGAAAATTAGGGAAAGATTGTGGATTGAAAGTGATCCGTCATTGGTTAAAGTTTTGGAAATTGCCAGAGCAATTGAGGCTTCAAAGATGAGTGTACAAATTGTTACCGAGAGGGAGGTGTCTAGGGAGGTGGTTCATGCGGTGATGCCAAGGAATAAAAAGTTGTGGTGGTTGGTCAAGGGGGTAAGGGGTTCAAGGGTAAGGATGGGTGCAGGAACTGTGGGTGGTCTAGTCATGCTGCTGATTCTAAGTCCTGTCCTGCTTGCAATGTCGAATGCAGAAAATGTAAACGGATGGGCCACTTTGCACGCATGTGTAAGGGCCTGGTGGTGGCCAATGTGACTACGGATGATGCCATGATGTTGCCGGAAAGTGCATCAGGGGGTGGTTCGGGTCAGAGTGTGATTTTGTAGGTGGAGGTAAGTGGGCGGAAGGATCCATGGGTGTCGGTATTGGTAGATCAACATCCCATAGATATGTTGGTAGATTCGGGGTCACCCTACACCCTGGTGGCTCCTGAGGTTTATCAGGAAGTGCTAGGTAAACAAGTTTTGGATTTGTTGGCCCCGGACATCAAACCATGTGCTTATGGGCAGAATCCCATTGATCTACTGGGATATAGTTGGTCTGATTTCTCTTTCAGGGGGAGGCAGACTTCTGGTAAGCTTTATGTGGCTTCGAAAGGCACCAGTGTGTTGGGTTGGGATGAGCAGGCAGCTTTGAAAATACAGATACATCCTGGTGAGGAGGTTCGATTCTCAGTGTTGGGGAGGGAGTGGGACAGACTGGTATGGTTACCCCTACTGTGCTCATGAGTGAGTTTCCTGAGGTGTTTTCCGACACTTTGGGTAAGCTCAGGGGTTTTACCCATCGGATAGTCTTGAAGAAGGGAGCTGTCCCCAAGGTATACAAAGTGAGGGGTGTGCCGGTGGCAGCGAGAGAGGCGTTGGAAGCAGAATTGAACAAATTGCAGGCGGCAAGAATAAATGAGCCCATTGAGTCATCAGAGTGGTTGTTTCCCGTGGTTCTGGTCAAGAAAGGTGATGGGAGCATCAGAATGTGTGTGGACCTCCGGGGGTTGAATTCCAGCATATGGGTGGATTGGCACCCCTTGCCGAATATCAATCAATGAGTTGTTATTGACATTGGGGGAGGCCAAGTATTTCTCCACCTTTGATCGGTCAACGGCGTATCATCAGATTGACCTGCATATTGATTCTAGGCCCTTGACCTCATTTGTGACTCCCTTTGGGGCATACCGGTTTTGTTGCATTCCATTTGGTCTTGCCTCGGCTTCTGCCGTGTTCCAGCGGTTGATGCAACAGATGTTTGGGGGGGTGTTGGGAGAGAGTTATTTTCAAGATGACATCCTTGTGTGGGGCAGGAGCAGAAATGAACATGATGTGAGAGTTAGGAAAGTCATGCAGATTCTCAAGGAAAGGGGGCTGACGGTGAAATTATCCAAGTGTCAGGTGGGTGTGGAGGAGGTTACCTATTTAGGTCATACCCTCAACTCACAAGGTGTGAGTCCCAAGAGGGAGCTGGTTCAGGTGTTGAGTGACACGCCGGCTCCGGTCAATAAAGATCAGCTGAGGGCTTTTCTGGGCCTTGCAGAGTACTATGTTAAATCTGTGCCCAATTATGCTGAAAAAACTGTGGCTATGAAGGCTCTCATGAGGAAGTGTGTCAGATTTGTGTGGACTGAGGAGTGCGGGGAAGAGTTTGAGAGAGTCAAGAGGGATGTGGAAAATGCTCTGTGCCTGAAGTCATTTGATCCAAAAAACAAGACTGTTCTCACTGTGGATGCGAGTGAGGTGGGATTGGGTGCGGTGTTAGAACAATGGGTGCATGGTGAATGGATGCCAGTGGCTTTTGCCTCAAGGACTTTGAGGGATGTGGAAACTAGGTACTCTGTAATTGAGAGAGAGACTTTGGCAGTGTTGTGGGCCTCAAAACATTTCAGGACATTTTTGTGGGGTATACCGTATGTTGTCAGGACGGACCATAAGCCGTTGGTGCAGGTATTCTCAACCAAAGGTGTTATGGCGGTATCTCCGAGGATTGCGAGGTGGTCAGTAGAGTTACAAGATTACAATTTCTCGTTGCATTATTTTCCAGGGAAGTTTAATGTTGTGGCAGACTGTTTGTCCCGGTTGCCGGTGAAGGTGGCGGACAATCAGACAGGTTTGGTCAAAGATGAGGACTTGCATGGATGTCAGGTTGCGTATGTGGCATCTGCTGTGGAAAAGTCGGTGTGGGATGTGGAGTCTGAGGCTGATGACGAATTGAAGTGGATTAGGGAAGGTTTGGTGAAAGGTTGGCATTTGGTTAAGGACAAATCGGAAGGTAAAGGTTATGCCCAAGTTTTGCATGAATTGGCTGAGGGTCCCTAGGGTGTCTCCAGATGTTCTAGATTAATTCCTCCTGTAAGTTTAAGAGGTAAAATGGTTGAGTTGGCGCATGCTGGTCATTTGGGTCGATCCCTTACCAAGAGGAGATTTAGGGAAGAGTACCGGTGGCCGCCCATGGACAAAGACGTAGAACAGGTGGTGAAAGATGGTCAAGCATGTGCCATCAGTGATAAAAGTAAGGTTGTGCATCTCCAACCGGTACATCCCGTGGACATACCGGAGCAAGTGTGGACCAAATTGGCTTTGGACATCATGGGTCCTTTTGAATGTTTGGAGCCGGAAGGTAAATATCTTTTGGTTTTGGTGGACTATACGTCCAGATGGATTGAAGTGGCGGCTTGTGCCAGTGTCAATACTGATTCTGTTATTGATTTTCTAAGGAAAGTTTTTGATCGGGAAGGCTTACCTGCCAGTCTGGTTACAGATAATGGTGTGCAGTTCACGTCTCGAGTTATGAGAGAGTTCTTGGACCAGCATGCCATCTCACATTGCCGGACATCTTTATACAATCCATCTGCAAATGGACTGGTTGAGAGGGACAATGGTACTATTAAGTCAGCCATACAATTGGCTCTTGCCAATGGTTTGGAGTGGCAGGAAGTTGTGACACAATATCTTGCTGCATATCGGAGAACTACAAATGTATTTACGGGGAGGTCTCCATTTGAGCTCATGAGGGGCAGGAAGGCAGGTACCATGTTGAGGACTTTGGCCATGGGGGGTGGTGGACCATGACATGTGGAATTACAGGATATACATCGCAGTATTCTGGCGCGCCAGGTAGCTGTGGTTTCTTCTCAGAAGTTCAGGAAGGAGTTGTCTGTGAAGGTTGGGGATTATGTGCACATAAAAAATCCCAGGAGGGTCCACAAGGGTAATAGTACATTTTTGCCCTCGAGGAGAGTTGTCAAGGTTGGCAGGGGACATGTACATTTGGAGGATGGCTCGATGTGGAGTAAGAGAAGGGTGGTGGTGGATGGCTGCAATCGCGAGTGTCCTGGAGGTTCACAGGCAGAATTGAATGAGGCAGAGTTCAATATGGAGTCCCAGGAAAATCTGTTGGACTATGATCCTGTGAATGCGCAGGCGGTTAGGTGCGAACAAGAAGGGGTGATTCCGGGCCCTTCCGGTTTGGATGTGAATGTGCAGGGCGGAAGTGTTCATCCCCAGGAGTGTAGGAGTGCTTCTTCTCAGCCATGTGATGTGGGGCAAGAAAGGGGTTGCCAGGCCAGGCAATGTGGGCCCCCCATAAGATTTAGAGATTACATTTGTTAAAGGTTCTGATTGCTGTATTTTGATATTATAATTACAAATTTGTTCTTGCATCTCTGCAACCTATTTTGCTTAACTTTGCAGGTGTCTTCGTGTCCACCTTTGTTATATTTTGCATTATTATGTTTTATTCTTCAAGCAGGTATACTCATGTTATGTAAGGGAAGAGGATATGTCGTAATGTACACGGGCTCTATTGAAATGTTGATGCCAGTTTGTGGATCAACATTCCAAGAGAGCAGTTAGATGAGACTCTGGAGGAGGCAGCTGCTTGTGGGGTCTATGCAATAAAAGAGAGTTTTAACCTACCTTTGTGTGGAAGGGTTTTGTCACTAGGACATGGCCATCACTATTGGATCCAGTTCCTGAGGGTGGACCAGTGAGGGAGGATCACCTGGATGGGGGGGTCGTAGGGGAGTGGGAGTGGTACACCGACGGGCGAGACGCAGTATCCCCTTCTTCTTTCAACACCTTTCCCCATCCTACCACATTGTGGGTTAAAATATAGCCCCTGAATGCCAGAAATAAATAAAGAGGCCAGAGTGATTTGAAGGAAACTGGCTAAAATGTAGTCCCATTGAAGTTTAAAGCCAGCACAGAAATGGTGATGTCAGACATGAGGCCTATTGAACTAAAGACAGGCCTAAATCTCAAATGACGGAGACATATGCCGGGAAGTTCAAAAGTGCAAAGATATGCTATGCGCAATGCATTTCAGCAAGGAAAGAGAAAGACATGTGGCTGAAAATGCAGTTTTACTAAATCCATGGAATGCTATACTTTTTACACAAGAGACAGATAGCAGCGTGTGTATTATCTACACTGTAATACCAGATTGTGATCCAGAAATCTCAAGTGAAACCAAGTTTATTGCAATTATAAGAAATAAAATAACTTCCTTTTTCCTCATCCCAATGACAGTATGCAAAGAGAAGTGCCCACCTGGTTTCAAGGTGAACATGGTGTTCTCATATAACGGCCCTGGGTATGGATAATCCAGAAGTGATACTCATGTCTTCAGCAACTGTGAGATTAAAGGAAATAAATTACACATGGATATAAGGCCCAGATGCCTTCTAAAATGCTTCTTGTAAAATGTATTGTGTGTGAGTTTAAAAGCCATTTCTTGCAGAATTGTACATGCAGCTGGGCATTTCTACTGAAATGACACTTTAACCTCAAAGGCTTTTCCTCTGCGTGTCCCGGAGAGGGAGGTCTGGTTGTCAACAATCAATCAGGTCCATTGCTTAAAAATACAAAGAAATGAACTCCCATTGATGGAAACCACAGTGGAAATAGATAAAGCCCTACCTGCGTTTTCTGCAGAAGTGATCTTGAGGTCACAACTCCCATACAATGTGCATTAAAGCCATAGCCAGGACCATTGGGAGACCAAGAAGGGATGGGCGAAGATAAATGTGAGCCGGCATCTGGCTGGTCACATATTTAAGGGTAAATGAAACTTAGAAAGACAAACTGGGCGCTAGAGTAAGCAACGAATGTGAAGCTGGGGTGTGATTAATAGAAAAATACATTTTATTGCATAAAAAGGGCAGCGTATATGCCACAACACACATTCGAGACTCTTATAAAAGGTGACAGTAATCCCCGTTTGAACCATGCCAAAATGATTTTTGTGTGATAAACATAACAGAAATTATTAAGGAATTGATTTGGGCATTCCCATGTATCAGAGAGATTTGAAGGTTGGTGTTAGAGTGAAGGACAAAATTAACATCGGAACTATGAAATTACATTTTGTTTCACTGATACAGCTCCTGAGTAAACTAAGAAAAACTGTATCTCTGCACAGGAAGGGCGTGCCAATTTCAGATTAGCATCATCTGATTTGCCATAAAATGTAGTTTCTAAAAATATATCCATACATGTAAAGATTTGAATAATTAGGTTACTTGCCATATTGATAGATTTTCAGAGTTTAAACATGCCAAACCCACATGTCAGTTTTGGATGGCAAAATGTTCTCCTCCCCCAGTTTTCATAACTCACAGCCCTCAACTCCTTGTCCTATTAGCACACAAGCGGGAGGTGGGTGGAGAAAACCAACCAACCCCTTCTATGGGAATTATGACCCGTTTGTGATGTAATTTGCCCTATAGGTAAACCAGTTTGCATCAGAACTGGGCTTTTTCACTTAATGTGGGAGGTAACCTGCTCCTGAAATCTTGCGAGAAACACCCAAGCAGAGAGGCCCCAAATCTTGCATTGGAGACAGGGACCAGGAGACATAGAAGCTGACTGGGACCCCTTAGAGGAGCCAGAGGGGACTCTACTTGACTGGCACCCTTGCTATCCCACAGGTGCCCTGCTGTTCCCTGATGCTCACTGCAAGGCCTCTCCTGTAAGTCAGTTTATCACAAAGTCATAGTATTGTTCTAGTTATTTCCCCATAGCAAAACCCTGTCTGTCTGTGTAGATCCTTAGCCTATTTAATGTAATCATTTAATTCCCCTATAAAAGTCACGGGATCTGTTTTATTAGTATTAGCATTCGAAACTAACAAGCTCCTCCCAGTGTGTTTCAAGCCGGTATAGACATAAATAATCGATTGATTATTTGTAAGAAAACCCCTGACCTTGGTATAGAAAGGGGGGTTCCGAATGCAAAAGAATTAATCCCCAAAACCCTGTTTCCAAGTGAGTTTGCAGGGTGCAAAACAAAATTCCCCATTGATCCCCTGTATTGTAGATCAGAAGTGTGAAGCCTTGTATTTCCTTTGCATATGTGGTGGGGAAAATAAAATTGCCCCTTTGTTCCCATTGTGCTTTGACCCAAACCACAAAGCCCTGCCTGTTCTTTTTAGATGTGACAAAATGATTTTTCCAACTGTTTTTCTTTCCTTCATATTGCACCGGTAGCAATAAGTGAAAAACGATGTTCCCCTTGAATCTCTCTACCAAAGAGTGCATTTTGTTATCAGAACCCAAAACGATTTTACCATTGTGTTCTCACTCTCTGCCACTTGACTTCCATACAGAGGGGTCAAGTCTAATTGATGTTTGGAGGGGGGGTGCTGGGAGAAAATGTATTATAACCAAATCAGCAATCACTATGTGCCTTGAATTGTTATATTTCTATACTGGTGATTTATTTGAAAAGAAAGCTATAGGAAATTGTGACTGCATATCTTAGTATCATCTCTGTGTTGGTGCCATTATGGAAGTCATTTTTGCTCTTGTGTTGCCACACAGCATTGGTGGTTGATGTTAGTCTGTTTGTCAAATTTGGTTTAAATAAATTAATAAATCTATATTCTTACTACACACCGGGCTGGTTCCTAGTCCATTGGGGCACCAGGTATTTGTTGGGATTGGGTGCGAGATGGGTTGGAGGCCTTACCAAATTTAACCTTAACAAAATAATAGTCCTTTGTTGTGTGCCACCTTGATTGGGGCGAAAGGAACTCCCTGAGTTGAGTGTGACCGCGTAATAAACCAAAACAAAACGGGGGGCTCGTCCAGGATTTGCAAAGAGTTTTCACTCGTGACAGTGCAGTATCAGCAGACTATTCATTTAGGTGTAATTGCATTGCAGTGAATGGAAAGCTGTGTTACATTGTGAAGGTGCCATTCAGACCTGTACACTGGATTTCAGGATGGTGTATAGATAGAACAGTGTTGATTTGAGTTGTCACTGTGAGTGGAAACTAAGCAGGAACAGGGTTGAGATTGTTGCCCTTGCATAGAGAGCATATTAGGTGCAGAACACGTTTCAGAATGAACACTGTAGAAATCAACATGGCCAGGAAGCACCTTCTATAAAAAAAATGGTTTGTTAAAGGTGGGAAGAACAAGAGCATGAAATGTGGCAAGCTAGAATGATGCAAATGTTTATATGTGGCAGGACAATGGGCTGTTACAACAGGCTCTGACAGACATTTATATGATACAGACCAGCAGAGATGAGCAAATTAAACTAGCTCAGCATATATGTACTTCCATATAACGATCACGGAAGAAAGATACCAGGAGAGTGTAGCCTCTGTGCAAAACCAGTCTGAGATGTTGTATCAAGCACAGAGAGAGTTGAAACAATAAGAGGAAAAAGCGCAACAACGCCAAATTTCAGAGTTGAAATTAAAAAACATTATTCAGCAGTTAAAAGACGAGTTAGTGGCACAACAGCAAGCTAATTTAGAGCGAGAGGCTATATTTTCTGCACTGAAAGGGGAGTATCAAGTAGGTGCTGAAAACTTGAGCGCGAGTCAACATAAATTAAGTGATCAGGTTGTGCACAATAGAGCCTGTCTAGAGGACATTTTTGCTTTTTGAACTCAGATTAAACAACTGAAAGCTGAAAATAGCCAGTTGGTCATTAGGGATGTCAATTCCCAGGGTGAATTCGATCAGATGCGCCAAGATCTGAACACTCCGAAACAACAGAGAGAGCAGTTCAGGGACGAGAATAGCAAATTGTGTCCGGAGAAAAGTACCCTGTTTCAGGAAGTGCATCAGTTAAGGACGGACATGGAGAGAAGTGAGTTATGTTCTCAGGAACTGACTGACATGAGCCTAGAAAATATAAAGTTAAGCGAACATGTGAAGCAAGCAGAGTTTGGCATGGAGCAAGCAACACAGGCCAAAATTGCTCAAGTGGAGGAGACCAGTCTCCTGAAAAAGAAAAGGTCTGACTATGCCCAGACAATACAAACCTCAAAGAAGGAAAATGAGTCCCTTTGTGGGGAGAACAGGGGACTCAGAGACTGAGTATTGGCACAAATTACAGCGCTAGAAGCTACTCAAGCCCTGATAACAGAGTCAAAAACTCTGTATATATCACCAAGAGATAGGGTATGAGAAAAACAAATCTGAGAGGTTGAAAAATGAAATAGCCAAATGCAAACAGGCTTTGAGGTGCCCCGACCAGTTAGAGTATTGAAAAGCACCCTCCAATCACAGAGCGATGGCCTCTTTACCAGGGGCCTAAGCCAACTCACCACCTCACATGCACAGGGTGCCGCTAACTTCATGCCTGCCCGTTTTCAAGAACAGGGAAACAGGCTTAGTCCAACTGTGCTGGAAGGCCAGTCCATGTCAGATATTGACAGCTATTTATCTCTACCCATATTTTAAAATACCCTAGCATATACTTCTGACCAGGAGGGCTCCTATGATGAAAAAATCTGAGAGTTAGATCGTCAGAAACTAAATTACAAAGGGACCACCTGGTCCGCTTTGAAGACAGAAAAGAACCAGAGTCTAGGCCTCAAAAGAGTATTTTAAAAACCTTAACACCTTCAGGGAGGTGGGGGAATTCTCCACCATACCTGGAAGAAGGGATGAGGAAGATGAGTATACCTGTGTGCGAAAAAGGGAGTACAAAGGAAGTGACCATGAGAGCCCACAGCACCACAGGGAAGAAGAGACCAGACCCTGTCATTCTGGGAGGGATTCCCAGTCTCATAGTGGCAGGGAGCACCTAGAGGACAGGGAGTGGACCACCATTATTAGCAGCTCTGAGTCAGTGGGTGAGTGGACTCAGGTGAAGTGAAAAAGAAAGTCTGCCAAACAGAAGAGAGGTCTTGTGAAAGACCCAATACGGTAGATAAAGGCCAAAAAGAGCTTTATGACTCCCTACCGTAAGAACGCCAAATACTCAGTATGGGAGCATCTAGAACAATATGACCAAATTATGACTTTATTTGGTATCAAGAATGATAAAAATTCCATGGAGTTTGTCAAATGGACATTCTCCCCGGAATACTCCAGCTTCTTTGCAGGGCTGGAGGACCAAGATCACCAAAGATGGTCCTCCTATAAGGTGGCTATCTTAAAGCATTTCTCCATTCACCGGAACCCTCAGGAGCCCCGCAAGGTGGCCTACAACCTGCAGTGTGGGGAAGACCAAGCACCTAGAGAGTTTGTGCAAGAGCTGAAGCAGGCATTTGCACAGACCTCTAGGCGGGTGAACACCAATCGCCAGGAGTTCATTAACACTTACATCCATGTGCTCCCGAAATGCATTATGACTCAATGTAGATTGTCGGAAGCGGCTGACGTACCTTTGCTCTGTTTCAGTGCGGCTTGACGATCTGTGTGACCTGTGAGGTCCTTTCCTCGAATCCCTCAGATTCAGCTCTGTAGAACAGCACTCGCTGCATAGTGTGGTGTGGCGTTGCTCTCTGTGGCGTGTGAGCTGCGGACCTGTCTAAGAGTCCTCTGCCCCTCCCCTATTACTACTGCTTTGGAACAACTTCCCGCTAGTAAAATCCCACTGTGGTTGTTGTGACTTCCACGCTGGCAAAGGGCCTGTGACAGTGAGGAGGAGGCGGAGGCGCAGGTGAGGTGAGGTGAGACACGAAGGTTGATTCTAGATCTCAAGCCGCCATTTTTGATTAAAGGTAATCACTCTCCCTTGTTGTATATATGCTAGGTTCACCTTGGATTTAGAGTTTCCTGCTTTATTCTTGCACATGTGTGACCACAAAGTTTTTCTTTATTTACCCACACACTTCGCCGCTAAATAAAAACTGACTTGCTTGCTAATATCCTCAAATAGAGGGACTGGATCCCGCCATAAAGCTTACCTGGGAAAGTAGACTGATAAATCACAGGTTATTGGGAGTGTGGCTGCCAAGCTCTACCATAGCCCGCCACCTGCTATTAAAAACGAGACGCTATAGTCTCCAGTTTGGACTTACCTGTGAAATAGCAGCGAGTCCCCATCGCTTGAAGACCAGCATGCCAGAGAAAGTCCAGAGTCGCAGTAAGATAGCGGCTTCTCGCATGAAGAAACCCTATGGGTTACATTCTGAAAAACTGGCAGCAGATAGGCTGGCTGAGAACAGATGCGATAATGGTGCACCCACCAAAGTACTGCAGGTGGCACAAAAAGGCCCATTAGACAACTATTTTCCTACAAAGTCACTGGTACAGGGTCGGAAAGTGGTAAACACTGCCCCCGTAACAATATCATTGGAAGCAGAAAAAATCTACTACTCCTTGGATCTGGACAATGATTCCCTCCTGCAACTTTGCTATGCACTGCAGGTCAATGCTACTCATTTCAATGAGGCACGAGCGAGGGAAGATTCAAATATTATGGGCTCTGATGGTGAGAAGGCAGTGGGGAATGAGGTTGGGAATCCTAACCTGACTTTGCCCCAGGATTCATTTCAGGCAGTCCATATGGAGCTAACGGTCCTGCGATTGTGGGATGTGATAAGGAGCCCTTTCTTGGGATGGCACCCTTACCATCGGGAGGCCGGGACCCTGTCCTGCAACCTTCATGGCCTCGACTCTCAGCTAGTCCTAATCTGCTTTTTGAGTCGATAACGGCCTTATCTGGATCGGCGCAGGAAGATTTTAGTACTCATGACACTACGAATACGGCCCAGAGCCATGGAGTTCTAAACTTTGCAGTTAAAATTCTTCTGAAGCTATGTGGGGCGATCCATGAAGATTTAAAACACCAGGGTGCAACCATAGCCTCTATATACAAAATGTTGAGTTCCCCTAAACCAACTGACCCCTCACCTATAATTGACTTACGAGATGAGGCAACCCAAAAAGATAGCCAAGCGCCAGTGACAACACCTACTTGTAATATCGCTCTAAATAAAAATGCAGTCAGGGTCTAGGGAGTGAGATTCCTCGAATGGTGCTAATGTGGAGGTGACTTCAGTCAAGTGGCACTTTTCTCAGCGGCAACTGAGACTTGCTAAAAGAAAACAAGTAAAGGCTGCCAGCCAGTCTAAACCTGACCTACCATGTTTGGAGGATAACCAACCAGTCACAATGCAACCTCTGAGCTCCACACTACGACCGGGTAGTGACAACCTGTCTAAAAAGCAGCGGAAACAAGTGGCCGTCATAAGGGAAGGTCTGCACAGATGGTTGGCACCTTGACCAGATGGTTGCTAGTAGATCCTCCAAAAATGATCAATCTACTTTGCCCGAACGGAACAGGCCCATTATAGGGTTAACAGTCCCTACTCCTTCGGTGGTCAGAGTGAGGGCGCAACTTGAGGCCAACCGATCTCATCTTAATTCATCTGCCCCACCACCTCATGCTATTCTAAGGGCGGGGCAGTCCAACGACCTGGATGAGAAAAAGCTTACCATCCTTACACCTGAAGGAAGCAATTCTAATTGCGCTATGAATCGTGCTTCACTGCTATCTCTGTTCCATAAGATCCACTCTCTTCGGATCTTGAACTCACTAGATTTAGATTTTATTGAACCGCTGCGACCTCTGGGATCTAAAATTACAACAATCCATTGTTAATTACCAGAAACAGCAAATCCACCAGCATCAGGCCTACTTGGTACATCTGGGCTATTCTTTGGATGTTCCCCTACTGGTGAAGTCTAGCGCTGATGGCTGCCTTAAGTGCAACTGCAAGATGGCTATGACTCCTACAGAGGCATTACCAGCGCCCAAGGTTAAACTCAGTGATGACGAAGGATGGGAGTGATTGAAACAAATGATCCCCCAAAGGAAGCCATCGAAATGAACTTCAACTATTATGAGTTGGAATACGAAGGGGTTCAACCACTGGCTCAACGAGGGAGGGTCCCACAAGGCACTATTTGCAAGTGAAGTTTTTGCACTTTGGGTAACCTTTGAAATTAAGTTTAATGGCTACACTACATTTCAGACAATGGCCTCCAAGGGGGAGTATGGCTGCCCGGCAGGGGGTTTGCTGATTGGAGCCAAGAGGGGCTTCAACCTAAAATGAATATACATCAATGTGACCCCAGAGGCAACATATTAGCCATAGAAATATCTCCACCTGGGGGATGGGGCGGCCATAAGGACATCCTGATAGTTAACATATACGACCTCACCGGCACCACTCTTACTGAGACCATAAATGACCAATTGGATACCATTCTGTCCTCTCGGCACCCGGGGGCAGAGGGTATCCCTGTAATACTGTGTGGGGATTGGAACGCCAAATGTATTGATCTAATGAGCGGTGGGTCATGCGCTAATGTTTTTGATCAATGTTCCTCGTGTATTGGAAAATCTAATGATAAAGGGAGGCTGTGGCTAGATTACCTGAAAGAATGGAACTGTTCAATATTAAATGGCCGTACTACAGGTGATTATCCAGGTCAGGCGACTTGGTCCGTGGGGAAGAAGAACGCTCTGCTTGATTATATAGCTGACTCTGAATGCTTGTTGAACCAAGTCCAGCAATTACTGGTGTGCCTTAACACATAGTGACTATGCCACCCTAACTCTGTTGATGGGGAGTAGAGGAGTGAGGGCCTCAGGGCCTGCGGAGAGGTGATACCTAGTCATTCAGGGAACAGGATCTCCTAGACAGAACATAACATTGAAGGAATGATCGCAATAACCTTTCCGGAGGATTTCAGAGCAGGACAGGTACTTAGGGGTAAAACTCCTGAGGCAATTGAGGATTGGATTGCACATCTAACCGAGAGAGTTTTTAAGAGAAGGCCTGTGCCCAATATTAAATGGAAAGCAAGGGGTGGTAACACTTTTGGCATTAACATACGCAACCACAAATGTGTCATGAGACTTGCTATTAGAGCCCACAGGTCGGCAGCCACCTACATTACCGATATAGCCAAAACTCTTGCCAATATTAAATCTGCAAAATTAAAATTCTGCACTTGGCTGTGCCATTATCGACAGTCGCAGCAAAGAGCGTCATGGCAGAGGTTCATAGTGGTTATGTGTAGTAAGGACAGCCGTAAAATCTGGCGCATATTATTCCAAGCTAGTGGGGGGATCAGATGTTCACAATTCTTAACCCCATACCTGGGGACCAATGGGTTAAGCACATATCAGGCACATTTATTTGTGATGTGCCCTGCTTGCCAGTGGATAACCCCTCGTTTACACCTTGGCCCCTGCATTTGAGCCATAGTATAGTGAAGCAGGCCATTTTGAAGCTCAAGTCATCAAAGGCTCCCGGACCAAATGTTCTGGCAAACACAGTCCTTAAAAGGGACCCTGACAACTGGGCCTAGGTGCTTCTAACTCTTTTCTCCCGCATCTGTAGATCTTGCATGGTACCGCCAACTTGGCGGCTGTCGGTTCTTATACCTGTGTACAAAAGGGGTGACAGGGATAACGTTACTAACTAATGACTGTTGCCTATGTTGGACGTTACTAGCAAGATCTTTATGACATTTGTACTGAGGGAATTTGAAAATTGGGCTGCTGTTAATCAGGTGCTCAAACGGGTTTCAGACCTGGTTCAGGCACCACTCACAATCTGAGAGTGCTGGATCAGTTGATTAAAAAACACGTTACAGGAAGGATGCTACTTTGTATATCGCCTTCATCGATTTCCACAGCGCCTTCGACCAGGTGACTAGGGAGACGCTGTGGGCGAAATTTAGAGCCTTGAACTGTCCCAGCTGGCTTTTGCATATTCTAAACAGCGATAACTCGGCCAGAGTCAGACTGAATAATGAGGGGGAGGTATCCGACCCAATATATATAAATCTGTGGGTGAAGCAGGGGTGTGTGGCAGCCTCCATGCTTTACAATATTTATATTGGGATCTCCTCCCCCGCATGGTCTCCAAGTATAATTACCCCCCTAAAATAGGAAAGCATCCTATCGTGGGCATGCTCTATGCCAATGACCTGATCCTGTTTTACAGGACCATGTCAGGGATAAAAAGAATGCTTAATGAGTTGGCCCGCTATACGACACAGCTGGGGCTGTCCATTAACTTGGGGAAAATCAACATCTTGGTGATTGCTGGAAATAAGGTAGGCCAAACTGGAATTGAGACCTCGCTGGGCACTATAGAATATACCCAATCTTATCCAAATTTGGGCTTGGAGTTTGAGGCTCGGCCCAACTATGACCGAATTATCAGCAATAAAAAAAGACGAGCTAAAACACTCACACTCCAAGCCTGCAAGTTTGCCAGAGGCTCGCCGGGGATATGGCCGGGATTGTTAAGCTTTACCAACAATGCTTTGTCCCAGCCATCCTCTACGGTCTCGAAGCACTTGCTATCCAGGACCTGTCATGGCTGAATAAACAGGAGCGCCATTATTGGCGAACTGTGCTGAGGCTAAGTCCGACATGCCCCATGGAATATCTTTGGCTAGAATTAGGTCTTACATCTTTAAGAGGCATGGCCCTTCGTGCCAGGGGGTCTTTTTACCTATATTCTTGTGCAGATCCCACGCGTAGGTTATTGGCAATGGTTGGGGATAGTTACGATTCTGAAAGCATCTTGCAGGGTTTTCATTTTAAGACCTTGAACAAAACCCTATTTGTGAAGATTGACTAACCATTTGCCAAAAAGAGAGGCTACCGCTTTGTTCATTTAAAGAAATCTTTCAAACACAAACTCAACATGTGGGACTGGTGTGAGAATTATCTTCATCTGGCAAAGTTAAAAGTATACGAGGCGGTATCAGATGTTGTGCACCACTATCGTAAAATCCAACCTTACCTACAGCTTTGCCCATTCCTTGAAGTTAGACAGTTCATTTTAAAGTTACTCTTAAATCAACTGCCAGTTAGATTTTGCCAAATATGCTGTAAACCTGACCAGGTGGAGTCAGTACGACATGTCCTTATTCAATGTATGGTATTGGGGCCTCTAAATATGTGCACTTTGCGCAGCTTGGTTCATTTCTATGAGGCAATTACTACCGACTCTTTCTGAATTATTGTTTGACTTTGCATTTTATTCAGTCCAGCTTGCCCTGTTTAGAGTCTGGCAGCAGGTTATTGCATTAATGCCTGATTAATGAAATTAGACTGTGGTGTTTGAGACTTCATTTATCCCCTCCTTCTCTCTCTCTCTCTCTCTCTCTCTCTCTCTCTCTCGAGCATCCTTTTTCTTTTCTCTGTGAATTTGATCCATGATTTGAATTGAATTGCCTGATGTATTTGGCAACATTTGGAAGTGGATTATATTTGATAGTCGAATTGAAAAGGCCAGATGTGCATCACACATTAATCATTTTTCAGTCATATTTAAATGATTTAATATTTTCTTTTTTATCGCCCCATTGGTTTATTGGTCTGTTGAATTAAACACCCATTAAGCGCCTGTAAGAGCTTCTCTCCACAGAACATTATATACTGTGATGCATTTGTTATGTTTTTTTTCAATTGATTTTTTTATGTTTTTATGTTGTGGTGCTGTGTTTGTATTCATTTGTATTCCTTTCTTGCATTTTTGTACATTTGCATTATTGCCTTTTGCATTTTGTATACCAAGAATTTTCTGTTGTGTAAAGTCCAAATGTTGGATTATGTCACAATAAACAAAATTATTATTATATTATTATAATTATTATTATGACTCAACTGGTAAGGGACTTCCATTAGCCTAGTACCCTGGTTTGGGTGAAAGAACAGGCCAACCAGATTTATGAAGTACAAATGCCCTCTGAAAACAAAAATAACCCTAAAATCCACAAACGGTCAAACACACCCGCTGCTGCAAAGGTGGCAGAGGTGATAAATACCCCCATATTAGACTGATAAGCAGAATGAGAGGCACTCTGATCCAACCCAGTCAGGTGGTAGCCAGGCAGGGTATCCAACTAACGCTCTATGTGACCCGGGCACCTATATCAGCCCTAGATACAAGGCTAACAGACGCATCCTGGGGTATGTATGGACTCCCCCAGCACAAGGGGTGGGGCCCAATCAGGTAAGTACTGCCCCAGGAAACCTCCCTCCAAACTTCCCCCAGAACTTCCCTCAGGAGGGAAGAAATACTCCACCCCCAACCTCAGTTTCTTTCCCAGATACCCTTCAAACCCCAATTTCCAGAACAATCCTCCTTTCTCTCTCCGCTTTCAGGACAATAGATTCCCAAATCAGGGAGAGGGGAGACCAAGGATGGAGGGGTATCAGGGAAACTGCGAATACTACAACTACTCTGGGAGAAGGGACAGCTACCCTTTCCGGGAGCAGCAAAGTATGAATCCAGACACCCATACCAACCCAGAAAGGATGTCTGAACTGGAGAGCCAGGTCCAACAGTTAACACAAGACCTGGGCTGCATGTTGAGGGCTTAGCACAGCCCTCAAATGGAAATTGCTGCCCAGAACAGCTGACATCCGGGTCTGGTACCCTGGAGGAATGGCGGGAAGAAACCGCTGAGAACCAACAGCTTCCAGAGGGGGGGAACCAGGGGGGCCGGAGATGCAAAGCCCTAGAGGAAGCTTCCCCTTTCACCAGAACAAAAGCCCTGGAAATCTCTGAACCTGAACACAAATCGTCTACCCTCGAAAAGCTGGAACCTAGGCAACAGAGGTTAAGTAGGAGAAATCAAGAGCCAAAAAGAACCCACTTTGTGGAGGAAGTCAGCATCATCCCGTTCGAAGGGGAAGAATCCCTGGAGGATTCAGGGGAGAATCCCATCCAAGGAAAAATGGGTCCCAAAACACCCTAACTTAGACTGGGTAAGTATAGAGACTGACCCAGAGCAACAAATTCTTAAACCCCAGAGGACCCTGAAAGCACGGAGGGATCATCCCCCCAAACAAGTTTGGGTAACTGTCTCCAGGAAGGGTGGGACAGCAAAGAATCAGAAAAGGGGGACTTCCCCATCCCCTTTGTGGCTGGGTGCAAAATCTTCTTTACAGATTCCCAGACTGCGACACAGAAAACTGTCCAAGATCACACAGTGTCGGAGTTCCATATAAAAATATTAACTGCCAAGCTTGCACAAAATACACATTTCCTTTGTCCCCTTGAAGCGATAGATTGAAGGTTGAATGCCTCCATTAAGGAACAGGGTCAATGTGCATTATCAGCGCTGGTGGATACTGGATCCCAAGCCACTCTACTGTCCAAAAAAGCATTTTATCAACTAAATTCAGGAAAAGGGAGAATCACAAAATTCCCCTCACACCTCTTGCTGGACAACTCCAAAACTTGGATGGAAATGATATTTCCGTTGAAGGGACTGCAGATCTGGAGATCAAAATTGGGCGACGTAGGTGTCATGATGCATACCTCCGGGCATCCAGACCACGTCCATCAGCCCCGGGAGCAGGCATCATGTTGCCTTGAGAAAACCCAGCAACCCCTGCCAGGGGCTGTCGGGATCAGTCCTGACGCCTCTGGCGCCAGGCTCATATGGGACATAAGTCCTGGCGCCATAGGCGCCAGGCTCATAGGTGCACACTTACCTGATGCAGACCATGCTGCAAGAAGATCCAAGCCCATGTGAGGCCTGGAAGGGACTACTTTACCTTAGGGACTATTTTGTTACTCGGGTGTGGTCGGGCAGGAATACCTACCTGGGACTACTTTGGAGGCTATTTAAACCACGCCCGAAGAGCAGCACACGCTTTGCGTTATTCTGCATCCAGCAGCGTAACACTCACTGTGCCAGCAGCAGCATCCAGCCTTCTGCCATGCCCGCCTAAACCTGGAGCACCTAGAAAGAAGGAAAGAAGAAAAGATTAGAACAAGAGTATTACCTGATTTCTTACCTGATTACGGATTCATCGCATCTTCAAATCAGAGGAAATGCTTTGTTTTAAACGTGTCGCATCGCAAGCAGCAGCGCCGCGCCATACTCACCGTTCCACGCAGCATCTCTTCGATCCGGCGCTGTCTCCATCTTTACATCGCCGAATCCCGGCACCTAAGGGGGACAAGAAACAACAAGGTGAGCAGAGAGAACAGACAGAGACAATCTCTTTAGCCGCCATATGCTTACCTGATTTTACCGCCGGAGGTATAATTCATCAGCACGCCACATCTTCTAATGCCGCACCTGTAAGAAAAGGAGAAAAGCAGCAAGTTTAACCCTTGGCATTATTTACCGGACAGTTTTGGGAAACACAGACTTTTACCGGAGCGCTTTCAGGTGTCAATCTTCTTATTGGGTCAAAGCTGCAAGATAAAAGAGGAATTGGGCAGGAGTGAATTCCAGACATTTTGAACTCTTACGAACTAAATACTTACGGCTCTACGCCAGGACCTTTTGGAGTCAGGATTCGTCTACAACTCTTCCAATATCTTCAGGCCAGTGAAGTAACTGGTCATCAACGCGCCCCTGCGGGCTTCGCAGGATGGAGGGCTCATCCGTCAAGAATATAAGGTAAGATTGCTGAGGGCGCTTCAGAGGTGATTGGTGGGAAGGACAGTGGGGGTGCTATCACTTGAATCCACAAGTGGCTAAATCTATCTCTCCACTTGTAGGAGAATATTTCTACGGGCAAAGCAGACAAGATTAGGAGGGCAGATCCAGTCAGTCATCACTGCAGTACGCATCACGTGGGTGGAGGCCGCAGCAGTCCGGGTTCGACCGATGCCCCTGTGGGAGCCAGGTGAGTGTAACAGAACGCGAAGCCAATCTACAAATCCCCACCCGGGCGTTATGGAAACCTCAGAAACTGACCAACTGGCACAACTATTGGGGGAACCTGGGGCGGAAGTGCACTCCACTCGCCAAGAGACTAATGCCCTCAGAAGAGAACTAATTGTATCGAAGGAGTGCACAGATGATCTCGCTAGACAACTGCTGCAAACTCAAGCTGAACAAGCACCCCTACCTGGTTCCGGTGAAACCCAGCTCCTGCGTTATCGAGTAACCCTGTGCAAATAAACCTACCAGGAAATATTCCATTAGCACTACCCGAATGCTTCGCCGGAGATCCAAAAGGTTTGCCGTGTTTATGAACCAATGCCGCTTGCACTTTTTATGCAGACCAGGAGCCTTCCCAAACGATCAAGCGAAGGTAGCCTTTGTATTATCATATCTCAGCGGCAGTGCAGCTGATTGGTCAATTCCACTAGTTACTCAGGATGACCCAATTCTTCGGGATTTTCAAGGCTTTCAAACGAGCATGGAAAGACTATTTGCCCGGCACTCCCAAGGACAGGCCCTGGATAACGAACTTTTGTCCCTACGACAGGGTAACCAGATCTGCTAAGCTATATCACAACCTTCAATAGATTGATAGTGGAAACCGGATGGCCTGAGGAAAAACGAATTACATTGTTTCATCGTGGACTTCGGGGAGAACTTAAAGACGTCTTGGCTCAAGTTGTGAACCCACCTCAGGATTGCGCAGAGTTTATAGACTTAGTGGTCCAGCTGGATCATCGACTCCAGAATAGAAAGGCTGATCGAGCCAAGTTCGAAAATCGGGTATTGGTTAAATCCAACGTTGCCCCCAAAGGAACAGATGCATCGGATGCATCGGAACCTATGCAAATCGGGGGGGTCAAAGGACCCTTAACTCAAAAGGAAAGGGAAAGAAGAAGACAGATGCAATTGTGTCTGTACTGTGGAACCTAAGGACATTTTCTACGGGATTGCCCTATAAAACCACCCAAGAAGGTGGTAGGAGTTGCTGATAAAAGTCCAAAAGAGCCCGATTTGGAAAACGACCACGCCCGACAAGCGTAGCGGTCCGCTTGCCGAGCTTAAAGAAGGACACTCAGACCTCGCATCTGATCATACCAATGGTCCTAATTGATCCTAGACAACCCTCACGTATGCACACAGTAAGGGCATACATTGATAGCGGGGCCGTAGGGAACTATATGGACCACGAATTGGCTTCCAGGATGAATCTACCTCTCTGCCGAAAAACCACCTCAGATGTCATCACCACGGTCGATGGAACTGAAATAGCCTCTGGACCTGTAACTCATTCCACCGCAGAGATGACACTATTGGGTCAGGATGTGCATCGAGAGGCTATTGTGTTTGATCTAATCAAAGCCCCACAGTTCCAAATAATACTGGGGATACCTTGGTTGGAAACACATAATCCTTGTATTGATTGGCGAGAGAAGAGAATAATCTTCCCGGATTGTGCACAAACCTGTTAACCAAAGAAAAATCAGAACGCAGGCCTGGCCACAGTAACCACAGCAGTCATGCAACTACCTCCAGAATACCAAGAATTCCAGGATGTCTTCCAAAAGGAACAGGCAAACACCCTACCTTCTCACAGATCGTACGATTGTCAAATCGATCTCATACCCGGTGCACAACCCCCTTGCATCAGGATCTATGCCCTTACGGTACCTGAGAACCTTCACCTACGACAATACTTAGACCAGTACCTTGCCAATGGCTTTATTCGCCCTTTCAAGTCTCCTGTATCCTCAGCTTTGTTCTTCGTGCCAAAAAAGGAAGGTGACCTTAGAACGTGCATAGACTACCGCGCACTAAATCATATTACGGTAAAAAACCGATACCTATTGCCTCTAATCCCCGAATTACTAGACCAAGTAAAGGATGCTTGTATCTACACTAAGTTAGATCTCCGAGGGGCATATCATCTGGTACGTGTAAAGAAAGGCGACGAATGGAAGACGGCCTTTCGCACCAAGTACGGTTTATTCGAGTATCAGGTGATGCCCTTCGGGTTGTGCAATGCACCAGCTGCCTTCCAGTATTTTATGAACGATGTCTTTCGTGAACTCATTGACGTCTGTGTTGTCGTATACATAGACGATATCCTTGTGTACTCCTCCTCGGAATCAGACCATGTTAAGCAGGTACGTGGAGTCCTTGAGAAACGACGCCAGCACAAGTTATATGCAAAATTGGAAAAATGTGTTTTTCATGTTACGGAAGTTGAATTCCTTGGATTTATCTTGACTCCAAAAGGAGTCCGAATGGACTCACGAAAGGTGGACGCCATTGTCAAGTGGCCATCACCTAGATCAGTTAAAGGGGTGCAAAGCATGCTCGGATTTGCCAATTTCTACCGCAGATTCATTCCGGACTTCTCACATGTTGTACATCCCATCACAGCACTTTTGCGAAAGAATAAACGTTTCTTGTGGACCGAAGAGGCTGAAAAGGCCTTCCAAGGGCTGAAAGCGAAATTCACGTCTCTGCCTGTCTTAAAGCATCCACGCACAGAGCTTCCATACATAGTGGAAACTGATGCATCCAGTTTAGCCATGGGAGCTGTCCTGTCCCAGAAGGATCCTGAAACTGGTCAACTTCACCCAGTGGCATTTTGGTCCAGAAAGTTCTCGGCACCTGAGTTAAGCTATGCGGTTACCGATAAAGAGTTATTAGACATCAAATCTGCCTTTAAGGCTTGGCGACACTATCTTCTCGGTGCCAGGCATACCATTACTGTAATCACTGATCACCGGAACTTGCAGTATCTAAAAACAGCCAAAGCCCAATCATCGCGCCAACTTCAATGGGCATTATTCTTTGCCAAATTCCATTTTGTGATCACTGATCGACCTCGCTATAAAAATGGCAAGGCAGATGCCTTATCCCGAATAGGAATGGAAGAAGCATAGGCGAACCCGGAACCGGTGCCTATAATTTCTGAACAAAGAATTCTTAGCATAACTACTTTACAGACACTAGAAGAAATTAATTTAAAAATCCAACAACTCTTCAATCCAGCAGCTCTGCAGGAATGGGTAAAGAAAGGCCCGGATTACTCAGTCATCAATGACCTACCTACCATCAAGGACAACTATTTCTACCACACAAGGAATTACAGGAACTTGTCATCTCCAATTATCATGATTCCCTAATGGAAGGTCAACCAGGTATCGCAAAAACCGAAGCCAAAATTAAGAGACAATTATGGTGGCCCACCTGGCGAAAAGATATAAAGTCATTTGTGATGTCTTGCGGCATTTGTGCCCAAAACAAGAGTCAGAAGAAAAAACCAGCTGGCCTTTTACAACCTTTGGATATTCCACCTACACCATGGCAGACCTTATCTTTAGACTTTATTACTGATCGACATCCATGTAATGGATTTAACACCATTCTAGTTATCGTGGATCTTTTTTCCAAGATGGCCCACTTTATTCCTTTGAAGGGATTACCTTCTGCTTCAGTCCTGGCCAAGGAGTTCCTCGAAAACATCGTTCGAATACACGGGTTTGCTTCTGTATTGGTCTCTGACCGAGGTAGTCAATTCATTTCACATTTCTGGAAGAAATGTTGCCAATTGGCGCAAATCGACGTAAGGTTATCAACCAGTCACCATCCCCAGACCGATGGTCAGACGGAGAGGACCAATCAGACCCTTGAACAGTACCTTCGTTGCATGCTTCACCAGACCGAAAGTAATTGGAAAGATATTGTCACATCCCGTTATGGTTGGAAATTGCCATGGCGTTTACATGAGCGCTCTTCAACACGCAGAACCCACTGAAAACTACATTTCCCAAATTTCCTGCTATATTAGTCACGTGACACGCACGTACCACGTTGCCGTGTCTTCTGAAGTCCGTATATTGTACTGCCTGTTTGATTGCTCGGCGCTCCTTAACTGTGTTAGTTTCGAGCTTTGTTCCTGACTCCTGTTTCCCCTGTGCTAATTCCGAGCCTTCGCCCCTGCCCTTCCCGTCCTGTTCTTCGACTGATTTCCCGGAATCCTTGAACTTGGTTTGCATCTCGACCTCCTCTTCTATAAGTCCTTTGGCTGTGACGCTTTTGGTATTCAAGTACGTTATTTAAGGGAACCAGCGTGAAGTAACGCTAACTTCTTTTTCCCTGTTTACTATTACCATCATTTATTCCTGGATGTTATCTGGGACGCTTTGCTGAATTTACTTTGGAACACTGTGGATATTTTCTTGGACGCTTTGCTGCAATTTACTTTGGAACACTGTGGATATTTTCTTGGACGCTTTGCTGCATTTACTTTGGAACACTGTGGATATTTTCTGGGACGCTTTGCTGCAACTTTGGAACACTGTGGATATTTTCTGGGACGCTTCGCTGCACTGAGATCCTATAGCACTGGTATACCCCTCCATCACCCCTGATAATTGAGTTCCTCTCTGTGTCCACTACTAGTAGGCTACTGGTATATATTTGCTACGGACCAGGTAAGAGTGGGTACTTGGGGGGTGTCATTTGCTGTTAATACGGTAATACCTGGCTGTATACTGAACGTCTGCTCTGTTTTTTCCCTCCTTTAGCTCTGCCGAGTCTGCTCCTGCCTTTTCACTCAAGCCCTCAGCCTGACAGGTGGGATAGATTCATTGTAGGCTGAGCTCTTGGGGGGGAAGTCTTTGGCATATCACGTTAAAGACGTTCGTGTTTGAAGACAGAAAGTTACTTTTCCATAACCGGAAGAGTTATATCTGCGACAACTGGGATACCAATACCTAGGCTGTGACAGATTTAGGAGCCTAACCATCTCTCGGTTATGGAGGCTGCAGCGGATCCGTTAGCAGCCCTCATGCAGGCTTTTTCTGCTCTTCGTACCGATATGGCATCAGCACATGCGACATTACATCAACGCATGGATGTTCTACAGAGCTTTGTGCAGCCTCTACCCCATGACGAGGAATTTGGTGACGCTGCGGCTGCCGCGCCTCCTCCAGTACCACCTCCGGCTCCAGCTCCAGTAGTCCTCCCTGGGCCATTCCCTTTGGCCCCGCCTGAACGGTTTTTGGGTGATCCCAAAATGTATCGGACCTTTGTGAACCAATGTCGCCTTCATTTTCTTTGTCGTCCCTTAGCATTTCCAGATGCTACTACAAAGGCGGCATTTGTTCTTTCCCATTTGGGTGGTACTGCTGCAGCATGGGCTAATCCATTGCTGGAAGCAGATGACCCGGCTCTGTATGACTTCGATAGACTAATCCAAGCCATGAACAGTGTTTTTGACATGAGATATAAAGCACAATCCTCGGATCTGGAATTTTTGGCTATTAGTCAAGGCAAGTCGGATCTCCTGACATATCTTGCCCGCTTTAATCAATTAGCAGCGGAAACCACATGGCCAGAACAGAAAAAATCGGCTGTGTTTTATAAAGGGTTGTCGGACGACCTGAAAGATGCCTTATCAGTGGTACCTGCTCTTCCATCTGGCTTTCCCGAATTACTAGACCTAGTCTTACAAGTCGATGCTCGACTTCGACAAAGACGTGGCGAACGTCGCTATCCCGATATTCGCAACACCCCTCGATCAGATGGAATTACATCTGTTTCACAGGGAGAAGTCGAACCTATGCAAATCGGGGCAATTAGGGGTCCTTTGTCCAAGACCGAACGAGAAAGACGGATGGTGAATAATCTCTGTTTCTATTGCGGACAGTCAGGCCATTACATCCGTTTGTGTCCTAAAAGACCTGTTAAGTCGTCGGGAAACGCCAGGACTCGCCCTTAAACCGGGCCTTCCGGACGAGTCAAATGATCCCAGGCCCGGGTGAGTATGAGTATTTTCCGTCTTCGCATGTGTACCTTGCTATGTCCTTTACGGCCCCCGGCGTCACTACCTTTTCGAATCCGGTAATGATCGACTCAGGGGCTAGTGGGAATTATATGGACCTTAATTTGGCTAAACGTTATGGGCTAACTATAGTTCCCAAAGCAAGACCCGAGGAGATACATGCGGTAGATGGTTCACATTTAGTGTCTGGACATGTAACGGATCAAACAGGTCCACTACAAATGTCCACATTACAAGGACATTCGGAATCCATCACTTTCGACCTTATCACGGCCCCTCAATTTGGCATAATTCTGGGGCTTTCTTGGTTGCAAAGACACAATCCTGTAGTTGACTGGGTTGAACAAACCGTACGGTTTTCCTCCTCTTTTTGTATGCAGAGGTGCTTTACTTCCCGTACTGTAGCGGTATTATCCCCTTGTTTGGCGATGGTAGACTGCCTTCCTTTTATCAACGCCACGTCAACTAACCCCGTTTCGGTACTCCCGTTGGAATACCGTGAATTTTCTGATGTGTTTAATAAAGGGCTATCAGAAAAACTGCCCCCACACAGATGCTATGACTGCCCCATCGATTTGATACCTGGGGCAGTCATCCCCCATGGTCGGATTTACTCCCTTACACAGAAGGAAGAAGAGTATCTACGGAACTATATTGACAACGCCTTACGTCTTGGACACATACGTCCGTCCCGTTCACCAGCGGCCTCCCCAATATTTTTTGTGCCAAAGAAAGAAGGGGATTTGCGCCCCTGCGTGGACTACCGCGCCCTTAACAAAATCACGGTGAAAAACCAGTATCCGTTGCCACTTATTACTGAGCTCCTCGACAAAATGACCTCCTCCACTATCTTCACCAAGTTGGACTTGCGGGGAGCGTACAATTTGGTAAGGATGAGAAAGGGAGATGAGTGGAAAACAGCCTTTAAGTCGAAATATGGGCTGTATGAATATTGTGTGATGCCCTTTGGGCTTTGTAATGCCCCGGCGACATTTCAACATTTTGTAAATGACATCTTCAGGGATATGCTGGATTGCTATGTTGTCATCTATTTAGATGACATTTTGATATATTCAGACGCTCTGCCCCAACATGTACAGCACGTGCGTTCTGTTCTACTTCGTCTCAGGGAATACTCTCTCTTTGCAAAATTAGAGAAGTGTGTATTCCATGTATCATCTGTAGAATTTTTGGGGTTTCAGATCTCCCAAAAAGGAGTTCTCATGTGTACTTCCAAGGTTCGGGCAGTTTTGGATTGGCCCGTTCCGAGCTCAGTGAAAGCACTTCAATCCTTCTTGGGTTTTGCCAATTTTTATAGGCGTTTCATCGCCTCATTCTCTGAAATAGTGGCCCCGTTAACCCGATTAACTAGTCCTAATGTTCCTTTTTTGTGGGATGACGAAGCGCAATTAGCTTTCCAGAACCTGAAGGATGCTTTTACCACCGCTCCTGTGTTGCAACACCCCAATCCTGCTCTCCCATTCATCGTGGAAGCAGATGCCTCTGCTATTGCAGTAGGGGCTATCCTTTCGCAGGTTTGCCTCGCTACTCAACGCCTACATCCAGTGGCTTTCCACTCTCGAAAACTTACTCCAGCAGAACGAAACTATACTATTATGGAAAGGGAACTCCTTGCAATCAAAGTGGCGTTCAAGGAATGGAGGCATCATCTTTTGGGCGCAAGACACCCGATAACTGTGTATACAGACCATCGAAACCTTCAGGCCTTGTCACACGCGAAATGCACCAACGCCAGACAAATACGTTGGCATTTGTTTTTTACCATGTTTGATTTCACGGTGACGTATCGCCCTGGTCCTTTACATGGAAAGGCAGATGCCTTATCTCGCATTGGTACTGACACAGAAACTGTCAAACAATCCACACCAGTATTACCATCAGGGGCTGTTATATGTGTTTGTTCAGTCTCTCCGTCAATAGTAGTCAGTTTACGGAGATGGGCCAGGGATCATGTTTCTGTCCTGAAGAAAATGGATGCTGAGCTAATTTCCGGACTTCCCTACGTTAAAGGTTTACTATACCTACCTGACAACCAAACCAGACGAAAGGCTCTTGAATGGTCCCATGACCTTCCGTTAGCAGCCCATCCTGGCCAGGCAAAAACTTACGATCTTTTACACCGTTGGTGCTGGTGGCCTGGAATGAAGAAAGATACCGAACAATACATCCGTAGGTGTGCTGTATGTACACAGTGTAAAAGACAACCGGGTAAACCTGTGGGTCTTCTAATGTGTATGCCTTTACCACCGCACCCCTGGCACACGGTGACCCTGGATTTCGTGGTAGAACTCCCCTGTATCGGGGGTTTGTCCACAGTTCTTGTGGTAGTGGATGTTTTTACTAAGATGGCTCGGTTTATACCATGTTCGGGGGTACCCAACGCTCCCACGTTAGCAAATTTGTTCTTTGACCATGTGGTACGCTTTTTTGGTCTACCTACATACTGATTTCCGACCGGGGGTCTCAGTTTACCTCGCGGTTTTGGCGCACTCTCACTTCCTCATTGGGTATTGATGCCCGCTTGTCTTCGGCCTATCACCCCCAAACGGATGGCCAGACCGAACGTACCAATGGCACTATGGAACAGTTTCTTCGATGTCTGTGCCTACAACATCAATCTAATTGGTTGTCAGTCTTAGGTGCCGCGGAATTCGCCTATAACAACTCATTACACTCATCGGTAGGCTGTTCCCCGTTCTATGCATTATATGGGTTGCATCCAAGGACCCTTCCACCTGTTTTGCCTTCCCTACGGCAGGTTCCTGCAGTCAATGCAGTTGGGGATTCATTAATTGCCATCCGTAAGTCCGTATTGGCACATCTACAAGCTGCACAACATCGCACCAAGATACAGGCGGACAAACGGCGTACTCCGGCTCCTCCTTATTCCTGTGGGGACCGCGTATGGCTCTCAACAAAGCACCTGGCCATCCGGGGTAAACGAAAGCTTTTACCATGTTTTGTGGGTCCTTACACGATACTGAGGTGTCTCAACCCTGTTGCTGTCCGTTTGGACATACCAGCACATTGGAGAGTGCACCCGGTCTTTCATGTCTCCTTGCTTTGGCCTTTTGTACCCGGCACCCGATTGCCTCCCGTCCCAGCTCCACTTACCGTTCATGGCGAGGACGAATACGAGGTACGTGCCATTTTAGACACCCGCCTATGCCGTGGAGTTCGGTCCTATTTGATCGATTGGGTAGGGTATGGCCCAGAGGACCGGTCCTGGGAACCAGCCTCTAATCTAAATGCGCCCCGTTTGTTGCGTACTTTCTGGTTGCATCGCTTGCGCGGGCACAGGAGAAATCGCTCTTTGTGGAGGGGTACTGTCACATCCCGTTATGGTTGGAAATTGCCATGGCGTTTACATGAGCGCTCTTCAACACGCAGAACCCACTGAAAACTACATTTCCCAAATTTCCTGCTATATTAGTCACGTGACACGCACGTACCACGTTGCCGTGTCTTCTGAAGTCCGTATATTGTACTGCCTGTTTGATTGCTCGGCGCTCCTAAACTGTGTTAGTTTCGAGCTTTGTTCCTGACTCCTGTTTCCCCTGTGCTAATTCCGAGCCTTCGCCCCTGCCCTTCCCGTCCTGTTCTTCGACTGATTTCCCGGAATCCTTGAACTTGGTTTGCATCTCGACCTCCTCTTCTATAAGTCCTTTGGCTGTGACGCTTTTGGTATTCAAGTACGTTATTTAAGGGAACCAGCGTGAAGTAACGCTAACTTCTTTTTCCCTGTTTACTATTACCATCATTTATTCCTGGATGTTATCTGGGACGCTTTGCTGAATTTACTTTGGAACACTGTGGATATTTTCTTGGACGCTTTGCTGCAATTTACTTTGGAACACTGTGGATATTTTCTTGGACGCTTTGCTGCATTTACTTTGGAACACTGTGGATATTTTCTGGGACGCTTTGCTGCAACTTTGGAACACTGTGGATATTTTCTGGGACGCTTCGCTGCACTGAGATCCTATAGCACTGGTATACCCCTCCATCACCCCTGATAATTGAGTTCCTCTCTGTGTCCACTACTAGTAGGCTACTGGTATATATTTGCTACGGACCAGGTAAGAGTGGGTACTTGGGGGGTGTCATTTGCTGTTAATACGGTAATACCTGGCTGTATACTGAACGTCTGCTCTGTTTTTTCCCTCCTTTAGCTCTGCCGAGTCTGCTCCTGCCTTTTCACTCAAGCCCTCAGCCTGACAGGTGGGATAGATTCATTGTAGGCTGAGCTCTTGGGGGGGAAGTCTTTGGCATATCACGTTAAAGACGTTCGTGTTTGAAGACAGAAAGTTACTTTTCCATAACCGGAAGAGTTATATCTGCGACAACTGGGATACCAATACCTAGGCTGTGACAGATATTTTATGGATTTCCGAATATGCATACAATAACTCTGTACATTCAGGAACCGGACAAAGCCCCTTTTATATCATATATGGACACCACCCTCGAACCTCAGAACTCGATTCACCTCAGCACTTAGAAATGCCTGCAGTTAGTCATTTACATTCTACTATTACACAAGCCTTCAAAGAAGCGACAGCACAATTGAAGCAAGCAAAAGAGAAATACAAGAAAAATGCTGATCTACATAGAAGTGAAACTCCACAGTACCAAATTGGAGATCAGGTTTGGCTAGCTAAAAAACACATGCCTCTGAAAGGAACTCAGACTTTTAATCCTAGATATTTGGGACCTTACACCATTAAGGCCATTATCAACCCGGTGGCCGTCAAACTGGAATTACCCTCCAATATGCAAATTCATCCTATCTTTCATGTTTCACTTTTAAAACCAGTTCAACCAGGAACAAGATTAACCAAACCACCAGATCCTATCTTGATAGATGGAGAACCTGAATTCGAGGTGAAAAACATCCTGGACTCCAAGGTGGTTATATCAAAACCTTTTTACTTAATCGATTGGAAACGTTACGGGCCACAGGAAAGGTCATGGGAGTCTAGTGACCACGTTCATGCACCACGATTAGTGAAGAGATTCCATCGGGACTTCCCAGACAAACCAGGACCAAGGGGAGGAACGACTTTAGGAGGGGCCTTGAGGGGGAGTGCTGTCATGATGCATACCCCCGGGCATCCAGACCACGTCCATCAGCCCCGGGAGCAGGCATCATGTTGCCTTGAGAAAACCCAGCAACCCCTGCTAGGGGCTGTCTGGGTTCAGTCCTAGCACCAATGGCGCCAGGCTCATATGGGACATCAGTCCTGGCGCCATAGGCGCCAGGCTCATAGGTGCACACTTACCTGATGCAGACCATACTGCAAGAAGATCCAAACCCATGTGAGACCTGGAAGGGACTACTTTACCTTAGGGACTATTTTGTTACTCGGGTGTGGTCGGGGAGGAATACCTACCTGGGACTACTTTGGAGGCTATTTAAACCACGCCCAAAGAGCAGCACACGCTTCGCGTTATTCTGCATCCGCTGTCTCCATCTTTACTTCGCCGAATCCCGGCACCTAAGGGGGACAAGAAACAACAAGGTGAGCAGAGAGAACAGACAGAGACAATCTCTTTAGCCTCCATATGCTTACCTGATTTTACCGCCAGAGGTATAATTCATCAGCACGCCACATCTTCTAATGCCGCACCTGTAAGATAAGGAGAAAGCAGCAAGTTTAACCCTTGGCATTATTTACCGGACAGTTTTGGGTAACACAGACTTTTACCGGAGCGCTTTCAGGTGTCAATCTTCTTATTGGGTCAAAGCTGCAAGATAAAAGAGGAATTGGACAGGAGTGAATTCCAGACATTTTGAACTCTTACGAACTAAATACTTACGGCTCTTCGCCAGGACCTTTTGGAGTCAGGATTTGTCTACAACTCTTCCAATATCTTCAGGCCAGTGAAGTAACTGGTCATCAACGCGCCCCTGCATGCTTCGCAGGATGGAGGGCTCATCCTTCAAGAATATAAGGTGAGATTGCTGAGGGCGCTTCAGAGGTGATTGGTGGGAAGGACAGTGGGGGTGGTATCACTTTAATCCACAAGTGGCTAAATCGATCTCTCCACTTGTAGGAGAATATTTCTACGGGCAAAGCAGACAAGATTAGGAGGGCAGATCCAGTCAGTCATCGCTGCAGTACGCATCACGTGGGTGGAGGCCGCAGCAGTCCGGGTTCGACCAACGCCCCTGTGGGAGCCAGGTGAGCGTAACAGTAGGTTGAAACACCCGGTGATAGTCATCACACCAGAGGTCACACCATGTCTACTGGGAGGTTATTGCCCCTGATTGACTGAGTGAACAAGGTCCTCTGGATTCATTCTAACCGGCCAATCAAATTAAAACAAGGTACAAATGATGTGAGTTTAAATGGCACATGCCACATGATTGAACAATGGTCTGACAAAATAGTATTCCACTTTGGGAACAATCAAGTCCCAGACATCACTGTCATCTCTGTAGTAGAATGTCAAATGCAGAATCTACTTAAACGTTATCACTTAACACCAGATCCCCCTCCTCCTCACCTGTACCTTCGGATGCAGATTTTGGTTGTTTCTTCTTCCTCTTATCTTGGTTCTTTTTCTTTTTGTAGAGGTACGGCCTCCCACTGACGGAAGCCACTCTGCCGCCTGTTCTGACAGGATTGGCAGAGGACCCCCTTCCGTGAGTGCCAACAAGAGGAAAAAAAGCCCAAGGCAAAAAAAAACTCTTAATCGGTTCGGTGTGTTGGCCGCAGTCACTAGTGGCGATGGCAGTTTGAGGGTTCGTCTGCAGTTGTTCCGAGTCCTGGATAGATGTCTTCACAGGTAAAGGCGTGAACCACCAGCCGGAATGTAGGATCGGAAACCCAAAGTGCTGTGTACTTTCTGGTCTGGAGCTGCGAGGGAAGCAGTGCCGCGGGAAGGGAAGAGAGGTTCTCGGAGATACAACAAGCGGCACTGAGCAATGGTGCAGGTTAACGACCAGGAGATGGTCGGGTAGGATATGGTACAAGAAAAGGTGAGTAACACCCCAAAGCAGAGAGGAGACAAGAACCGCAAGGTAAGAAAGGAAAAGAAAAAAGGGACAGAAAGAAGCCACAGGGGAAACCGGGCGAAGGAGAGAGAGAGAGAGAGAGAGAGAGAGAGAGAGAGTCCAAAAGATAATCGAGCGAAGCCCAGGGCGAGACCCGTAGAGTAGCCTGGAGAAAACAAAGGCCCCTGAAAAAAATGGAGTAGGCAGAAAGAAGTAAGGTAAGGCAAAAACACTAGCGTGAAAACCCAGAACCGTAGAGAGCATAGGGGTTGCAACGCGCCGAGCGGCACAAAGGGGCGTGGCTAAATACAGAAGAAATGAAAACACAGAAAAGACTAGAATGAACAACTAGGAAGTGGGAAATAAAAGAAAGGGCACAAGCTAATGGCGCGCAGCCGCCAAGCGCTCCACAGCCGCCAAGAGGGTATGTGAAGGAAGGGCATGACAGAGAACAAACTGGTGATGGGAACCCATCTCCATTTTTGAAAGCTAACAGTTTTTGCTATTAATTTGGACCTAATAAATTACAAAGCCTGGTCCCGACTCGGGGCTAACCCCATGGGCTATGGCAACACTGAGAAAGCATTTCGGTCAGCTCAATTTCTGCCGTATACGGTTGAAGTTCAAGTGGGAGAAGAGGTCACCATCCTGGGACAGGTGCGACAATTTACAATTCCCCTAAAAATTAAGCGTAGACAGAAGCTCAAAAACAAGGATACTTATATCAATTTGAATTATCACCTCCAACAGCAAGGTTTGTATTTACATCTGACACCCCTAGTTGACCTAGAAAAGGACACCATTCGAATATTGGCTGATAACAGCGACCCTAGACATATCACTTTGGGTGCAGACACCTTCATTGGAATGGTGGTTGATGCCCAACATTATTCTATTGATTTAGGTAATGATATTATTGGACCAATTCCAAATGACTGTTAAAGTTTTGACTACTATATCCCTCCATAAAGGATCTTGACTCGGCAAGGGGGGAATTACTTGGTATACTCTTCCTGCCCTTATGGTGGGGAAGAGATGACCTTTGACATCAGGCAGGATGCGGTGGTATTTTGAGTCAACAGTGACTACCTCTCATCCATGAAACCTCACATCCAGGCCAACACAATAACAAGAGATCTCTCCACCCAACTGGAGGATACCACTGAAATTGCCAAACCCAAGGTCTTTCCAGGCTTTAAGCAGATGGTTGAAGAACGAAGCAATCTCGCTGATGCCTGAGAGACCGAGGAACAAAAGCAGAAGCTGAAACAGGTGTTTTTGAATTTTAAGGATATCCTTGCCGTGGATTTGTACGACTGTGGACGCACAGAGATCCAATCAACTGCCATACCTACGGATGGCTCCCATATTTGTGAAGCAATACCGGTTGCCTCTAACATCTATGGAGTGGCTCAAAGAGATTATAAAAAACGTAGAATCCCGTGGGATATTTTGCCCAGTCCACAGTACCTTTAATAACCCGGTACTGGGGACTGGGGATACTCAAACCCAATGACCAAAAGAGACTTTGCACAGACCTTAGGGAGTTAAATAAAAGGGTCCACATGTCAAGATGGCCCCTTCCCTACATCGATCAGGGAATGGCCCAGATCCAAGGGTGAAAGGTATATAAAGCCATTGACCTGACCAACGGTTACTGGACAGTACCCATGAGTAGGGAAGAGCAGTAAAAGCTTGCCTTTACCTTCGGGGGGGCGCGAAACACACAGAGCCAAACCCCCTTTGAATACATAAACTCTGGCAACAAATGTAATATGTTCCTACGTAAGGCCATGCCCAACTTGGGAGAAAGGGGAAACCTAGCCTATGTAGATGATGTCTTAATCAAGAGCTCAACTGTGGAGGAACACATAGCTGGAATACGCTATGTTCTGACCCAGTTACGGAAAGCCAGAGCAAAATTGTCCTTTCAGAAGGCACATTGGTGTAAGACCCGCGTGAACTTCTTAGGGCATGAAATCACCCCTGAGGGTCTCAGTACTCATGAGAAAAAGGTGAAAGCATTATTGAAATTAAAAGACCCTACTACTCTGCGAGACCTACTAAGCCTTCTTGGAATCACTAATTATAGTAGGTAGAAGGTTTATAGAGGACTACGCAGAGGTCGCACGACCCTTGGTCCATTTTTTAAAGGCCGGGGTCAAGCGGGAGTGGGTTCCAGAACAATCTGAGGCAGTAAAACAGTTAAAGAGAAGCCTTTCCCAAGCACCTTGTTTGGCTTACCCCATTAAGAACAAGGGGTTTTTCTTGGGACGGGGTTCTCAAATACTTGCCTAACAGCAGTATTATACCAAAAGCACGACAAGGTCAACAAAATAATCTCGTACACGAGCAAGACTTTGTCCTCTATGGAGGAAAAATTCAACGATTACGAAAAGGCACTCCTGACAATGATGTGGGTGTTGAAGAATGCTAATCAACAATATAGGTGAGAAAAAGATCAAGGGACTCCTCAATAAGGTCTATTGCGTAAACCTATTGTTTTCCGCTGTCTGGGGACACCATGACAATGCTTTATAGTAAATAAGGAAAACAAACCTAATTATTTCTACAAATACAGATGGTGTCGCACACAGGCTAGTTAATAAATCCAACCGTATCTAATATAAAAAAATACATATTTTATTTTTAAAAAATACACTATTTCATACACGAGGCTTTGTATCTATACACTAACCTCACAACCCTAAAACCAGGTTTTAATACACGATCACACAGCACATATAAATGTAAAATACAAAAACAAACATTACACATTAGAGATTGAAAAACCAACAACAACATTTAACATAAAAAACATTGAAAAATCCATTTGCTGTGTTCCTATGTATGACCCAACATGTTTCTGTCCAGTGACTCATTGATGTCTGACATTCATCAGGGGTAGCTCATCTCAAACAATAGTAGGCAACCGTCCACTACAATCCTGGTGGGGATAGATCTTAGAAAGATCTCAATAGAAATCTATAAAAAAAACACATACAAACATAGAAAAAACGTGTGCAACACCATCTTGACAAACTCATCTAGCTCTGAAAGCAATACGTCAATATTTACAAAGGCATCTTTATTAATAAAGCACCTTTACTTTGGTCCCTAATCAGGGACTACTTGGCACCCAAAAATCTGCTAATAACTACCTTGAGCTCAAAGTGTTCCAAGGTTAAATCGATGGAAAATGCCAACTCAAACTATTGGTTTTCCACTGAATAGAGTAGCCCTATTAATGGGTATCAGGAGGACACACTTTATGAGAAATAAACAAAGACAAAAACACCATATCACATGCTGAAGTTTCTTAATATGAGACCACACTTGTCTTCCAAATTCAAGATGTCACTATGCACATACCTCTTTGAAACCACCTAAACTGGTAAAATTCAAATGCAGCGTGACTTCTTAACACACACCCATCTTCGTATGGAGGCAGATGTATAGAGTGCCGTATTTTTTGCTTTGTGTTTTGCCCATTCAATCTACAATGTAAGTAGATGGCACTGTAACTCCACTCTTTATATCTCTTACATATAAATATACTGTAAACATAATGATGTTACAGCAATACAAAAGCATCTTTCCACGGCGACTGAAGCACCTGCCATTTCCGCTCTCAGCTTCCACCCATCCATCTGCTACACCATTAAACCTATCATTTCACCAACCTATCACTCTACCACTTTGCTTTTCCTCCAACTCTATCTCACACGTCCAATAAAATACCAAACACAAGAGCCACAAGAGCCCTTTACTACCGTAATACTTTTACTCCCATATACTCTCCTCTCCTTCCTCTAAAAAGTCAAGACCCCACACTTTGTACCCTAAGCCCAGTCTATTGCCCTCCAACCAAGTGAAATCCCTGCCCCACCAAATTTCCAGCTCCCCTACCCCACAAACCATCATTCTTCCCATCCATGCAATACTAGATGCCCTTCTGAACACAAACACATCTCAACCCTCCTCCAGTGCCGAAACTCAGGTCCACCACGCCTCCTGCCAAATACATCCCAACAACTTGCCTTGTGCTGAAACTGCCCTCCTGAAAATTAATATCACCATCCACTACCCCTTCCACACTCTTAACTCACCAACTCATTACCAAGACTAATTCCCCCAAGCCCCACTTAACTTCACACGCAAAACATTTCAACCCACATCTTCCTTTTACCTCTCAGACCTTGACACAAGCCACCCAACTCATCCCGCTCTAACCTCACCCAAGAAACTATGCAGACCAGACACCTCCCTCAACTCAACCCCTCAAATCAGTAGTCCACTATTCATTCTACTCAAGATAACCCCCACTCCCTCACACTCCACCCAACGTATCATATCCTCCTCCTTCATCAAGAAAGCCAACAGAACCTTCAATTGCATGTTCATGAATGCCAGATCTGCCTCTAAAAATGGCACATCTTAGTCCTAATTAGCTTTGATCACCCAAACTTCTTCTTCATCAATGAAACATGGTTTTCACATGACTACCCACTGATTGCTCCTGAAGCATACCTTCCTTTATTGTCATCCAAAGTTGACCAGCATCCTTTTACCCTATGCAGCATCTTATTATACACTCTTGGCCCGCAGCATCGATACTTGGTGTTTGCACCTAACTCCTTTGGACAGCACCTCCTCACAAGTACTTTTATTTGTTCTCAACTACAGATTGATTAAACACCATTGGGATCAAATTAGAAGCAGAGCTACAATTGGCCCCTGAGAAAATAAGGAGACTGGCAGGGTGCATCACTTGTCCTGGCATATGGCAGGCATCCTTTTCCATGTAGATCCAAGCCATACATCTCAGGGGGTGCTGAGAAGAATGATGCAGCCCTACCGATTGACAAGGTAGGTCTCCAACGGTAATAAACTAAACCCTGTTCTCACTTCCTAACTCTGAGCACCTTTCTTTATACCAAATCATTCAAACATGGCCTCCAGTTGCCACATTTTCTGCAATTCTCAAATGACCAAGAGCATAACTGTACACCAAAAACAATGTGCTGCCATACATTCCCACTTTTTTGGGATATCATCATGTAGACAACTTCTGTTGAAATGCTTATGGTCTCCTAGTTCTTAAAATCAGCAAACCACTATTGTTTAACAATATTTTTCAGACAAGAGAACTTCAATTGTATATTATATCCTTCCCTGCTTTTTCTGTCAAATGCACATGACATATGCATGCAATTGCATGTTCTCCTTTTACATGTGCTGTGAGTGTACGTTTTGGCAGATCCCTCATCTGTAGACAGTTGCTCTTGGGATTGATATTTCTGTTTGAATACTTACTGCTCAACTATAAGCGATGCATCATATAAAATACAGCCAATGACAAATTTGGTCTTGCGTTTACAAAGCCACAGGAACAGAAGCTCTTTCAGAGTGCCTCCTATGGCATCCTCTGGGGATATTTGTAACTGTATCCACACCTGTGGTATGGAACTCAGACTTACCTGGATTTTCTCCATAAGCGTGGCTCAGCCTACAGACTTTGTCTGGTTACTTCCTATGGAGAACTTTTAAACTGCCCTATAACTCTTTAAAGCAACTTGGAAGGTACTTACCGGTAGATGGACATTTATCCTGGGGTCCCTGGAGTTTCAGGCCAAAGAACTGGAATGTCAGCAAGTACTGGTCATTTTAAATGTAGTGTCAAAGTTCTACATTACCCTCCTGCATTGGAAATACCCTCCTACTGTGAAACACTACTGGCTACTTTTGTATCATTGTATTTCTAGGAATATAATGAGACGCAATGGATCTTGTGTAACAAGTCTAGTTGTGTTCTAACTTTTGGTGGCCTCTGACCATGTTTGCTAAAATATCACTATAAGTATAAATAAGATAGAATAGGGTTGACATGTAAAGCTTCCTAAAATAGCATGATGCAACAGTCCTTGAGAATAAAAACAATTTTATTATTTTTAGATTAAGTTAAAACAAAGATTAAATCAAGATACAATTGATTACAAACATATAGTTGCACATTAGGTGCTAATATTTACTTAGAAAAAATATATAGGAATTTTACAAAGCCTAGAGTTGGCGTTGGTCAAGGACAAAGTAAGTGTTACAAACACACTGTTGTTGCACATATTAGTCACGTAAATGATTGTGTACTGTTAGTTTGGTCTCTGTTGCAATTCAGAGGTTATAGTCTCAACATGTTTCTGTTCTTTTTGGTGATGAATACTGAACATTCTTCAGGAGAAATCATCCACTAGTAATTCCTATTCAATAAATCTGGCTGATGTCTGCGTTAAAATGGGCTACACCGGTCAAAATATTCACCCATTTTCCTCCTTCTAGGGGCTATATTTACTATATAGTGTGCATTTGTATAATGTCTGTTATGTACTAGAGGTGAGGGGGGAATCATTTTGACTGTTTTCAGAGCTGCATTTTGGTTCTTGACAATGACTGTGTAGCTATAATGTTATTGTCTAGGGTTCCCTTTTCTGACCACATCTTTTTCTATATTTATAGGGTCTACCGCCAAGTAGGGGGCCTATATTTAATATTAGGAGAGAGTATCCTCTTCACTTCTGTCTGCTGAGCCTGTGCTGGGTTGACTCCTGCCTGCTTCCGTACCATCGACCGTGCATCCCATGCACACGAGGTAGGAGTTAGTCACGTAGCATTGATCTAATGTGAAGAGGTGCTGCTGACTTTTGTTTGAATTTTTGAAATTCGAAAAATAACAAAAATGAAAAAGATAAAAGAGGAAAACAAATAAAGCATTTAAATTGGCCTTGCTGTGTTTTCCTGGCATCCTACATCTGTCTTTTGCCTGCGCATTGGAAGTCAATTGCCATACTGGAGGCTTTTTCTGTGCAGCCTCATTGTTTCTTAAACACGGCCGCTGCCTTTTATCAACACTGAGTGCTAGTGTGGCCAGCAACATCATCCTCTCTGCCTTTAGTTGACCGCCTTCTGATATTATCAGCCTATGGTGGACCTGCAGGCTTTAGCCGGCCCACCCCTTGAAAGGCCCACGACAAAGGCCCCTATCTGCTCCCTGTCCGCTGCCTGGGCGCTCTCAGGTGAACCCTGTACCCGGCTGTCCCCCCGGTTGTATGCCTGTGCCTGTGTGCCTGAACCCTGTACCATGCTGTCCCCCCTGTTGTATGCATGTGCCTGTGTGCCTGAACCCTGTACCCTGCTGTCCCCCCTGTTGTATGCATGTGCCTGTGTGCCTGAACCCTGTACCCTGCTGTCCACCCTGTTGTATTCATGTGCCTGTGTGCCTGAACCCTGTACCCTGCTGCCCCCCTGTTGTATGCATGTGCCTGTGTGCCTGAACCCTGTACCTTGCTGTCCCCTTTGTGCCCACTTGTCCATACTGCATCTTTGTGTTGCAGCCACCCTGCAACATGGCGTTAGGCTCCTTGAATATGCCCATCTGATTGACTTTACTGCATCTTTGTGTCGTTGCCGCCCTGCCACATGGGGTTAGGCTCCTCGAATGTGTCCATCTGATTGACTTTACTGCATCCTTGTGTCGTTGCCGCCCTGCAACATGGGGTTAGGCTCCTCGAATGTGCCCATCTGATTGACTTTACTGCATCATTGTGTCGTTGCCGCCCTGCAACATGGGGTTAGGCTCTACAAATGCGCCTACTTGAACTCTTTTTGTACTTTTGCCTGTGATGCAATTACCTTCTGTACTGCTCTCTATGATGTAATTACTTCCTTCACATTCTGTCCTGTAACCATAAGCACTGTAACCAATCTCTTAAGCATAAGCACCTAGATACCTCTGGGTTTGGTGCGCTATATAAATAAACAAATAAATAAGTAAAATAAAAAGTATGGTCTTTAATGACCATTGTTCTTTTTATACATGCACTGTCTTTTACTATATGTTAAGTTTAACGTATATTACTTGCTCCTACTACCCTAATAGATATTCTATGTAGGATTTTATAACAGTGTATATTTTCAGTATACCATGATAGTATTTCACGGCTGGCCTTCCTCTCTTGAGTTAATCCTGACGACTCTGCCATAGCTACCCTATAGAAAGGTCTAGTCTACCTTGTGGGTTGGAGCCCTCTTTTAATGTTCGGTTATATGGTTTCAACTCTTTCACCAAAAGGTTGTGGGGAAAACAACACTAACATCATACCTCAACAAATACAGTTTCATATAGATACTTAGTTTTATGTGAATGTGTGCCAACCTAGTATTCATTTCAGCCGTAATGGCTTGAGACCTCTCAATACTTCCAACCTAGAGAAGAAGATGGAGTTAGCGGGTCACTCTCTTAGCCCCTTTTAGGGTTCCTGCTATAGCACCAGTAATCTCTTTCCTCGCGGCTGCATTACCCATGGCATATCTTTGCCACACTGCAAGTTCCACGCAAGTCTTTACCACTTGCATCATGGCAAAGAACTGCGTGGCTGGGACGGGGGCAGGGTGGCCATGTGAGCTGAAGGTGGGTGGGGCTGTGTGCTGGGGTGGGTCAAGGGTGTAAAGAAGGAGGGGTGGGTGCATCCCACGGAAGTGGAAGAACGGGAGCGGCGGCGTGAGATCCAGGTTAAGTTCCGGGATTATGGTATAGCTGGTGAAGGTGAGGGGGTGTCAGGGTTCGTGGAAGACAGGGTTCAAGGTCTTGTGTGGGTGGGATTTCGTGCAGACTTAATAGTGTAGAGACTTTTGCAGGGGGTTGGGAAGAAAAGAAAATACACACAACTTTCCTTAACCACCTTTTTCAGAGATCTGTAGGTGGCAGCTCAAAAGATGGAGGATTGGGCTGGAACCCAGGGCAAGATGGTGCTTTCTCTCAGTGGCATTCTACAATGGAATGTTGAGAAGAGGTTGGAGGTGAACACCTTTTCCCCAACTGCCTTTCATCAGAACTGTCCAGTGAGGAAGTCGGGTTTTGTTTCAGCTCCGTTGAGGCCTACAGCTGAGAAGAGTTTTGTATTGGAGTTATGAAGATTTTGGAACATTAGCAACAATAATAATTACTGGTGGGAGCGCAGCGATTTGAGAGTTGTTCATTTGCTTTAGTATTTTATTATACCTCAGAGACAGCATTATACGCAGCACTCACTTTAACTCTGTAATACAAATCAACTGTGTTAAAATATGCGCCTTGGATGTTGTGGAAATAATAGATTTATTGAGCAAGACAAGGGAAGTAATGTTTATTGGTCAAAGTAAACAAAGAATTCCACTTCAGTGTCAGCACAGCGCTTTAGAAAGGAAGGTGGTTCGGCTTCCTCATAAATGTCCAAGTCGGTGAACGTATAGAGTTAAATAATACTGGTTTTAAAAAACCCGCAATTGCCACTAGATGGCAGTCACGCCTCACGCTGTAACCCTGAGTTTGTAAATAAAGGAACAGATGACTTTTGGAATTAGCGCTTTCCGCAATAAACTCCCCTGAAGGAAGCAAACTAAAATAGAATTTTCAAACGCTGATCTGATCACGGATTCTAGGCGGGATCCCGCAGAGTTTATAACTCCACGTTTTTTCAGAGTTAAAATCGTTTAGCAGTTAGCTTTTAGTTAGATTCCAGGGGCCATTTTATTTGGCATCAGGGTGATTGTAGTTGTGTTGCTTCCAAGTGGGCCGGGGCCTGCCGGGGCCGGGCCCCGCCAGTCTCCAAAAAGTGGGGCTGAGCCGGGGCCCTGCCGGGGCCCCCGGTCCCACCACGCCATGGCAGGACGCATTATCCCGCCACGGCCGCAGCCGCGACGGGAGATGCGCCCGCCAGTGTAACGTTAGGCAAGTGGACAGAAGTGCCAGCCAGCCACAGCGTCACTGAGGCTGGCTGGCACTTCTGTCAGTCACTGTAACTTCCCTGATGACCCCCCCCCCATCTGAGGGGTCATCAGGGAAGTTACAGTTCCTTTGTTGGCCATCGCCAGGTCACTGACCCTCTGTGAACCCGCAGGCTCCATGATTTAATATGTAGATTAAATCACGGAGCCCGCGGGTTCCCAGAGGGTGAAAGACGCCTTGGGCTCTGTGATCTCCGCTCAGAGCAGCGATCTCTGAGCCCGAGGTGCCTGTCTCCTTTGGCAAATCTTTATAAAAGATGCCTTGAAATGTGTACGTTTCAAGCCATCTTTTATAAACGTAGAAATATTTCTACGTTTATAACAGACGGCTTGAAACGTACACAATTCAAGGCATCTTTTATAAAGCTTTGTCGACGGACAAAACCACCTTGGGTTTTGTCCGTCCTCAACGCTTTATAAAAGATGGCTTGTACGTTTCAAGCCATCTTTTATGAACACAGAAATATGTTACAAATGTCTATGTTTATAAAAGGTGGCTTGAAAAGTACACAAACCGTAGTATGGTAAGCACACAAGTGTGCGCAACTTACTATGGTTTGTACACTTTCAAGCCACCTTTTATAAACATAGAAATATGTAACATTGCAATGTTTATAAAAGAAGGCTTGAAAAATACACAAACCATACTAGTATGCATACAAATATATAAATGCTCTACTACATTTATATATTTGTTTGCGCACCCTACTATGTTTTGTGCACTTTTAGGCCACGCCCACAGCGGATGCCACGCCCCCAAATGAGGGCCCCCCCTCAATTTCTTACCCCACTTAAAGCACTGCTTACAGTAGATCTTAAAAGATATAAATGCATTAACAGAGAGAATACAATATAAAAAGCAGACAAAAACAATGATTTCAGAAAAGCCTGGACATTCTTTGAATAACAGATGAACAAAGTGCTTCAAGGCAAAGTTTAGATTCAGAGGAAGGCAAGGTGTGAAAAGACTTTCAGTAAGAATCAAAGACTTGGTACAGAAATACTCAGTTAGGAATTGAAGAAAAGGTAGAAAAGGAATTAAAGCATTCTAAGGGCACCTTGTTTAATCACATAAATGAGATCCTCTAAGCCTTTGCAGAGGATTGACAGGTAATTGGGAAGGGAGGTTAGGTGTTGGGAGTTGGTATTTGGGTATGCAATAACACTTTCACTTGTTTTACAGGGAGCCAGCCGTGAAGCAAGAAGAGCACCTGTGCCTTTGTTATTTTATCCATTCCCCTTTCCCTCCAGGCTGACCTGAGTCTTGCTGGAATATATAATATCAGTAGGACACAGAGCATTCAGCGAGGGTCTGTGGGGTTCAGCAGCTTCCACAAAAGAACTCTATGAAGGTACCGGATACGGGGTACACCGCCCTTCTTGGGACAGAGGGTGTGTGGTGTAAAGGGAGAACCCCCCAACTTCAAAGAGGCGGACAGGAGTTGGAACAGGGCAGCGAGGGAGGGGCATGAGCTGTATTTACTGTCCGGTAAACACCTATGCAGTAAGTGCAAGCGACAGAGGGACAATGGACCGTATTAACTGAGTTGACACTCCTCACAGTAAGGGACAGTGATGAATAAGCATGGTGTTTTTTCTGATATTCATTTTTTTTATTGTGTTTTAGTTTATTCAACTTTTCACAAAGTAGATTCAAAACATCACAAAGGAAATTAAAATCATTCCTAAAAACATGTGAATCCGTACCTTCCTGCTTCCCCATCACAATAAAACGTCCATCATTCTTTCGATTTTTCTCAAAAACAGGCTAAGGAACATAATACAGACGTGGTCATTTCCACTCATAGATCTATCCCACTGCTCCTCCTTGGGTATATTGGATCCCCGTCCAATGGATAAACCGGCCTCCATTCTTAAGGTCCCCAGTGCTTCACATTGACATAACAAATGTCTGGCTAACTCCAGTACACCCTCCCGACATAGTCGACATTCCCGCTCCGATCTTAGGATCATTTGCCAGGCTCCCTCTATTTACCTAGTTCTTACTATGTTTCACTTGATCTTCAGGTAGTCCCCGATCAGATCATTTCCCAGTAAATCCTGTATGTATTTTGCAGGGTGGCTTCACTGTTGAATATCGTGCACAAACTCTGCAGTATTGTTCCTGGATTAACCAGTGCCTGCTCCGCACCTTGCTCGATAACGATAGCTTTCAGCACTAATTTATAGTGCTGCAGCATTTGCCCAAAATATTCCCTGGGGCCATCTTTAGCCATTTTCCTGCTACTTCACATATTCTAGCCAGATTGCTACCTAGCATGTATTTGGCTCGTGGAAAATACACCTCCGTGATCAAATTTAACAGTGAACCCGCTGGTGCATTAACCATTTTCCAATAAAAAGTTAGACATCCCAAGGCTATCTTCTGGTCAACAGACATGAGATTGAATTCTAACAGAATCATTTCAAAGGCAGTACGGGTTGGTATTCATAACAAGCTCTTTACCAGCCCTCGTTCTAACTTCGACAGTTCTCCAATTTTAGATAGAGCCCACGATTCCATTCCATATGTCATCATTGGAACTACCTTGGCTTGATACAGATGGAGAACAGAGCAAACCGAATGGACTCACCCCCTATGTACGAGAGAACAAATCCCCCCCAGAGTACCGTAACTTTTTATTTTCACCTAATCCATCTGGGCCATACCATTCAGGCTAGCGTCCAGAAGTATTCCCAAGTATTTATAGACCCTTACCTCCTGCAGTTTCACCCCTGCCAATTCCCAGGCCACTTTTACCTTTCTCTTCTTTTTAGGTGGATCAAAGATCATAATCTTGGTAGTGGAGATGTTAATGAACAGTGAATTCTCATCAGCGTAGCTTTTTAGTTTATTCAGGGAGGTTTGTAGCCCTCCCGGGGTTAAATCTAAAATGGCCAAATCATCTGCGTAGCCTAGCCATTGAAGTTGTTCAGTGCCAATTGCAGTAGAATGACACAGGGACACACCCAAGTCTGCCATGTAGAGATTAAACATAATCGGGGCGAGGGTACAGCACTGCTTCAAGTCCCTGTGGGTTGGTATCCAGGCGGTACAACCTCCATGCTGATCCATCCTTACTTTAACGCTCGTAGAGGAATACAAAAGCACCAGCATCTTATGTAGGCCTGGAGGGATGCCGGGCCTTTGCTGCTTACTCCATAGCCTGTTGTGATCAAACGGTGTCAAATGCTGCACTTAAATCAAAAAATGTCACAAAGACTGGGACATTCCTCACCATCCAAGAATGGTGTATTGCAGTGGTTAGGGCCAACACGTTGGTACCTGTACTAGATTTCTTCCTAAACCCAGTTTGGAACAACGGGATGATTTCATGACTTTCGTCCCATTGCGTCAATTCACCCAGAAGTATTCTGGCAAAAAATGTACCTGGGGCATTAAGCATAGCCAGCATTCATTAATTCTTAGGGCCACTGTGCCTGCCCTTTTTAGTACTGGCACGATGATGCTGTCTTGCCATGAAGCCGGTATCCACTACAAAGCCTCAATGCTCTTAAAGAGAGTTTGCAGTGCAGTGGCCCAAGTGTAATGGTCCGCCTTAATAACACTACTACATATTCCATCGGGGCCGGGGGCCCTGGAGGCCTTGCAAGATCTAATAATGCCCTCAATGTCATTCTGGGTTAACTCATATGCCCAGTTGTGCTCCACCAATTGCCCCCTGGTATGAGTCAGCGTGTCTCCCCCCCAATGTCAGTGCTATGTGACTTACCCATTCTGCTTCAGTAACTCCATTTATGTCTCTGATAGAATCCCGGCCCTTAACAATTTTCTAGAAGGCAGTGCTGTCTTTGTTCTATGTCATTAACACTAACTCCCGCCATTTGCAACATTCCATATTATATTTGTGTTGCTTTAGCCATTTGCAATACATTTCCTTGGCCTTCCTGATCTTTTCACTGTGGACTAGTGGCACTTGTTCAGTGGCTGCTATTGTGCGTAGTTCCCCCCTCAACTTTCTCTTACGATCCCTAATTATATGGTCCTAGTGATGGCGATGTTGACGCTTGGGCCCCAAATCAGTCCTGCTTGAGGCATTAACAAGCCTCATAGCACAGCTATGTATCTCATGCATGTTAGCCTCAAACTGGGAAATGACCTGTCCTGGGGACAACCCCACAGGTCTAGCGGCCTCTGCACGGGATGTATGCAGGATCATGCTCGCCAACCTCACTGCGCAAGCCAAGTTAGAGTCGCTCCATGTGATGCAACTTAAACCAGGATCAATGCTGACTCGCCCAGACTCTCTTTTGTCTGTGAATACTGCCTGCAGCCTTAACTGTGCCAGAATTGGATCGTGATCGAGCTCCGAACATTAGTAAACACGCATATCCTCCACAATCGCGGGAAGGTTGACAACAAACATGTAGTCCAAGATGCTGCTTCCCCCTTTACCCACCCTGCTGAAATTGGGTGGGCCATCGGATGGATACGCAACATTAATGGTGCTAAACCCAAAGGAGAATAATAGACAGGCCCAGCCCATCCCCCATTGGCTGGCCCCGTCAGAGCTTCCCACCCATCCCGATGGAATAATGGGATCTGCATCATCCATAGCCTGTCTTAATGGCAAGGGAATCCTGGCGTTAAAGTCTCCACATAATATTACTGATCCCACCCGATCCAATCCACCCAGAAAAAACTAAATGTTTGCATGGTAGCTACAACTTCCTTTGCATAGGGCGGTACATAGACATTTACCCACAACACGCCAGTGTGTGCAACATATCTGTGCTCTGCATGAAAGTCACCCTTGCCGCAAGAATGTTAGGGGTTGGTACAGATATTTCCGCAATCCCCAAGGGATGCGTCACTCCCAATTCAGTCCCTTGTTAGAACACTACTGAGGTGAGCAACCAGAAGGCCACAGGAGACCCAGTGAGGTTTGTTGAATGATCTTGATAAGGATATAGATGAACGTCCAGTGGGCTAGCAGCTGGCTGGTGAAGCTGCACGAAAAGAAACAGTAGACATGAGTGTTGGTTTCCAACCTTGCATATCGAAGCAGTACTCCTCCTTAAAGGAGCTGCTCTACATCAGATACTACCCACTCTATAACAATTGTAAAGGTTGTGCCAACTCCAGCATTAACAAAACAGCTGTGTGCACATCAAAACTGCGAAAGGGTTAATAATGGCAGATTACTTACCAGTCATTTTCATTACACGGATTGCTAGTCTTTGTCATAGACTTACTTAATTGAGGTGTATTCTCTCTCGACAGACTCTCAAACTACTCTTTCGCATACCAACATGGAGGACTAAAACTGACGTCAGCAAGTCCTTCCTTGTTGTTCATAGTTTGGGGGATTTCTTCTGCATTTTACTACAACAGGCCCTCCCACTCAAAACAAAGCTGGACCATACCAAGTGTGTACCTACGGGGAAGGTGGATGGAAATAAAAGACTTAAAGGAGGAAGACTAGGTCTCAGTATAATGAAGATTACTGTAAGCAATCAGACCAGTCTCCCTTTGTCCATCGTCCTCGTCACAGTTCTTACTTAATTCAGGATCTACCAAGCTGATCCCCTTATGTAAACAAAATGTAAACAAAATGAGGCCCTCAATTGCAATATACACGAAGTGAATTGATTATCAATGTAAGACTGCTTTTTGGCACGCCAGAGTGTTAGGAAAGATTTCGTTATTGTAGGGAATTTTCCTTCCATGTGGCAACCCCTAAACTTTTTGCTATTGTTTTTAACCTTGTTCTTGACTTTGCCAGAGAAGTACAGCCTTCTGCCGCACTTCTCTGGGCTTTCGCTCCTTTCTTACGGGGAAACTGACATGCCCTTAAGACAGTCAGTACCGGGGAACGTGGTTTCCCGTAGTTTCTTTTATCGTGTCGCAGCTTTAGTGCAACACGACACAAGAGGGCACTGTAAGCTAAGTTACAGCTCTCTTGGGTCTCTAGCCTTCTACAGGCCCTAGATACTCTTTTAGGATGGTATTTGATCGGTGCAAGTCATTCAGGGACTCGAATGGTGGCAGCGATCGTATTGTTTATTTTGAGCTCCTTTTGGCGTTCTGAGCACGTTTTTGCACTGAACCCAAAATGGTGGCCTGGCTCCCAAAATGGCCAGGCCGCGAGGCTCCTTTGTCTTGTCCACTGACCGTCTTGCTCCCTTCACCTTCCCCAGGTCCGGCGACCCGGGGCCTTCCTTATTTGGGCATGTACTTTCCCGCGAAACGTGGTTGCTTTCGCGGGCTTCTACATGTCGTTTGTGTGCCTCCAGGGTGTGGGCTGGGATGTCTGGTCCCAATACACATCCTGGGTGCCAGAGAGTCTAGGGTGGTGTGAATGCCTGGGACCACCGTGGTCCGTGATTGGTCCACGTATGGTATGTGTTTTGATGAGCGGATCTCCCATTGGCTCCCCTCCGTTTTGGCGCGAAGGGAACCGTGGATAAGAGGGGGCTGGAAACACCACTACCATGTCGATCTCCTGAGTTCTCACGAACGAAGGAATACAGGAGCCAAGTATCCTGCAACTACGAGGCTGGACCGAGGAATCGCTGGTGACCCGCTGAAGGAATCCTCCTTTGCACTGCTGTCGTCCGGAGAGCCCCTGTCCTCCTTTGATCGAACCAGAAGGCCTGTACTGGTGCTTCGACCTTTGGAATAGCAGGAACAGCTATTCCCGGCATCTTCAACCATCTCCTGCCAAGTAAGCCTTCGGAAGCGTCTCTGGGCCATCCAGTTGACTGACCAGCTTACCAAGGAGTTTGGCTCTGCAACCGCCGCCAGGTTGTGTTGTATTGCGAGTCCTTGACCCTCTCCCACGCTTCGTACGCTTGGCGTTCCCAGGTCTGAAGGGAGGAGGGTTCATTTGGCTCGAATACACACGGCCGCTCCGTTGTCCTGTGCGGCAACAAAACTGTGCTGGTTTCGTCGATTGGGACGTCTTTTTGCTCTACACGACTACAAAGCGTCTCCTGCTCTTCTGAACCTGCCAGCTGCTGAAACTATCGTGGAGAAGCCTGGGTCTGCTTGCTTCGGGGACCGGTGAGTAGTATATCTAGGATCTGGTCGCCCTCCTGCAGTATCCCATTGCTTTTCCCTGCTGTGTAAAAACAGCACCCTTTTGCCGTACTCGCGCTCTGCTTCTGCTCGCTGTGGAGGCTGCGCTTGAGTTGCGGAACCTGTTCTCCTTCTGCTGTGCACTAACCCGAACTGCCTGACTTCCTCCGAAGAGCTTCCCCTTTTGCCCGTTGGCACCGGCGTGGCAGGTACTTTGAGCACAAGGCTCCACTCTTCGCAGGGCTCGGACTTCCATCTAGTTAGGTGCCTCTAAAGGCGAACTGAGTCTAAAGCGTTATCGCACTGCCTGTTTTCCTTTCCTTTCAGGTGGACTACATATTTCGTGCTTTAAACGCTTGCGACTGTGTATTTGTATATATATTGTGTTGATATGGTATGTGTTGGTTTAATATTGTGATATTGTGATTTTCTCGCTACGGTCATTATTTTAAAGGCCTTAAAATAAATGTGTATCTATTTTTAATATAACAACTGTTTGGAGTAGTTTGTTAGCGCTCTTGCTTTGTGTGCTCATTGCGGGCTTTCAGTCACCCTCACCCCTCTTGAGACCTAGTCTTGACCGCCGCGATCGCTACCTTGATTGGTCTGGCTTGTCCAGAGGTTACCCTGTTCCAAGTAATTAGGTTGGCCTTCTGAACTTCTGCGCCACCAGGACAGAGTTCAGAAATCCGTCTTAACAAATTGGTGTACAGCGGTGGGATACGACTGAAGGTATCCAGTGTTGCGCTCGAACTAAGGCATTTCAGGTTATTCCAAACAGTACACGTAGTGAATTGTTATAGTATAACTTTAAAAAGGCCATAGTCCTATCAAACAGTATGGAAACAAGTACGTTGTTAACTTTAAATGCTTCCAAGTCAGAAACATTGAAAAAGATGTGTGCGGAGAGAGGTGTTTCCTCTCAAGGCACGAAATTGGAAATGATCCAAAGAATCGTGGCGTGGCAAGAAGCGCAGCTTGACGCTATTACTTCTGAGGACAGTGCGGAAGGTGGTGGGGCTGCTCTCACTGGTAGAACCGACGGTTCTGCCGCCGCACTGTTCCACCGCGACCACGAGGACAGGGAGGACGAGCTGTCTAATGTTTCCTCTGCCAGTGCTGATGGGGAGGCTATGCTTGAATTCAAGAAGTAGAGCTGCGGTTTAGGCAGCAGGAGCTTGAATTCAGCATAGCCAAACTAAAAATCGAACAGGCAGAAAAACAAAAAGACAGGGATCACCAGTTGGAACTGGCCAAGCTTCAGGTTGCAAATGGGTCCAAGGGTCCTGGACATGGGTCTGGGGCCTCCTCTCATCCACGGTTTCCAAAAGATCTGCTCAGTGTGTATGAAGAGAGGAATGACATTATGGACTGGCTGAATGCGTTTGAGTATGCATGCGAGGTCCAGGAAGTTGACAATGCTGATAAGATTGCGTGGTTGCTCAGTAGACTGCCCCATTCTGGCTGTAGTGCCATTATGGAAATGTCGAAGGCTGAGCGGGCTGATTTCGCAATGTTAAAGCAGACTCTCATTTTAAAGTTTGGGAAGACTCCGGCCCAATATTTAAAGCGTTTTCGAGAGTATAAGAAAAAGGAAGGTGGTACTTGGGTATCTTATGTCGCTGAATCTTTGAAAAACTTAACTGGCTGGGTCGAAGGCTATAAGGTTTCTACCTTCGACGGCATGATAAATCTTGTCATGCTGGAACACATTTTTGCTTCTTCTTCCCCGGAGCTTAAGCAGCATTTGGCCGATTCGAAGGAGATAGATCCTAAGAAGCTGGCCATTGCAGCAGACTTATGGGTGTCACATCGAGTGTCCCATAAGGACAAAACTCATCCTGGTAAGCAGGAGGAGGGGAAAAAGTCCAAAGATATGGAGGGTGGGGAATCTGCAAAATCTTCTTCCCAAAAGGGCCACAAAAAGAAAAACAAGGGTACGACACAAGAGAACTCACAGGGTAGTGGAGGTGCGCCTCCGAAACAGAACTCTGGTTACAATAAGCCTCCCTACGTAAACAGACCCACTGGGGCTTGTTTTTCTTGTGGAGCAACTGACCATGTGAAGGGGGATCCCCGTTGTAAGGTTAGACCTTTGGGGGTCCACTCCGCTAATCTGGCCTTCTCCTCCTACGAGGAAGAAGAGATTACAGGAGCCTCCTTCTCCTCGGACTCATTTCCCAGCGGAATAGAGGCCGAGGTAGTTTTAGTGTCCCTGGGTTCCTGGGAGCCTAAAGTCGCAGAGGCGTATGCTAGGATTCCGGATAATACCAAGCACTACTTTAAAGACAGCGTGCTGATCAATGGAGTGGATACTCCAGCTCTTAGGGATAGTGGGTGCAGTCGAACTGTAGTGGATTCTACCTTGGTAGACTCAGAGGAAGTTGCCAGAGCTACTCTGATGCCCACTAAGTTGGCTGACGGCCCCCTCCGTATGTTTCCCGTGATCCCTGTTAATCTAACTTTAAATGGTACAGCTGTCAGGATTCCAGTGAGCATTCAGAGAAACGTCCCGGGAAAGGTCTTATTAGGTAATGATCTCAGAGCTTTAGGGCTCGTAGGAGACACTGCCGAAAGACCCTACACACGGTCTCAAGCACGGGCAGCATTGGCCAAGTCCAATACGCCGCCCCAGCCGAAGGGGCAACCCAAGGCGAAAGGAGTCTACAAGTCAAGACGGGGGAAAGAGAATATTCCCCCGAGCTCGCCTACCACTGCGGTGGAGGAAGTTGGTCAATCGCCCGAGCCTGACGAGGAGGTGGCGATGCCTGAAGTATTCGACCCCAACGACCATCCGGAACTAAAAGACTTGTTAGTTGAAGGAGGTCCTGATAGGGACGAATTCAGTAAAGGCCAACGTGAGTGCCCATCTCTGGACGGCCTAAGGAGACAGGCCTGCTCCCAGCTTGAGGGTGAACCTCCTGGGAAGCATAGGATTTACTGGGAAGGTGGACTCCTGTATAGTGAGGCCACAGAGTCTACAGAAGGAGACCATAGGAGGTTGGTGGTTCCCCTTGCTGTTAGACCCTTCCTCCTGCAGTTGGCGCATGAAGTTCCCCTTGCTGGTCACCTTGGTATGAAGAGGACCAAGCAAAGGTTATCCATGCACTTCTACTGGCCCAAGATGGGGGTGCAAGTAGAAAGTCACTGCAGGAGTTGCGCCTCCTGCCAGTTGTCTGGTAAGGTTGGCGCGACAATCCAAGCTCCGTTGGTACCGCTCCCAGTTGTGGGGGTACCATTTGAAAGGGTAGGGATCGACATCGTTGGTCCCCTTGACCCGCAAACATCCTCGGGCAATAGGTTTATCCTGGTGCTGGTCGACCATGCAACCAGGTATCCTGAGGCCATCCCATTGAAGACTGTAACTGCCAAGTCAGTTGCAAAAGCTTTACTCGGCATATTTACTAGGGTTGGCTTCCCTAAAGAAGTTGTGTCAGATCGTGGCAGCAACTTTATGTCGAAGTATATGCAGGCTATGTGGAAAGAATGTGGGGTCACCTACAAGTTCTCTTCTGCATACCACCCCCAGACCAATGGTCTGGTGGAACGTTTCAACAGAACGTTAAAGAGCATGATTGGGGCTCTGGAGGAGCCCCAGAGAAGAAAATGGGATCTTCTTTTACCATGCTTGCTGTTTGCCTACCGAGAGGTACCACAGGAGGGTGTTGGCTTCAGCCCCTTCGAACTTCTGTTCGGTCATCCCGTACGGGGACCCTTAGCCATCGTCAAGGAGGGATGGGAAATGCCCACTCCCCCTGTTACTACCAATGTAGTTGATTATGTGCTAGGGCTCAGAAAACGGATGGTACTTCTGATGGGCTTGACTAGTGATAAATTGAAGGCAGGGCAAGCGCTGGTGAAACATTGGTACGACCAGAAAGCTTCCCTCATCAACTTTACACTTGGTCAGCAAGTCCTGATCCTGAATCTCATAAGGCCTCGAGCTTTACAGGATAAATGGTCAGGTCCTTGCCCAGTGGTGGAGCCCCTGGGTGAGGTTAACTATTCAGTGGACCTTGGAAGGCCTGGACAGGCTCCACAAGTGTTTCACGTGAATAGGCTGAAGGCTTTCGTCCCAAGCGGCGAAATCGCAGCACTGCTATTGGCTTCAGACGTTGAGGAAGAGGAGTCTGAACCTCTCCCCGACCTGTTCAAAAGCAGTCCTTCAGATAGCTCTTTTGAGGGTGCCCGAGTGGCCCCTCACCAAAATGGACAAGGCTCAGTGGTTTACCTTGGACATGAAGTAGGTGGAGGGAGGAGACAGCCTCTACTCAGTCAGGTACAAGCAGTACAAGACTGGCCTACCCCCACTACGCAAACCCAAGTGAGAGCCTTCTTAGGACTCACGGGGTTTTACCGCACTTTTGTGGCAGACTATGGCACCATAGCTGCCCCTCTGACTGCCCTCACAACTCCGAAGAAACCCAAGAAGGTAACTTGGACCGACGAGTGTGAGAAGGCCTTCAATGGCTTAAAAGACTCCTTGTGCCAGGCCCCTGTGCTCAGGGCCCCTGATTATCAAAGACCTTTTATCGTGCAGACGGATGCCTCTGACACTGGGATAGGAGCTGTACTATCACAAGTAGATGAGAAGGGTAAGGAACACCCTATCGGTTTTATTAGTCGCCAGCTTAAGGACAGAGAGCTCAGGTGGTCCACGGTAGAGAAAGAATGTTTCTCTGTTGTGTGGGCCCTAAGGAAGCTGAGGCCCTACCTCTATGGGACCCACTTCACTGTGCAGACTGACCATAAGCCGTTAAAGTGGCTAATGAACATGAAGGGGGAGAATCCAAAGTTGCTTAGGTGGTCCATAAGTCTTCAAGGCTTCGACTTCACTATTGAGCATAGGCCAGGTGTCCAACATAGCAATGCTGATGGGTTGTCCAGAATGTTTAACCGACCTGAACAAGAGACTCATCCAGGGGTGGATTAGCTCCCCCTGTCCATAGTCTGGGAGGGGCGAGTGTTAGGAAAGATTTCGTTATTGTAGGGAATTTTCCTTCCATGTGGCAACCCCTAAACTTTTTGCTATTGTTTTTAACCTTGTTCTTGACTTTGCCAGAGAAGTACAGCCTTCTGCCGCACTTCTCTGGGCTTTCGCTCCTTTCTTACGGGGAAACTGACATGCCCTTAAGACAGTCAGTACCGGGGAACGTGGTTTCCCGTAGTTTCTTTTATCGTGTCGCAGCTTTAGTGCAACACGACACAAGAGGGCACTGTAAGCTAAGTTACAGCTCTCTTGGGTCTCTAGCCTTCTACAGGCCCTAGATACTCTTTTAGGATGGTATTTGATCGGTGCAAGTCATTCAGGGACTCGAATGGTGGCAGCGATCGTATTGTTTATTTTGAGCTCCTTTTGGCGTTCTGAGCACGTTTTTGCACTGAACCCAAAATGGTGGCCTGGCTCCCAAAATGGCCAGGCCGCGAGGCTCCTTTGTCTTGTCCACTGACCGTCTTGCTCCCTTCACCTTCCCCAGGTCCGGCGACCCGGGGCCTTCCTTATTTGGGCATGTACTTTCCCACGAAACGTGGTTGCTTTCGCGGGCTTCTACATGTCGTTTGTGTGCCTCCAGGGTGTGGGCTGGGATGTCTGGTCCCAATACACATCCTGGGTGCCAGAGAGTCTAGGGTGGTGTGAATGCCTGGGACCACCGTGGTCCGTGATTGGTCCACGTATGGTATGTGTTTTGATGAGCGGATCTCCCATTGGCTCCCCTCCGTTTTGGCGCGAAGGGAACCGTGGATAAGAGGGGGCTGGAAACACCACTACCATGTCGATCTCCTGAGTTCTCACGAACGAAGGAATACAGGAGCCAAGTATCCTGCAACTACGAGGCTGGACCGAGGAATCGCTGGTGACCCGCTGAAGGAATCCTCCTTTGCACTGCTGTCGTCCGGAGAGCCCCTGTCCTCCTTTGATCGAACCAGAAGGCCTGTACTGGTGCTTCGACCTTTGGAATAGTAGGAACAGCTATTCCCGGCATCTTCAACCATCTCCTGCCAAGTAAGCCTTCGGAAGCGTCTCTGGGCCATCCAGTTGACTGACCAGCTTACCAAGGAGTTTGGCTCTGCAACCGCCGCCAGGTTGTGTTGTATTGCGAGTCCTTGACCCTCTCCCACGCTTCGTACGCTTGGCGTTCCCAGGTCTGAAGGGAGGAGGGTTCATTTGGCTCGAATACACACGGCCGCTCCGTTGTCCTGTGCGGCAACAAAACTGTGCTGGTTTCGTCGATTGGGACGTCTTTTTGCTCTACACGACTACAAAGCGTCTCCTGCTCTTCTGAACCTGCCAGCTGCTGAAACTATCGTGGAGAAGCCTGGGTCTGCTTGCTTCGGGGACCGGTGAGTAGTATATCTAGGATCTGGTCGCCCTCCTGCAGTATCCCATTGCTTTTCCCTGCTGTGTAAAAACAGCACCCTTTTGCCGTACTCGCGCTCTGCTTCTGCTCGCTGTGGAGGCTGCGCTTGAGTTGCGGAACCTGTTCTCCTTCTGCTGTGCACTAACCCGAACTGCCTGACTTCCTCCGAAGAGCTTCCCCTTTTGCCCGTTGGCACCGGCGTGGCAGGTACTTTGAGCACAAGGCTCCACTCTTCGCAGGGCTCGGACTTCCATCTAGTTAGGTGCCTCTAAAGGCGAACTGAGTCTAAAGCGTTATCGCACTGCCTGTTTTCCTTTCCTTTCAGGTGGACTACATATTTCGTGCTTTAAACGCTTGCGACTGTGTATTTGTATATATATTGTGTTGATATGGTATGTGTTGGTTTAATATTGTGATATTGTGATTTTCTCGCTACGGTCAATATTTTAAAGGCCTTAAAATAAATGTGTATCTATTTTTGATATAACAACTGTTTGGAGTAGTTTGTTAGCGCTCTTGCTTTGTGTGCTCATTGCGGGCTTTCAGTCACCCTCACCCCTCTTGAGACCTAGTCTTGACCGCCGCGATCGCTACCTTGATTGGTCTGGCTTGTTCAGAGGTTACCCTGTTCCAAGTAATTAGGTTGGCCTTCTGAACTTCTGCGCCACCAGGACAGAGTTCAGAAATCCGTCTTAACACAGAGCCCTTAATGTTTTTTGTCTTTTTATGCAATATCTCAGGCTGACTTCAGATAGACCTAAACACAATAATACCTTTTACATGATAGCAAATGATGGCAGAATCTGTGCATGATGGCAATAGCCTGCAAATGGTGAACAGCTGCCAAATGCTGAAACAATGTCTGTTCAAAAGTCGAAACTGCTGGCTTTGTCAATGCACGAAGAAAATGGCAAAAGATTTATACTGCATAGCTGCCAACTGACCCGTAACTCGTGGATTTGACACGCAATAAAGTCCCAAACATGCCAGGCTGCAACATTGTTTGAAAGCCTGTAAGCAGGGCAGGCTGTGGAATGTCATTGCGGTACTTAACTGATGACATTTGTATATCTAACGTGAATCTTTCTTCCCCTGGCTATAGGGTTCTGCTTATCTCCAAAAGACCTTCTGTGACCGCTCAAGTGTTTCAGGGCTGTCCAACTCCAGGCCTCGAGGGCCGGAATCCTGACTGGTTTTCAGGATATCCCTCATTAATATTCATGAGATAAATTTGCATACAACAATTCTAAATGTATTCAAATTCTTTTTCGTGACTATTGTTATGTTATGTTTTGTTATTGGGCATTTGTATAGTGCCTTTCACCATTGGTATGATCTCAACACGCTGGGGGTTGAACGCCCTTGGGGACCGTAGTCCAAGTCAGTTGAGAAGGTAGGGTGGTAAGTAGTACGTGTGTGCACTCAGTTTGTGTGCACTGTGCAGCTAGACCGGATTTTGTGGTGGGTAGCTGCATTCTAATGCTAGGACTAGTGTGGAGGTTGTGTGAGACCAGTAGTTGCATGTGTGCGGCTAGACCGAATAGTCTTGGGTTGCTGCATTCTAACGGAGGTGGTGCATGTATATGAGATTATGTGTGCAGCTAGGTTTTATCGTGTAGGATAGCCGCGTTCTAAAGATTGTGGAGGTGTGCATGGTGGTGTATAATTTCTGTGCAGCTAGGTTGAAATTAATCATGGGGTATAGTCTCATTCTATTGTTTTTTGGTGCAGAAGAGTCAGCATATTGGTAGGTATGTGTGAGTGTCCGTGCATTTAGAAGAGGTCCCATCTAAGGGCAACCCGTTTCCTACCCCGAAAACCATCTAAGTGCAACACATTTCCTACCCCCACGAACACCTAAGCGCAACACATTTCCTACCCTAAGAGACCATCCAAGTACAACACACGTCCTACCCCCACGACCACCTAAGCGCAACACATTTCCTACCCTAAGAGACCATCCAAGTACAACACACGTCCTACCCCCACGACCACCTAAGCGCAACACATTTCCTACCTCAAGAGACCATCCAAGTACAACACACTTCCTACCCCCAAAACCATGTAAGTGCAACACATTTCCTACCCCCGTGACCATCTAAGTACAACACATTTCCTACCTCAAGAGACCATTCAAGTACAACACACTTCCTAACCCCAAAACCATGTAAGTGCAACACATTTCCTACCCCCGTGGCCATCTAAGTGCAACACACTTCCTAACCCCAAAACCATGTAAGTGCAAAACATTTCCTACCCCCACGAAACCATCTAAATATTAGAACCCGTCAGGATCCCTGGCCTGGAGGCCTGGAGTTGGACAAGCCATGGCCAGAAGCGTGCCTTGCTGCAGCTCAAATAAATGTAAAGCCCAGCTTTGAAAATACCAAAAATAAGCCTGTATTGGGAAACAGGACAGACACTTGTTTGCAAATTGATTATTTTTAAGTCCTGAACAATGTGTTTGTTCCTTTACTAAAATAGATGAAGAATGATTCAATGTGCCATGAAAGACGTTCAGAGTAAACACAAACCCTCAGAGCTCACAGTCTGCCCAAGATGGCAAGGCATTGCAGTGCACTGCACCCCACTTTCTTGAGCTGATTACTTTCTTCCACCTGGGCTATCCACCATATCTTCCCAGCCACCGTTTCTGTCACACCGGCTCCACTCCAGAGTAACTCGAAGGCACAAGTGAGTGCAGACTTCCACTGCATATGACAAATAAGTGCCATCCAGGATTCACTCAGGAACTGCCAACTGCATCGGGAAACTGCACTATTATAAACTTTACAAAAGGTAAATCAAAGTGAACCCCGATGTGGTTGTGACGTTCATGCAGTTGCTCTCAATGTGGTGGGCTCACAGGGGTTTGTGTCTTTTAGAGCGGTGGGTGGAGCTATGCAAATGATCAAAATATGGACATGTTTGGAGCGATGGGCTGGGGATAACGCCCAAGTGAGCCTCCAGGCCACTGTGAAAAGTTGGCGTCTGTGGTACTTGCATGTATTGAGTGAGCTTTGTGGCATATGGAATCTGTGGCATCTTTAGGACATTTGCCAAATTAACATCACTTTATAAAGCAATAAAGCAGGAACAAAACGTCTGCTGCCCTCTCTACTGTTTCTGGCGGATCACCAAGGACAGGCAAAGAACGCCTAGGCGTGTCGCTATCTAAAAGGGAGCACTTGTTTAAAGAAATGTTGACTTGGCAGCAGCCTCCTGGACAGTGAAACCTCCCACCTACTGGAGAGAATGTAATCGTGTAGGAAGTTGCTCGCTGTATTGTGTTTAGGAGTGCTTTTTTGACGTGGCGTGCCTTCTGTTGTGTTCTCGTGCTTCCCCCCCATCCCCCAAACACAGAGCTGAAACACAGGACTAGAAGTAACACTAAGAGTTAATAGGACTACCCCCCCCCCCCCATCTTTCTTCCTGTGCCCGCTAAACCCTCCCCCTTCAGTGACCTCATTGTGCAACCAGTGAGCGTTCCGCCTGCTGCAGCGAGAAAAGGAGAATTGGCAGGAGAGGGGACCGCAAATCCTACAAGAGAGACACCTGGAGACATTAGCCTAGCAGGGACAAAGTACACGGAGACCACCCCCAGGGTAGAAGAGAGCCATGCAGGTGAGCTTAGTGCCGATAAAGCCCTAGCTGCTGTCTTTACAGCTTTGGGAAACGGGGAAGTGTTCTCCTGCACTACCGGCAACATCTAAACGCGTTCAAATGAAGACGCAGTTTGGCAGACGTCCAGTTCGTGAAGTGGGAATGGGTTACAAAATCGAGGGGAGCCCTGAAAACGGGGTGTAGTCAAATTGTGGGGACGTGGCCTAAGGGGGAGGGGGGGGGCAGGTGGCTTCGACAAGAGCCACCTCACCTGCCCGAACAGCAATACATATTGAGGCCCTGCAAACGTATACTTTGGATCACCCCGCATTGCCTTGGGTGGTCTTGGCTGCATACCATTAGTTCATCTACTTCAGGGGTCCGTTTCTAAACAACCCGCCGTCTTTAAGTCAATCGGTATATAAGCAATTCAGGTGGTAAGTAAACTTTATTCTGTAGATGGTCCAGAGTCAATTGGATGAATACCTTTTGTTTAAGTTCCCATTTACGCTTTCAGCTCTCTTACTGGCTGCCCGTCCAGTGACAATCTGCAGCTATTCACCCCCTTTCGCGATTTATTTCCATCAGTGACAACTGCCTTGCCATGGTCATTCCACTGAAACATACAGTATTGCTGCCACAGCCTGCCTTGCCATGTGTCATTATGGTCATTCCACTGAAACATACAGTATTGCTGCCACAGCCTGCCTTGCCATGTGTCATTATGGGCATTCCACTGAAACATACAGTATTGCTGCCACAGCCTGCCTTGCCATGTGTCATTATGGTCATTCCACTGAAACATACAGTATTGCTGCCACAGCCTGCCTTGCCATGTGTCATTATGGTCATTCCACTGAAACATACAGTATTGCTGCCACAGCCTGCCTTGCCATGTGTCATTATGGTCATTCCACTGAAACATACAGTATTGCTGCCACAGCCTGCCTTGCCATGTGTCATTATGGGCATTCCACTGAAACATACAGTATTGCTGCCACAGCCTGCCTTGCCATGTGTCATTATGGTCATTCCACTGAAACATACAGTATTGCTGCCACAGCCTGCCTTGCCATGTGTCATTATGGGCATTCCACTGAAACATACAGTATTGCTGCCACAGCCTGCCTTGCCATGTGTCATTATGGGCATTCCACTGAAACATACAGTATTGCTGCCACAGCCTGCCTTGCCATGTGTCATTATGGGCATTCCACTGAGACATACAGTATTGCTGCCACAGCCTGCCTTGCCATGTGTCATTATGGGCATTCCACTGAGACATACAGTATTGCTGCCACAGCCTGCCTTGCCATGTGTCATTATGGTCATTCCACTGAGACATACAGTATTGCTGCCACAGCCTGCCTTGCCATGTGTCATTATGGGCATTCCACTGAGACATACAGTATTGCTGCCACAGCCTGCCTTGCCATGTGTCATTATGGGCATTCCACTGAGACATACAGTATTGCTGCCACAGCCTGCCTTGCCATGTGTCATTATGGGCATTCCACTGAAACATACAGTATTGCTGCCACAGCCTGCCTTGCCATGTGTCATTATGGTCATTCCACTGAAACATACAGTATTGCCGCCACAGCCTGCCTTGCCATGTGTCATTATGGGCATTCCACTGAAACATACAGTATTGCCGCCACAGCCTGCCTTGCCATGTGTCATTATGGGCATTCCACTGAAACATACAGTATTGCCGCCACAGCCTGCCTTGCCATGTGTCATTATGGGCATTCCACTGAAACATACAGTATTGCCGCCACAGCCTGCCTTGCCATGTGTCATTATGGGCATTCCACTGAAACATACAGTATTGCCGCCACAGCCTGCCTTGCCATGTGTCGTTATGGGCATTCCACTGAAACATACAGTATTGCCGCCACAGCCTGCCTTGCCATGTGTCGTTATGGGCATTCCACTGAAACATACAGTATTGCCGCCACAGCCTGCCTTGCCATGTGTCGTTATGGGCATTCCACTGAAACATACAGTATTGCCGCCACAGCCTGCCTTGCCATGTGTCGTTATGGTCAATCCACTGAAACATACAGTATTGCCGCCACAGCCTGCCTTGCCATGTGTCGTTATGGGCATTCCACTGAAACATACAGTATTGCCGCCACAGCCTGCCTTGCCATGTGTCGTTATGGGCATTCCACTGAAACATACAGTATTGCCGCCACAGCCTGCCTTGCCATGTGTCGTTATGGGCATTCCACTGAAACATACAGTATTGCCGCCACAGCCTGCCTTGCCATGTGTCATTATGGTCATTCCACTGAAACATACAGTATTGCTGCCACAGCCTGATCATTCCATGTCCTTGTAAAGTGGCCTGGATAAACTTGGAATCTGCCCTTAGACTTCGGTCAAACTAACATTACACAATAATAGGTTGCCTGTTCTGGGGCTCCCCTGAAAGGCTCACTTTTGCTAACAGATGAAACGCATGTGTAGCCGTATTAAATGTCCCAACTGCTGCAGTTGTCACCTTCTTGCAGCTGTAGACATGTGTGTTTGTAAAATGGAGGAGCTTATTTTAAGTAGGATGGAGTTGTGGGTTTGGAAAGGGTTAGACATGTTTAAAAAGCATTGGCAAAGCCAATAGTTTTGCCGTGTACTGCTGTTCTTTGTATTTTGCATTTATACGCACCAGGGCAGGGTGCAAAGTTTCAAGGGAGGATGCAGGTGTGCAAGAGAATGCCAAGGGAAATAGAGCAATGGAGGAAGCCATTGAGAGAGGGTGGCACTGATGATGGGCAAGAGGAAATATGAGAGTGAGAGGCTAAGAAATAAAGCGAGAGTGTGAGAGAAAGGATGAGAGGGGTAGGATAGGTGGGTATGCAGAGAGAGAAGGGGTAGGGTGGGTAGGCTAAGGAGGGGGTTGGGTGGGTGAGGTAGAGAGACACGTGGTATGGTGGGTAAATAGAGGGAGTAGGATGGGTGGAGGTAGACGCGGGGCTAGGGAACATGGGTGGGGTAAAGCGGGAGGTAGGGTGGGTGGGGGTAGAGAGAGTTAGGGTGGGTGGGGTAGAGAGAGTTACGGTGGGTGGGATAGAGGGGGACGGGTGTGTAGAGTAGAAGGGGTAAGGTGGGGGAATAGACTGGGTGGGTGGACTGGAGAGAAGTGAAAAGGTGGGTGGGGTAGAGAGGGGGTAGGGTGGATGGGAGTAGAGATGGGGTAGTGTTGGTGGTTGGGTAAAGAGACATGGGGGTAGATAGAGAGATGGGGTAGGGTGGCTGGGGTAGGTTAGGGAGGGGGTGAAAGTAGAGATGGGGTAGGGTTGGTGGTTGGGTAAAGAGACATGGGGTAGATAGAGAGATGGGGTAGGGTGGCTGGGGTAGAGAGAAATAATATTTCCTGAAATTTTAAATTGATGAGTGTGACAGAGATCATGATATGAAAACTGATAATGTATCATTGATATGTGTTTTCTTGTGATAATTGCTGAATTGTTAAATATGGGTTTATTATGTTTTCAAAATTGCATTGAATTCGAATGTATTTTGTGAAAATTGAACAATGAATATATTTTATGGAAATCTAAAATGAAATATTTGAAAAGTTGGTTCACCAACTATAACAAATAAATAATAAAAAAAGAAATAGGGGGTATGGTAGAGAGGGGCTAGGCTGGGCAGGTGGGGATAGGGAGGGTAGGGAGAGCGAGGGGTAGTGTGGGGGTAGAGAGAATGAGTGTGGGGTAGATAAATCAAGGCTCCACGGCAGAAAACCTGAAGAACAAACCAGCCTCAGGAGGACTAGATCACAGAAAACAGACCTGCTGCTGAAAATAGCCCAGCCAGCACATGCCTGTGATTTCCTGCACAAATGGGACTTTAGTAGCCCACGTGTGGCTGGGAAACGGAAAGCCTGGCACCCAAATTGCTTCTCACAAAGCTCCTGATTGGAGCAAATATTGTTCGGGGACTCCTCATTGGGTAGTACAACAGAGGAGTTTTGAAAAATAAACGTTAGTAATTTGGCAGTGTCATGCCGTGGCATTGCAGGTTGCTATGCCAACCACATATTCTTAGTTCAGAAGCCCTCTTCCGTCTCCTGTCAAAAAAAAAAATCGGCAAGTGACCACAAAAATTCGCCAAAAATGATGGCGTGTGAATGGGGGATTGAGACTGCAAGAGAAGAGAGGAGGTGCCACAGGTCTCCTACGATAAGTGCTTTCTGCTGGATAAGATATTGAGGTGGAGGGCGCTCTATATAAAGTCAGCGTGCACTAATTATGGGAAGCGGAGGAGGAAGGGGCGACACTAGGAGCCAGACTCGAGAGGTGAGAATATCTCTTTCCTACTGTTTTCTGTGCCCGCCTCTACTTATGTTTCTTAATCAAAGGAGCTGACCGCTTCATGCAGCCTTTTCACCAAACCAAGATGGCGAAAGGGGCTGTCTGCAAGGGCTGGAGCCTCTGATTAAGAAAGAGCGGTGGGAGCACCAACACATATGTTGGGAGTGCTCCTACCTATCCTTTTGTTTCTTAATCAGAAGCTCTGACCACCAGATGCAGCCATTTCACAATCTGTCGGGTGCAGTGACTGATTGCGAGGGTCAGCCCCTCAGCAGGGCTCCAGCCACTAGCTCTAGAGTTCCTGCTTGGAAGCACTTTTTTTTAGAAACGGTTGCATCTCCGTCCAGCTAGCTCTAGCCCACTTAAAGCCCTGCACATGGGATAAAGACCCTATAACAAATGGCAAATTGCATTGCATTGCATTTGCATGCCAGGGCAGTTGAACTTTTGTTTCACTTCGGTGGACTGGAGGGCCTGATTACAGTGGTGTTCGAAAGCAAAGCCCAAGACTGTAAATATGACATTGACACCCTCGATGACAGACATTAAATTGATAAGATAATCAGCGGTCACTTCAAGTATGAGTCCACCCAAAGCCCCCCTGAAGCACCCTCAGATCGAAAGTGGAATAGGAGTATTCGTGTATTTGGTTTTTATAAGGTGCCATCTGTGGGCACAATATAGGAGTGCCGATAGGGAACGGGCTCCCGGGCAGGGCCTGAATGGGATCAAAATTGGCCTAGGGACCAAATAACAGTGGCCCCGATTCACAACTCGTTGTTTGATACTTTTCACAAGAGATTCTTTGCGCTGTACCTAGTGTTGCAATTTTGGGGGAAATCTGTAGCAAATGGTGGATTAAAGCACATCCAGACAGTGATATTGCTCAAGAATACAACCAGCACAGTGCGCTAAATGATCAGACCGCCCCACTGAAGCGGCACACACTGGCCTGTCGGACAGGCCCTAGCAGCATTGCACTATTGAGGCCAGTCCCAGCCTGCTTCAGGGAAGTGCCTCTTGGAATATCAGAGTGCACCGGGGTGGTGGGCGTGGATGCCCCCCACAGCCTGGGCAGGACAAGGCTGCAGCCCTGCTTGGAAGCTCATAGCATGTTCCACACCATGCAAACCACTGTGTAGGCTACTTTCCCCAGGCTTCCAGTTGTGTTGATAATATATCTGGCTTCCCCTTGCGTACCTTCAGTCTTTCTTTTTTGCAGTGAGAAGACTACTTTTCACGTTTAGTTCAATCTAAGGCTTGTCGCTTATACTGCCTTACGTGTTGGGGTTGGAGGGGGGGTTTCTGTGTGCCCCACGCTCGATTCTCTTCTAGATAACTCGGGGTTACTCGTCACTGATGGCAGCACGCTGTTGCCAAAACGCGGCATGCAGGCCTCTGCGATCAGGGAGACTGGACAAGTACACGCACAGAGAGGGAGATTTATCAGTGACACCGCAGGTTTGCTTTTGCTTCCTCCCCACACCCGCCACCTACTATTTAACTCTATGCAGAGAGATCACATGTCATCAGGCGCCATTAGCTAAGCATTTCTCCCATCAGTGTGAGCTGCTAGCCATGTCTGCTCTGACCCACACCTCTCAGCTGAAAGTCTTGCTTTCTGGTGACCCTACTGTGGTCCCTCCAACACTCACTGCAAAGTCCTGGCCACCTACTCCACCACTGTCAGCTCGGTGGGCATGGTGCCTGGCAGCAGCCCTACCCTTGCAGGGGGCTATTTAGAGGCTGGAGGAGGGGTGTTCCTTCATCCAGTCTCCTCTCGACACCCGCCTGGTCAGTTGACATATGGCGGTGCCTCATATCCAATGACAGGCAAGGATCGAGACTTCCCACCTCTGCTCCTCTACCCTGAACATAATCTCTCCTACAAATGACTTATCTTTATACTTGCCCCACCACTTGCTCACTGCACATCAAATTACACAGATCCAAAATGTATCTGCGGTTGGTTTTAGATTTTCCAACGCCAACAGTCTGCGGAAAAGGTGAATTATGTTTTTAGGGTCCACACAGTTTCAATTGGTGCAGTTTGTATCCCAGGAGAAGCACGTGTGTGACAAATACATACGGAATGGGAAGAAGGCATCGTTTGCATCCTGTGCAAAGGACTTCCATCGGGGGTCACCGGGGGAAAGGGGGCTAGGGGTGCCAGCGGCAGGGTTCAAAATAAGTTTCCCAGTGCATGCACATTGCCACAGGTATTTCCTTGGTGTTATTATCCTTAACGTGCGTAACGGGATGACGCATATCCACGAGGCATTAGCTCATTAGCCTACATTAGCTCATTAGCCTCCATTAGCTCATTAGCCTACATTAGCGCATGATTTCACTGCATTCATTTACCAAATTCGGACTGCCAAGCGCAACATAGGGCATTAATAAAGTATAATGCCCATCCATCCATGGTCCTGGGAGGCTGGGAGGGAGAATCAGTATTGCAAAGATAGCTTGCGGTGTTACGTTGGCAGTGGAGCTTAATGAATGGGTTGGAGTCAAAAATATGTCGTTGCTGAACAGGCCACAATCAAAAGAGTAAGACCACAGAGAGGCTACGGCCTTGAAATGCATGGGTTGTGCAATGCCATGTTACCAGGAGCGGAGGAGATAATCCAGCTCAGCGCTGGTGCAATTACGTAAAGGGAAAGCAGAATTGGAGATTAGTGAGGAGCAGAAGGGAGGAGGGTAGCGAACAACAGCCATGGGTAGTGATCAAGCAGCAGGAGGAGTTTAGCAAATAAGCAGTATGAGTACGCGTCAACTCTCCAGCCGTGCACAGCGCATGGCACACTGAAGCGGCTGAAGAATCAGAAAACCATGCAAAGCCCTGTGAACGTAAAGGGGGTTACAGGCAAATACAACAACGGGCATGCAGGGGCCATAATGGGAATGGGGAGTACATCTTTAAAGGACTCAAAACGCACAAACGGTAGTGGTTCTAGGTTCTCTCGTATTTTAGCAAATGCATTATTACTTTGAGGGCAGCGAGTATGGTCCAGACAAGTAGGGTCTAAAGTGTGTTCAAATGCACTGTTTTGCCTATGGGGAGTGCCGGAACCAATAAACCTGCCATAACAATTGTTTTCCAACTTTAAAGCATTACTTTCTCAACCCATGTGTGCTCCTTCCCCATCCATTACACTACTAGCTCGTGCCAGCAGTTGCTGCAGCGCTAAACATGGAGCCGCAGCAGTGTGATGGGCTGGCCGTGGGCCGATCTGGGCCGTCACTGTGATGCCGCCGGGGCCGGCGTTAGCGAGCCAAGAATTTTTGGGCCTTGGCACTTATTTTTTACAAATTAAGCACTGAGTATACCTGACGTTTCCCAATAAAATGGTCAGTCAAGGTCAGGCAATTACTGACCATCACACACACCTGACTTCAATTACACTTCCCTGCATGGATAAAAGGCGGAGCACGAGAGCACACTCCGAGTGATGCAAAGTGCACTAGGAAACAGACGTTTCAAGACGGCAGCTCAATGAGAGAGCAAAGACAGCAAAACAGAAAGGGGATCGCAAGGAGGGAAATTGCCTTGACCTTTTCGACAAGGAACCGTTACTTTCCTGAAACCTCGAGAAGCGAAAGCGTGAGACCAGGAAAACAGGCTGAAGAATCCTGCATTGTGTGTTGGAGATACCCAGACGCCTCCTGCATCAATAATCAAGGTGGGGAGAATCACAAGCCGCTGTGGTACAGTGATTGTTACAGTGGTACAGCGCATGATGAAAACCGAACTGAAGCTGCCAACAGGACACCACCCTCTCACTTTCCTTCTCCCTCTCCACCCAACTAACCCCCCCCACCCGACCTTCTTGTTTGCAGATCTGGTTGAGCACCGGGGGGACCAATTCTGTTGGTGACGGTGCGTGGTACAAATACCTTTAACATTAAAATTTACAGCGGCGGCCATCTTGCAGTTGTCATGATTGGCATGTTGTGATATTAATGCTTGTTATTTCTCTGTAGCGTGTACAAGCGAGTACAAGCCAGAGGTGGAAAGGGGAAGTGATGGAAGTTTTCATTTTTCATTGGAACTAGTTGTGTTATTGTGAAAATATGTGAGTTAATGGAAAATCAACAAAGATCCATTTGGAGAGAAAAAAACAGTTCAACACAAAAATAATTTTTAACACTATCCAAATAAATTCACAACTGCAAACCACGGTTTGGCATAAAATGCAGTGCTTAAGTAACTCCCTTTACAAAGAGGCAATACATACCTGGTTGGAAGAAAATAGGAATAGGAATTAATTTCTTTAATTGAAATCCCAATCCTTTTCAACCTTGTGTGTGTGTGTGTGTGTATATATATATATATATATATATATATATATATATATATATATATATATATATATATATATAACAGGGAAGCAAAACAGTGTGCCGCTCACAATTATTATCTTTAAATACTGTCTTGGAACACAGTTTCTTTTTTCACCTATTCCTTTTCTTTGCATACAAAGTAGTGTTCCCTGAACCACCTTTTTGTTCTGCAACCCGGGAGAATGCAATTCCTGTCCAATACTCAATTGACCAGACTCTTGTGTGGACAAAGGAAATCCTTTGTCAAGTTTCAGAGTTCAGCCTAAACATAAAGGCCCTTCTAACTAAAGGTAGTGCAGACTACCAGGAAACAAACCTGAAAAGTGTCACAAAGCCATTGTAAAAATAATGTTAACCCTTATAATGCCACAAAATAGAAATAGAACAAAAATAAGCAGGCTTATGTGTCTGGGCCGCAATACCTGCTCCTTGACATTCTGTGGGTCTGCTGGTGGCTACTGCATGTAGATGCCATGAGGCACAAAGGGCTTAGGAAGGCTGTTTCAACTTTCTTCCAGTTTTGTTTGGGCTTACCACCTGTGCATGTGGTCCTCCTGCTTGTTGGAAACTAGGGGTAAGTGGTACATGCAGTGAAATAGACCCAAGCTGAGACTGCTGGGTTTCTTCAAAATGTTAAGTAACATGAGCAGATGAACGGGCTAAACCCTATAGCTCGTCTTCTTGGTATCTTACAATGGGCCGAAGAAGTACAGTGAAGGCAAGTTCATGAATACTTAAAGAGAGGATCATTGATACTAAAAAATACTGCTCTGTTCCGGAAACATAACATGAAATAAGTAATTCCATCATATTTTATGCAAAAAGAAACACAGTGGGGGAATTTTCCAGAATAAAATAGCATCTAACACAAAATAATTAATTTATGTTTTTTTAATCAAGCTGCCTTCTTTGCTGTGTACACACTGTGAGAAACCTGAGGGTATTCTCACTCCTACTCCCCTTGGATCCTCTTCACGGGTGGCCAGGGAAAGGCCATCACTTTTGGATCCTGACCCTGGGGCTAAAGAAGTGGGCGAGGATCACCTGGGTGGAAGGTCCTTGAGGATTGGGAGTGGGATGCCCCTAGGTGAGAATGGTATCTCCCTTTTCCTGGTAATAGTCAACGTAACCCTCCCCCAACCTTTATAGGCTGTTACAAGCCAACTCCCCTCATTATTCCACAAACAACACCTGACAGTACTGAGACGAAGAATAGGCAACTGAGAACAATGAAGATTACTCCTCTTCACCACTTATGCACTGAGATGAGGAAGCTGCATCCAAAACACTAGAAACATCAGGCATGTCTGTCTAACTATGGTCAGGCAGGTTTAATTAACCTGACCCACCTGCAGCCTGTTAGAGGGATGCAGGTGTATACAAAGAGGGAGCCTTCAGGGACAAACAGATCAGAGAGCGTGAAGAAGAACAGAGAGACGTAAAGGAGAAGCAGAGAGACCAGCAAGGGATTTGCTCTTCAAGAGACCGCTGTGAAGGGACTGGACGTCCAACCAGGATGCCGGCAAACCCAGGCCTCACAGAATGGTATCCACGTTCCTCACACGCAGCAAGGCGAGAAATGCTCACATCAGCGGTGTTCCCCGTCCAGAACTGAAGTGGGAACCGCCACAGAAGCCGCCAGGAGCAGGCTGCTAGTGAGAGACATTGGGACACGCAAACACCAGTGAGCTCCAGGATGACCCGCAGGCAGCAGGAGCAAATCCCTGATGAGTGTCAGAGACACACGCAAGCACTGGAAAGCTCCGAACAAGACCCTTTTTGAAAACCTAATCTTACAAGAAACCAAGGTATACTGAATACCAAACTATATGAATCTTTCCCATTGTACGAAACCAAAGTATGCTGAATACCAAACTACATGAAACCTTAAAATTGCAAGAAACCAATGTATGCTGAATACCGAACTATATGAAAACATAACATTACAAGGAAATACAAATATACTAAATACCGACCTATACGAGACTTTGATTTTTTGACATCGTATTATAGAGAAACGTCTCATTGAGAAAAACAAATACAAAGAATTACTGTCTTTTCCTTGAAACAATACAAGCATGCATTCCAACTTGAATTTGATTAAGAAACAGAAGAATGCTTTTTTTAACCCTGGAACTCAAATAATAGTAAAGCAGTGTGGCACAGTGAATCACATGCAACCTTACGATTGACCACAGTAAAGACTGCAGAAAGTGTGAACAATTAACTTAAATGAATGAATGCAGTGAGGCAAGACCGCTACTTGCCAAAGGGTGTATGATACATTGTGGCAGGCCCATGAGACAATCCAGGAAATGCCAAAGGTTATGAGATTGCACCCTAAAAGCCGGAAGACCAACCCAGCAGAGCCAAGTAAGGGTGACTTGATGCATAGGAAGGAGCAAGTGCCAAAGAACTTATATGTTGGGCTGAAAGTCCAGAGACCCTGGTTGCACGACCTGTGACGTGCGCACTGTGTGGTCTGAACACTGCGCATAGTCTAGAGGACCCTGGGTGGTGAAAGTGAAGGACACCCCAAAACCAGCCTAATAAGAGTCCAGCAATCCTGGTTGCTTGACCTGTGACAGGTGGACCATGTGCTCTAACAACTGCGCCTACACTAGAGAATCCTGACCGGTGAGAGCAAAAGACATTACGAAACCAGCTCAACAAAACCATTGCAACACTTTTGAAATATACTTGTTGTCTATCGGAACAGAATCCTGAGACCCCTTTTTGTTCTGGATTGTACTACCTAAAACTTGGGGAAGGGAACCCCAAGGATTGCTCTAGAACTGTATTGCCTTGTACTGAAAGACGTAAACTTTGAGACTTTTCTTTCATGGAACATTTCTTATGCTTGGGGAAGGGCAGCTGGGAGAAAGCTGTGAGCTGGATGAAGCTCAGAACTTTGAGTTAAACACTGTTTCTTTTGAGTTTGACATCCCTACATATTGGTTTAATATAGTTGTGAGGGCAAGGATAGGTTTTGGACACAAACAGGCTTTTAAGTTTCACCCTTTGGCACAGACTTTCCTTAGTTTTATCCAGATAGGGAAACCCCACATTAGTATGGGGCAAGTTAGGCCTTCAACCATCCTGACATTTCAGTTAAATAAACCTCTTTTGTTTAAACTTGAAGTCTGTTGTCTGTGTCGTACTTCATGATGCCTTCACAACACCCTCCTCCCGTGCGACTTATTTTTAAGGATATTCAGTTTCTATTTTATTTCAAAGAGATTTCAAACTATATAAAACCAGGCATTGGCAAAGCGAATGGATTTTGGCTGTCATTTAATTGATAATATGAATGTTTGTTATTTATATAGCACTTTCACCAAAGCGCTGTACAAAGAACAAGTTACAGGCAATTATGACCCAACCGAAGCTGGCATTCATTTATCAATCTCGAAAAGATGAAAAATTAGTTGTTCTTTCAAGGACCTACAGATCACACACAGATTGCATCAGCAAGCGCTCAACCAGCTGAGCTAGCTTATCAGCATCATATGTCAAGTGCAATCTACCCCCACCCACCTCCCACTCTCTCTACACCCCCTCATCCCATTACGTGTGCTAGTTGGGTTTTGTTTGGACAATTTTTGGCTACTTTTCACAAGTCCTCCCGAGGGTGCTTAGTCGTTTTTTTGCCCCAACCAAGTACCATCACCCACCCCACTCTGTCTACAACCCACCCACACATGCATCCCGCCCCCACTCACTACCCTCTCACATCCTTCTTGTCACACTCTTGCTTTAATTCTTAAACTCTCACTCTCACCCTTTCTCGCTCATATTTCCTCGTACTCCTCATCAATGGCACCCTCTCTGAATGGTTTCCTCCCTTGCTCTATTCTCCTTCCTTCTCATTCTCTTGCAGACCCGCGCCTTTATCGCATCCTACTTTGACACTTTGGCCTCTCCTCCTTGCAACCTGTTGCCTATAAATGCAAAATGCAAAGAACAGCAGTAAACGCTAAAATGATTGGCTTTGCCAATGCTTATTTATTTCTCACACTATCATACGGATGATGGATAGGAGGCAGGGGTGCAACTATTCAAGCATTTCGGCTGGGGTGGCTAACTTCAGAGACTGTGGGAGCGAGGCAAACCTACTTGTGTGGGGGCATCTAACTTCTTTACACATTCTAATGAGACTATTCTACTACAGATTCAATGTTACAAGCAGTTAACTCTCTCCTTCACGTCTGAAACTGCACACTTAAGAACTGCTGTCAGAATGAGCTGTCTCTTGTTCCCCCTCACATGCAAGTGCTAATACCCCATCGCAGACGATGTTATCCTATTAGATATGACACAAGTTGGATTGCATTGCCTTGCGAAATCTATGGAATCATGTGCACAAACAAATGAGCTAGCGATGAATGGGAAAAAGACACATGTCATGCGGTTCAGGAAGAATGGTAAGAAATTGATGGGCTATAAGTGGGAATTAAATGAACATCCCTTGATACCAAAGGCTAGCATAACTTATTTGGGTTTCACTATGGACGCAAGTCCGAATAAAAGCGCTGTACTGATCCGTGTGATGGGAGAGGCTAGTCAATTGGCAGCCCAAATGAAAAGAATACATGCCCAATTGTTTTTACATAGTTCCACTACTGGATGTCTATAGGATAAAGGCTGTTCCAGCCCCATTGTATGGCATGAAGATCTGTGCTATGACTAGATCAATAGACTGGGATAGAGTAGAAGCAAACGTCTGGTGCAAAGTTCTTGGTTTACCAGATTGTCTCCCCATAGCTGCATTGCTATTTGAGTTGGGGCGCGCTTCCATGTTCTGCCATCTTAAACGGAAAATCCTAGCCCTATATCTGATGTTGGTGGACCCTCCATCAAGCTCTTTATATTTAGATTTGCTAAATGCAATGATGCGGAAGTCCTGTGTTCCATTACATAACTTCAAAAAGTTTGCAGAACATATTGTTCTGGAATGTGATCAGTAAGTTAATTTCTAATCCGAGATCTATGAAGAAAGTACTGCGGCAGACCGATTGGTGGTGAACGATAGACAAAGCCAGGTCCTACAAACTTTATAAAAGCTGGTCTATTTTAGATAAACCGATCGGGATACAGCCTGCGGATTTAAGGAAGTTCCCGAACGCCTATTGGCGTGGCCAGTTTCCTAGATATAGACCGAAGCTATCGTTAACAGGGGAAACATGTTGGATTAGATCCTACCACCAAAGTAGGGACGTATCTCTATGCAATATGTGTACGGAAACTGGAGTGCTTCAGACAAGAGATCACATTGCAATCAGTTGTGCTTCATTCCATGAATATAGACTAACACCGGTGAGTAAATATAGTATCTGGTCATTGCATCGAAAGCCAGACCATCGAATGCATTTGCATCACATTTTTTACATCTAAACATTTTTCATCGAATGCATGTTTTTTGGGGGTAAAGGGTTAATTTTTGTTCGGGTGGATTTTTAGGGGTAAAAACAGAGGTTTAAAAAGACTAAAAAAATGCATTTGATGCACATTTTTTTGATGGAAAAAATTCGAGGCAAAGGCACCTTGATGCAAGGGAATTGATGCAGTAACCATAAGCCAGTAAATATGTACATAATGATATGTTTTTGAATACCATGGACTTTTTTTATCAGCTCTCGAGTGGAGAAGAGACTTTTTTAACGGTGGCTACCATAATGCTGCTTAATCGGTCTGCTTTGGTGAAAATGACTTGGTAAAGAAATATGTATCTGTAAAATGGTTAGGCCCGTCTATGTTCTCTGTCACCCACAGCTCTGTAGGTCAGCCAGGCCTGGTCAAATGAAAATAACCTAACATTTCCAGGGGGGGGTCGCATAGTTGGGGGTGGGGGCTAAAGCCCAATCTGCTCAATGGTCGTTGTGCTGCTGATAGGAGGGGCACAAGGCTCATAATTACATAATCAGCCTTCTCTTCTTTAATGGACCTAACCTCTGCCAACTATTTAGCTGCTGCAGGACAACCAGTGTCTTCTTTCCTCCTATTTCTTTCTAAGAGCACGAGACAGACGGGGCAGGTGGGCTCCACCTGCTGGTGGGGATTAGCAGGGTGAAGAACAGGCCTAGGCAGACCTTTTGGAATAGCTGGGCGGGCTGCTCACAGGCAACAGTCCTAACTGGAGCATAGTCCCTTCAGCTCCCTCCAAATAGCGGAGGCTTTCTAGTAACAATCAGCCAGTGGGCTGCACCAAGCAAAGGGGTAACATCTTGTGTCACAACAAACTACTTCAGAAAGTAAAACGTGTCCCCCTGTTGGGACACACCAACGCCAGCAATTTGAGGGATGACGAATCAGGTAAGTCAGGTGAGTTTCCAAAATGGTGTCTGCTTACATGTTTTTTTTTCAGTGAGGGAAATGATTTATCAAACCTCGGTAAGTTATAAACTGTGTACCATCATGAGGGAGCAGGTAATGTTTACAGTGTTAGAATCACTGTATATTAGGGAACACCTCGTTGGAAAATCATAATGCAGAAGAGCCGGATGATGACACAGGCTTTGGCCTTTTCAACTAAAAGGGCAGCAACTCGATTTGTAACTCAATTAAATTAATAAATAAACAGAATGTCCAAGAGAGAAGTCATGGTAGTTGCACCCATCAGACCTGTCTACTTACCGGCAGGATAGCGGTTACGGATGGGCCTTGCAAGTTTGCCCACTCCGGCCAGCTTGCACGGCAACAAAAGACACTGCCAGGATGAGAGGCAGAGTCTTTACTGCTGCGCCCAATGCTGGTTGTAGCCTCTCCAGCCATCAAGGCTCTAGTCCCGACCACTATGGGGGGCAGTGACCTCCCCTCTTTTCAACTCCGATACCAAGCTAAACAAATGTCTGTGAAAGGACAGTTAACATTGGACAGCGATGAAAGTGAAAATAATGTGAACTGGTCATGCTAAGCCTTCCTGATGCATAGTGCAAATAGTGTGTGTATGTGTCCATGGCGCTCTGGAAACCAAATATGATGTGAATTATGAGACGTTTATTGCAGAGCAGGGTCTTCAGTTTCTTCCGGTTGCGCAGGGTAAATGGAGCGTGTGGGTCAGTGTCAATATGTTATTCCAGAGTCTGGGACTTAGCAGGACGCGGCCTGTGTTCTTGTTCTTTCCTTCAGGTTTTTATATAGTGCTTCATGCTAGAGTCCTCCTGCTTCTACGTGGTGTAATTATAGCTGATATTTTTACCAAATGTAATGGTACTCAACTGTTAGTCAGTGGTATTCTATGGTACTTGGTAGGAGTGTACCGAATAGCATATTTAGTATTCGGCCGAGAACTGAATAGTTCGTGAAGTATTCGGCCGATGCCGAATATGTAGCCGAATAGTTGTTTTATTTAATAAATCATGTTACAAACTTAGAAAAAACACTTTAAAATAAGCATGAAAGGACTATTTTAGATATTTTCCCATCTTTCATTCATTTCTCTTCATTTTAATGAGGATATCCTTATTTAAAGCTTGGCTAGAAACAAACAGATTAACAAGAAAACACTGATCAAATGTATGGAACGATGTTGTGTATGCAAATTCTGTGATGCACAAAGTGTGAGCCTTAACCTATGCAGATTTCACAAGAAGCTAGTTTGCTCAAGAGGCTAATATGGTTTGGGAAATTTCAGTCACTTCTTGCACTGCTTCATAAGCATCTGACCTTCCCTCAGCCCTACTGACCTAGAAGAGGCAGCCCACCTGTTGGGACGCTTTCCATTTTCCAAATACCCCTGTCCCCCAAATCAATTTTACTAGTAAAAATAGCTGTCTGACTATGTGCTATAGTGTGTCCTCTCACCTATCTCTCCATGCCCCCTCTCGCAGACTGGCCACATGGGAAATTGGATAGATTTGCCAACATGAAGTTCCTCCGAGACGCCTCTTAGGCGGGTGCACGTCACTCTTCCTGGCATAACTTACTACCTATGACTTACTGTTGTCCACTAACTGTTGTGAATTCTTAGTTTCTCCATAGACATTCCCATTAGAAAAAATATAATACTTGCTTCTCGTTCACTCCAATACACACAAATAATGCACTTTACTCTGGCATTTTATCGGGATGCTGTCAGACGAAGTGTAAATTGGGTGCAGGGAGCCACCTACAGTAGCACCTATGCGCTAGTGGGTTGCTTGCATGCAGTTGTACATGCTAACAAAATGGAATGTTAAATGAAAGAGTAAGAACAGACACAATCGCCTTTACTCTCATTTTTCTCTCTTTGTGAAACTTGTAAATGCTGCCCACGAATTACAATTAAAGAAAGCATTCAGAATGGATTGCTATGGAATCAGCCTGCTTTTGACAGGGGCTGCATGTAGGTACATTTAAAAGAAATCCATGCTGGTTTTAAATCATGTAGTATATGAAGGCAGAGAAGGAAAGCACAGCAGAAATGTGATGTCTGCTTTGTGCCACTTTTGTGCCTTCAAATTAAATTAAAAAGCTCCAAAGTATAAAATTGAGGCATAAATGGTTTACACTTTTCTATTAAGCTTCACTTCCGTACTTTCAGGATAAAAAGAAAAACTGGCCACCATTCCATTTTTATTTTGTAATCGCCACTATATTGCTGTCTCTCTCAGATGTTGAATTGCATTCAAATGAGAAGACTAAGTAGTCGGTAAGAGCCGAATACAAAGAAAATATTCGGCCGGAGCCGAATAGCCATTTTTCAGCCGGAATTTGGCCGAATACTTACTCAAAGACGAAGTTCGGTACACTACCAAATTATTATTTTTCTCACTCTCTCTTATTCCTTCTGTCCTCCCATCTTTGGGAGGTCAGAAATGGGAAGCGTACACAAAGTTGTCATTTTCTCATTGTCAGACATCTTTATTAAACAGAAATGGATTGAATGAGCGCCTCTCTTTCCCTTTCCTAAGGAGCGTTTCCCTGCCTAGGAAACTAATACTAAAGATCAGTCTGTGCCAAGTCATTAAACGTATAAACTGTCCTTGTGTCCAAACATTCTAATGTGGCCCGCACACTAAAAATGAACAACTAAAGGCTCAAGGAAATGTCTCTGACTTTATAGTTGGCAAAAAAGTGTTCTTAATCATAGTAAATAGATAAATGCAACAGAAAAGTATTTTCCAAGAGGAAACCCTTGGAACCAGAGGGTGGTTCCCTTCCTCCTGGATATTTAGGTAGGATGGCAAAAGTGTCCCTTTAAAACAACAGTTTTCTTGAGGTTTCGGTAGGATGGCAAAAGTGTCCCTTTCAAACAACAGTTTTCTTGAGGTTTCGGTAGGATGGCAAAAGTGTCGCTTTCAAGCAACAGTTTATTTGATTCTTTAAATTAGTTTCTGAACGTTCTTATGCAGACAATACATCTCATATCATTCAACTCTTCCTTGGTTTCTTTGTACTCGATTCATAAAAATGTTCTTATTCAAATGAGAAATTCCACACAGGGTTTTCTTTACCTTCTCCTGCACTTTGGTGGATTATCTTATGTGTTTCTTTATCAGTAATCCTCTTGTGAACTCTTCAGAGTTCCTGGTGTACTCGCCTGCCAGGTATCTTGTCACAAAATCAGAAAGTCTTTGTTCAACTTCCAATGCCTGGTGCGTCTACACACTAAGGCCTCCCCCATGTGTTTCCCAGTTTGCCTGGTATACTTCTCTGCCAGGTGTTTTGAAACATCAGTAAATTTCCTTCTATAACTTTAGTGGACTTTCTGATGTACTCCTCTGCCAGGAATCTTTTGATGTGTTCTTCAGATCCCCTGTTATAGTCCCCTGCCAGGTATCTTGCCACAATGTCTTATAACTTTATATGCTTTTAGTGGATTGCCTGGTATACTCCCCTGCCAGGAATCCTTCTCTGGGGTACTACAGATCCCTTGCTGTACATCTCTGCCAGGAATCACCCCCTCTCCCCCAAATGTCAACTGCTTGGTGCACTCCTTTCACCAGGGCTCCTTATCAATGTCACTATCCTTTAATATGTCACACTTGCATTACTTCGCTTTATTTCTATGTGTTTGCTTAAGGTATACTTGTTCCAACTTTCCCCACATTGACATCTCACACATAGGGACTTGTTCAAGTTTTGTCGTTTCACTTTATCTTGTCGGTATTCAAATATTCTTAATTCATTCACTTTTTTACATGCCTTTTGGTACGCACTGGGGTCCCCAATGGCTCTGGGTAGACTCACTGGTGATTTGCAACCTCCCCGACCTATGGCGTGTCTCGGTAATGAAGCTTCCTCTCTGGGAGGGTCTCTTTCACGATATGGACCTTCTTCCAGCTTTTCTTTCAGCTCTGTGCTCACCCGTCGGCTTCTCTCTCTGGGCTGAACCGGAGAATGCTGATTCCCAGCGCAACCGTATCTCCGAGGGTGCTGTCACTGCTCACAGTGCTCCAAGGGTCCACCAAAAGTATGCGATGCGTCGCTGCGTCCTTTGCGCCAAGCCGGTATGTGACTCTCACGTTTTCCAGTTGCCGCCTGGATGTGACTGTCCTCTTGACTTCCCCCGGCACGGTCCTCTCCCGTTGAGCCTATATTTTCAGTACGGATGCCATTTTTAAATGTCCTGCACACTCGTGGTTCAATTAAACAACTAGTCTGCATATTCAGTTTTGGGTTTCTTTCAATCCACATGAACTTCTTCCTCCTCTTGCTCGTCTCAGTACTTCAGGCTTTATGGGAGTTGAAGTCCATAGAGATCATGGAATTTTGAAATTGATGTTGTTTAGAAGTCGTACTTAGAAAAACATCAGAAACAGGAAATATTGTAGGTGTGTTAGGTGTGTTTGGGGAATGAATAGAACTCTGTCTAGAGTGATTTAAAAGAAAGGGTTTTTGGGTTGTACAATAAGGAGAATTTGTGGGGTGACAAGCCCTCAAAAACAGTGCTGTTTAGGATAATTGGTTAGTGGTGAATTGGCAATTAAGGTTTGTAGAGGTTTTTTTTCCCTCACTGTATTTGCCTTGCTTTATTTATCACATTTGATATTTTGCTATGCTCCATTTGTTCCATTTTTGATTGCCTGTTCTGAATAGTACTTATTTTTGAATAACTTAAATAAAGAGTTTAAAAAAAAAAAACATGGATATTATAAGATCTTCAGTGAGAGGGGGAGTATACTGCGTCTCTTCCAACAGAGTCTCCACCTCCCCCGGCAGTCATCTCCTCTCATATGATCCTCCCTCATATTACCACCACCAAGGTCAGGATCAGGTAACAGGTGCTGTTCCCTGGCCACATGGGAGTAGGTCATCGCCGGGGAATGAGTGATGTCTCCACAGGTTTCATCACACTTGCTTCCTATCCCCTTAATTTCTTAACTCTTTGCTTCTACTCTTCTCCCTCCGTCCTTAGCTTTCTCCCCCAATGCCATCCGTTCTAGCTTCCTTCCTACCTTTCTGCATCCTTTACTGATTTTCTTCCTTTTTTCCTCACTGGGTTTCTCACTTCCTTCCTCCCGTTCTCCCTTCAACTCTTCTTCCTCCCTCCTAGTCTCACTTTCTCCCTTCCACTCCTTGTTAGGGAGATTTCATTAAGCCCTATGGTCAAGGTCTTTAGGGATATCTTCCTGATACAAGTACGGCTAGTGATTCCCTCAAGCTCCCCACGCTCCCCAAGTGGTAGCCGTGCAGAACAGCCAGGTCTATTTATCAGGAGGTGGAGTAGGGTGGTTCAAAGGTACAGTACACACTTTTCATTAATACAAGTAAGAGAATGACCACACACTATATTTGTATAAAAACTTATAGGCCGATTTATGGAATTAATGTGCACCGAAAATTCCGGCGCAGAGGTGCCAAAACGTGCGAATCGCAGTGCAAGTGCGAAAATCGCAGGGAAACCAGCGCACATCGATTCATGGAAGTCCGTGCGCGAGAAAAATATTGGATGTGCGCTGAAAAAGTGCACGGCGCACGCCGGCACACAGGTCATCCAACGGCGTGCGCCACGGCCACAGCGAAATCGCACATAGCGCGGCGCACATAACAAAAGTAGGCGGAACACGGGGCGTAACACTCGGAATGGGGAACAACGTGTGAAACTATGGGCGTCACGGGGAAAGTACAGGAGGCAAGTGCGCAGAACGCCCACACGCTCGCCTACAACTCGTATTCATGGAATCGAATAGGGAAAACCAGCGCACGGTCAAAGACGTGCACAGGGCCAAACAAGTCCGCCACAAGAAAGCAGGCGGTAGCGTCCCTGCGCCTGAAATAAACGTGCGCCAAAATGTGCACTTACAAAAAGCACCTATATACAGCTATGATGAATGATCCATACTGTGGCCCTCTAGGACAAATGAGGTGCAAAGGGGTACCAACAAACACGGACACCCGCTGTGTGAAAAATAGCATGTGCATGTATTTCGGGGGGTGCGCGGGAAGTTCCACACGCGATTGGCCTGGGTACGTGTATTTCGGGGTGCGCGGGAAGTTCCACACGCGATTGTCCGTGGTACGTGTATTTCGGGGTGCGCGTGAAGTTTCACACGCAATTTCAGCAGGGTACGTGTATTCCAAGGTGCGCGGGAAGTTTCACACGCGAATTTGCAGGGTACGTATATTTCGGTGTGCGCGTGAAGTTCCACACGCGATTTCAGCAGGGTACGTGAACTCTGGGTGCGCAGGAAATTCCACACGCGAATCCAGCAGCCTACGTGTATTTCGGGGTGCCGGGGAGTCCTACACGTGAATTGGCCATGTGGGTCCTCCCAGCTGTTCCCTCTACACCCTCCATGGCCCCTGCAGGCGGCCAACACCACAGGGGACAACCCTGCACCCCTGCACATGTCCCGCAGGCAGCCCATCCACCATGGCCATGCCCCCCAGCCAACCCACATGTCACCTTGCACTACTGCCCACCAACGCATGTCTCCCAGCACCCCCAGCATCCAGGGGCACCCTCCACCAGGCCCCCACTCATGTCTCTCAGCACCCCCACCCCCCAGCATCCAGGGGCACCCTCCACCAGGCCCCCACTCATGTCTCCCAGCACCCCCATCCCCCAGCATCCAGGGGCACCCTCCAACAGGCCCCCACTCATGTCTCCCTGCACCCCCACCCCCAGCATCCAGGGGCACCCTCCACCAGGCCCCACTCATGTCCAACTCATGCCCCCCTGCACCTCCACCCCCCAGCAGTCAGGGGCACCCTCCACCAGGCCCCCACTCATGTCCCCCTGCACCACCACCCCCCAGTAGTCAGGGGCACCCTCCACCAGGCCCCCACTCATGTCTCCCAACCCCCCCACACCCCAGCAGTCAGGGGCACCCACCACCAGGCCCCCACTCATGTCTCCCACCCCCCACCCCCAGCAGTCAGGAGCACCCTCCACCAGGCCCCCACTTCATGTCCCCCTGCACCACCACCCCCCAGCATCCAGGGGCACCCTCCACCAGGCCCCCACTCATGTCCCCCTGCACCACCACCCCCCAGCATCCAGGGGCACCCTCCACCAGGCCCCCACTCATGTCTACCAGCACCCCCATCCCCCAGCATCCAGGGGCACCCTCCACCAGGCCCCCACTCATGTCTACCAGCACCCCCATCCCCCAGCATCCAGGGGCACCCTCCACCAGGCCCCACTCATGTCCAACTCATGTCCCCCTGCACCCCCACCCCCCAGCAGTCAGGGGCACCCTCAGCCAGGCCCCCACTCATGTCACTCACCCCTCCCCAACCCCCAGCAGTCAGGGGCACCCTCCACCAGGACCCCACTCATGTCTCCCAGCACCCCCACCCCCCAGCATCCAGGGGCACCCTCCACCAGGCCCCCACTCATGTCTCCCAGCACCCCCACCCCCCAGCATCCAGGTTCACCCTCCACCAGGCCCCACTCATGTCCAACTCATGTCCCCCTGCACCCCCACCCCCCAGCAGTCAGGGGCACCCTCCACCAGGCCCCCACTCATGTCTCCAACCCCCCCACCCCCCAGCAGTCAGGGGCACCCTCCACCAGGCCCCCACTCATGTCTCCCGCCCACCCCCTAGCAGTCAGGGGCACCCTCCACCAGGCCCCCACTCATGTCTCCCACCCCCCAGCAGTCAGGGGCACCCTCCACCAGGCCCCCACTTCATGTTCCCCTGCACCACCACCCCCCAGCATCCAGGGGCACCCTCCACCAGGCCCCCACTCATGTCCCCCTGCACCCCCACCCCCAAGCATCCAGGGGCACCCTCCACCAGGCCCCCACTCATGTCTCCCAGCACCCCCCACCCCCCAGCATCCAGGGGCACCCTCCACCAGGCCCCCACTCATGTCTCCCTGCACCCCCACCCCCCAGGGGCACCCTCCACCAGGCCCCACTCATGTCCAACTCATGTCCCCCTGCACCCCACCCCCTCGCAGTCAGGGGCACCCTCCACCAGGCCCCCACTCATGTCTCTTACCCCCCCACCCCTCAGCAGTCAGGGGCACCCTCCACCAGGCCCCCACTCATGTCTCCCAGCACCCCCACCCCCCAGCATCCAGGGGCACCATCCACCAGGCCCCCACTCATGTCTCCCAGCACCCCCACCCCCCAGCACTGCGATTTGCCTGGGTACGTGTATTTTAGGGGTGCGCGGGTAGTCTTACACGCGATTTCATCAGGGTACGTGTATTATGGGTCCACGTGAACTTCCACTCGCGATATTAGCAGGGTACGTGTATTACGGGGTTCGTGTGAACTTCCACACGCGATATCAGCAGGGTACGTGTATTACGGGTTCGCGTGAACTTCCACACGCGACTGGGCATGGGAGAGCGTGTTACGTGTATTCCTGGGGTGGGCGGGAATATTCACTCGCGACTGGGCTTTGGAGAGCGTGTTACGTGTATTCCTGGGGTGGGCGGGAAGATTTACACGGTCGCCTACAACGCGCCAAAAAAAAAGGTCCAATCCGGAAACACGTACGCCAGCATGAGCAAGGCGCACGTCCCGCGCAGCATAAAAGTGTGCACAAACAACAAACAAGCTCAGACGCCAGGATGAATATACCATTCCTAGCAGCAGTGGCCATGGGATACCGCAGGAGGAGGAGGAGGAGGAGGTTAGTCAGGGCCAGAATCTTCACACCCAGAACCAGCCTTTTTGGTATGCCTGATGACCAGGTGTATGGGAGGTACAGGTTTCCACCTCACATAATACTCGACCTGGTCAGTGAGTGGGAGGATGACCTCACATCACCCACCCTGTGCTCCCAAGCACTGAGCTCCCTGGAGAAGGTCCTCAATGTACTGCACTTCTTGGCTACCGGATAATTTCAGCGGACAAGTGCCATAGTGGGGGGGGTGTCACAGGCCACGCAGTCACGGTGCCTACACCAGGTGTTGGCCATCATCACTGCACGCCTATCAGTCAGCAGGCACATATACCTGCCCAGAACACCTGTAGAAAGGCAGGCTGTCAGCCAGGATTTCTACAGGGTGGCACAATTCCCCAAAGTGCTAGGTGCCATTGATTGCACCCATGTGGCTCTACGTCCCCCCAGGGCATCTGAGCACATCTATAGAAACCGCAAGCACTGGCATTCCATCAACATCCAGGTAGTATGTGATGCCAAGGGAATCATCACCTCAGTATATGCCAACTATCCAGGGTCCACCCACGACAGCTTCATTTACAGGATGTCAACCCTAAACCGGGACATGGAAGCTGGGTGGCATGGCGATGCATGGCTGCTTGGTGAGTATAAATGCCACAGCACACGCATGCATGACAGATACAGAGTAATGTCACTACCCCACTAATGATCCCCATCACCACCTCCCCAGAGGACAGTGCCTACCCTCTGAGCACCCACATGATGACGCCAATTCGGAACCCCATCATGCCTCCCGAGGTAAGATACAACACAGCCCATATTGCAACCCGGCGCATAGTGGAGCGCACATTCGGAGTGCTCAAGTCACGCTTTCGCTCCCTTGACCGTTCTGGTGGGCAGCTGTTATACGCTCCCCCAGTAGTGTGCAGGATCATAGTGGCAGCATGTGTCCTGCACAATGTTGCAACACGCCGGGGCCTGGCTGTGGACATGGTGGTGCCCCCACATCCCCAACCACATGCATGCCCACTGCGCATAGGAGGGGAAAGGGCACGGGGTGAGGCAGCCCGTACCCAGCTGGTGGCTAATTACTTCACAAAGAAATCACAGTAGAGTGCACACAGCCCTGGCACATACCATCTGGCAATCAATGATGACTCAATCTGACAATTCTGATGAATTAAGGGACAGTCAACTGTCAGAACCATAGAAGCCTGAGATTGTTCATCTGGAAGTGTCACAATGTGTGCATCCCTACCTACACAAACACCACCAATGCAGTGTCATCAAAAGACACACTTCTATGCAGCAAAAATGAATACCCACTTGCAAAATACAACATGAGAACAGTGCCATGTCACCCAACCCCTCCCCAGCACCGCCACACAACACACCATGGCATGTCATGCTATGTGAGAGCAAACAAATTAATCCCCACAACATGACACAAGTGTCACAAACTACAGTGTCCCTAATGGAAACTGGCCACACATGAAATGCTCACAGTAATGCAGGACCAACAACACACATTACCAAATATTTACCAATAATACTAATCACCTACACAACCTCCAACCTACCATAAACATGACAGTATGGATTTAAAAAATTGGTAGTCTCACTACTTGATAATGCCAGCACTTCGAACACTTCCAACTGTACAGTGTTAGCGCCCCGCAAAAGGTAAGGTGCACTGCTTACAACATGGACTCCATTTCCAAAGTAGACCACCTTGTGAAGACATGAGAAATGGACCTGCAAATTAGGAGGATGAGATGGATGCAGAGGCACATATCAATACACCATGCAGTGTACAATACAACAACAATATGCACTAGGAATGTATACACAGTATTGACTACAGACTGCCCACACATCAAATGGGAGTCCAACGTCACTGTGTAAGTCAATGTCACTTGGGCACACCCTTTGCAAGCCCATGGAAACTGGAAGCAGGAGGGGTGTGTGTCACACAAACCCAAGCATCTAACCCAAATTCAGGACAAGCCTGCATTTTCCCAGCCACAATACAGCGTATGCCCACGGGAGGCACACAAGACAACACACTGTCAAAAAAATCAAAAATGGCCATGAATGGGCCAGGTGGGGTGGGGGAGGCCACCCAGGAGGTCTGAGGACAGGGTGCACACCAAAACCCACCTGTGTGGATCTTGCGGAAAAAAAACACCTCCATGGGCTCATGGCCTGCACGGCTACCCTATTGTGAGAGATTCGCTGCTGTCGCTCTCCTCACCCTCTGCAGCTGCATCAGGAGGAGGTGGCACTATGGGAGGCAGCCCACGCAAAGCCCTAGTCTGGTCCTCCATGGCAGCAAGCATGTGGGTGTGGAAGGTCTGGTTCTGGAGGATAATCGTGCGGAGGTCCCCATGCAACAACTCACAGGATGCCCGGACCTCCTCCCTAGTTGCCTGCATCTCAGCTGAGAGCGTACGTGTGAGCCGCTCCAGCTGCTGTTCTGTCCTTGTGTCAGTTGAAGCCTCAAGCTCAACAAGAGTCACCCTGAGCTGACGGAGTTCCACCCTCAGGGCTTCCCTGTGGCCCTGGGACTCAATAGAAATGGCTTGCCGCAGAGTCTCCAGTGCCGCCCGTCTGTCCCTGTTGGATGCCAACATGTCCTCCCTGTGTGACTGGCAAATGGAGTCTGTTGCCTGCTGTAGTTGTTCCATCAGCATTTCTTGGGGGACAATAGAAGTGGCCACCCTATCCATGGCCTGAGCCATCATCTCAGATGATGCTGCCTGTTGGTTTGCCATACTGTATATGGATTGCTCCCATGCGGTATTGCCAGGTGGCGTACGGCCACAGCGTCGGCGGGCACCACACCTGTGTGGGGCAAGGCGAACTGCACCTTGCTGTGCCGGCACTGCCTGTGGCTACAGGACTGCATTCCCCCTCTGATCTGCTGGCCCAGGAACAGGATCAGATGTTGCGGAGTGTGACCCTGCATCCGTAACCACCAAAGGCGGACCTACCAACACTGACAACCCCATTGAGGGTTCTACCCCTGGTGCAGGTGGGTTGGACAGCACAGAATCCCTCCCAGAAACACTTACCTGCGACCGCACATAGGTCTCATCATCCGAATCGACACCTGAATAGAGCTCGGGGGAGGTGCACCCAGAGACACCCCTTGAGATAATGGTCTGCAGCAAGTGTGGGTTCTCACCCACCACCACACCAAGTCCCTCACTGGTGCCCGGTCGGGCCTGGGTCTGCACCATCTCCACAACCACTGCAGTATCAAGTGCATCATCCCCTGCAAGGACATGAAAGAAGAGAAATGGGAACAGGCATTAGCACCATGGCACACAATTAGGGCTGAGAAGCAACAGAAACAGTACTTCATTGACACATGTCCCACATGACTATAACCCTCCCATGCATGCACCGTCACTGCGTATGAAGGGGAGGCAAATGGCACACATTGATGACACCAAGATGGAAGACCAAAACATTTGCTGCATGCTGGCTAGCAGTGCCATCTCACATTGGCCTGTGATTGGCATATCCAATACACATTCATGACACATGCCATCACACAGATGGCATGTACCATAGCCATGTCACGCATGTGACAATAGGACAGAGAAATGCCTAGTGAAAGTGGTGGAATGCAAACAATCAGCCTGAATGAACACAGAATAATATGCAAATATGTTGTGGCAAGATGACACTTCAAGGGCAACTGGCGTGAGGTTGGGCTGAATGTCTACTGTTGCCAGAAGGGATACTGCAATACCCAAATCCTGGTGTGCAGAATGTATTGGATGAGGCACATGGGTGACCCAAACCACTCAGGCACACACACCCTCACCTGGCACTCAATCAGAAGCCCTCACACACACACCATGCACATGGATGACACACACATGCATGTGCACTCACCGGACAATGCCTCATAATCTGGCAGGTCTCCCACGCCTTGGATCTGTTCCTCCGTGACGTAGGTCCCAGCAACATACTCATGTGGAGTGAGTTCAATGTCCTCTGCTGGAGACCCACCTCCAGTCACTAGAGTTGCGGCATGACTTTTGAGGCCGGCTTTTTCTTTGCCCTGCGCTTCAGGTCATTCCAGCGCTTGTAGCAATCATTAGCTGTGCGCCTCACGAATCCAAGGGCACTTATGATGTCCGCAATGGTCTGCCAGTGTGCCTGACGTTGTGCAGGTGTGGTCTTGCATCCTGCTGTAATCACCATTTCGCTGTCATGTGCGGATACATACTCCACAAGTGCATCAAGTTCGGCCTGATTGAAGCTGGGCTTCCTTGGTGGGCCGGACTGTGTAGCCGTGTCTGGGGCATCAGCCTGTAAAGGACGAGCACTCTTCCTCTTCCGCTTGGAAGGTAGTGGGGATCCTGAGTGTCCTACGCCGCTCTGGACACTAGGGGCAGGAGCCCGGTGGACTGTGGACTAGGAGTGTGGGAATGAACACTCACCATGGGACTTGGTGCAGGCATTAGCTGAAGTGTGATGTAGTCAGGGGGAACGTCAGCAGGATGGACTGGGACCGACACTGTCCTGGCTGGGAGACTCAGACCTGGGGTGGATGGAGCCGCAGCTGCCCCTGCAGCCTCCCCACCCTGCCTACTCGGGGCAGCAGATGACATAGCTGCCCCTGATCCACGTGGCCTGGTGACACCAACGTGCACCGCCACACGTGGCCTAGACCTGCTGACCTGGAAGTCAGCCATGGAGTCACCCTGTGCCAGGTCTGGTGCCACAATGGACTGGTCCAACAAGGGCTGAGCAGGGATGGTGTCAACCACGTTACCCTCAACCGGGGGGAGGGGCATGGGTGTCCCTGACTGGTCACCCACACATGGGGGGCTAGGGGCACCCTGCAAGTCCCGGCCACGTTCCCTACCATATCCACCACGGCCACCTCCTGAGGCTCGGGCACCTTTGCCACCCTTACCGCGTGCTTGCCTCCCAACCATGGCACTGATGTTGTTGTGCATATGGGAGTTGCAGTAAACTATTGTCCTGGGCAATTGGGGGTCAAAGGGGTAAGGTACTAGATGGAATTCGTACCCTAGTGCTCTAGCAAGGCTGTATGTGACCCCTGGGGGAAGATGACGGGTCACGCAACGCACAGGCACCCCAAAAAAGGGAGATAATGTGCATGCAACCCCTCCTAGACCACGTGCGTGAAAAAATAAACCTGCACTACGCTGTGGCACCCAGAAACACAAAAATGAATGTATGCGTGTCACACGCAGCCTAGACTGACCTCTGAAGGGGTACGCAAAACACGGGGCAAGCACAGATGTTAAATACGTGCGCGACTCACCGTCTGCCAGGAATAATCGCGTGAAAAATATGTGCGTGTGCGCGTTGGCAACACCCCCGCCAAAAGAAGAATTGTACACTGTCTGAGGAGACAGGACAACAGAAGAAGTGAACGCTGTTTGAGGAAACAGGCCCAGGAAAAAGACAAAAAGAGAAAAAGCTGTCAGAGGTAACAGGGAGTACGAACTTGGAACGCCGTGAAGTAAATCGCGTGTGAACCGACAAGAAGTACAGATTTCACCCACTCGCTCTCCACGAAAAGCACGTACAAGGAAATGGCGTTCTACACGTACCTTTTAAACATGCCCACACGTCCAGTGTCACTTCCGCTTGTACGCGCTAAGGCCCTATCATCCAATTACACGAGCTGACACTCTGTCGTGCAGTCATTGGACGTGTAACATGCACCCGTGTACAGGGAAACGCCCGCGCACGCACGTCACAGACGCGCGTACGCGCTGAGGTCCTTTCCACCAATTGCACGCTATGACACTCTGACGTGCTTATTTTTTCTACGTGCCATGGAAAACGCACGTGAGCGTAACGTCGTAGACGCGCCTACATGCTGAGGGCCTTTGGGCCAATGAATTCGCATACATGTGCCGACGCGCTTACGCGCTAAGGCCCTTTCCTCGAATTACATGCAGACGTGCTGGATTTTCACGTGCCAAATCACTCCGAATCAAGCTAGCTACGCGTAAGCACACGGAAGACCACGCTCCTGCCCAGAAGGCCGAATTACTGCCCCCGAGAGCCCCCAGCACGCTCCCACCTGCCATCTGCTGCTGCCTGATTGCCTACTGCCCACGTGCCCTGCCATTTGCTGCCTGCACATCAGCCAGGGGTGCTGTTTCTGTTACCCCCCCTGCTGGAACCGAAGACCTCCGACTGGGATTCCATCGCTCCACAGACCAGCCCCAGGTCCCAGTTGCCCACCCACTCCTGCCTCTGGGGTTGTCATGTTGGGCACTGCAACATCTGGCACCACTGGAACCCCCGGCCAGAGAGGCAGAGGGGCACCAGCTTCACTGCCACCGAAGTTGGTGTCCTGGTGGAGCAAGTCCTGGGGCAGTATGATGACCTCTTCGAAAGTTTGCGCGCCAACAAGGAAGGACGGACTCGGATCTGGGCGGACATCGTGACTGACATCAACGCAGAGGGGGTGGCAGTCTGACTATTCCATCATGTCAAGAAGCGCTGGGAGGACTTCAGGTCCAGGACCCTCAACAAGGCCCGGCGCCTCTTGAAGGCAGCGGATGCTAAGGGGCGCCGGGGCCACTTGTCGGACGATCAGATGAGGGTCCTGGAACGCATATCCCCAGCGCTCCACGTCCAGGTCCTTGAGAGGCAGACCCTTCTGGAGTCGAGCGGTAAGTGTACATGCATCATGATTGTAAACTGTGCGTGTGGTGGTGTGCCAGTAGTGTGCAGGTTGCACATGTGTTTTTATGGGGCCAAGTATGGGGGGGGGGAGTGTACAGGGCCGTGAGGCTAACACATGTGAGGGCTCTCATGTGTGAGACATGGATGGTGCTTGTGTGTGTAGGCTTGCATGCCAAATGCAGATGTGTGGGCACACATGTTAGGATGAATGTGTATGTAAGTAGGCATGTTCGTGATGTCACACATGGATGTTGGTTTCAGCTGCATGTATCAGCACTGTGTACATGTGCATGTGTGTGTATTTGACAAGGGTGCAACAGTGATGCAACATGGATGCATGTGACAGAGGGATGTGGAAGCCTGATTGGCAGATGTGACATGGATGCCAATCTGAACACTGCGACAGTTGGCAGAGGTGTACACATGCATGCAAGTGTGGTGGTGTGTGTGCATGTGTAGTGCACTCCCTGTGTTGCATGTGATGTCTGGCTCCCCTTTGCCTGCTCATGCTGTTGTATGTGTATGGATGGCACTGGCTGTTGCATTATGGCTGTGTATGGCTCATGTGTGCGAGTTGAAATGACATGTGTGTTGGCGATTGTGATGCCATGTCTGAGGTTTCCAAATGCCACTCATGTACAACTGTCATGTGTGTATGTGTCCATTGTACAGTGCCCTGATGCCTGTGTTTTATTTCTCCCTGTCTGCAGCGTCAACTGATGAAGAGGGCGGAGATGGTGCTGTGGAGCACAGCGGCAGGGATTGCACCGCCAGCCGGAGACGCAAGGCCCGGCTCCCCTCCCAGGTTGTCATCTCGTCGGGGAGTGAGGAGTCTGGTGCCGCGTCCCAGGCCGCAGCTACCGGGGGGAGGTCCAAGAGGCGGAGGTCAGAGTTGGACTTCTCGGCAGCAGAAGGGGCCGCTGGGACCCCACAGGGCCCAACGGGGGAAGATGGCACGGAGTCATCCAGGTTGGTGGGGGTTTGGTGGAGGAGGAGGCCGTGCAAGCGACAGAGACGGGGTCTGGAGGTGGGGATTCCACTGGTGCTAGTGGTGCAGTGCAGGGCCAGGGACAGGAGGCAGCACAGGCCGCCGCAGAGGTGCCTGTGTGCAATCCTGTCCCTGATCCTGTCACTGCATCATCTTGCACCAGCAGGGATGCCTATGTCCAGACCCGCTTTCAGGCAGGGGATGAGCTTACAAAAACTGGCCTTCCTCTGCCTGCGGACGTGGCTATCCAAGTACGGGTTGAGCCTGTCCTGACTGGTGTGGCGTTGCGTCAACGGGCCATGCGAGGTGACCTGCAGTCTTTTCATGAGGAGACTGCACGTCATCTCGAATGGCTCGTTGACCGTGTCGGCCTACTGGGACAGGTCACCCAGGCCGGATTCCTCCGTTTGCTGGAGCTTGTTCCAACCCCCTCCTCAACTGAACACCCTATGCGCCAGTCGTCCTCTGTGCCATATTTCCACCCATTTGTCACCTGGGTGCCCTGTGGAGCTGCCTCTGACGGTGCGGCCAGGCTGGTGGAGGACACATCCCTGCCACAGTCGGGAGTCGGACGTCCAGCAGGGGTGGCCACATCAACGACTGCACCCCGGCCGGTGGAGGATGTGCAGGCAGCAGGAGCCAGGGCACGGGCACAGGCACAGCAGCAGCGAGGTGGGAGCCATGATGGCTCAGGGCCTTCGACATCGGAGGGGCAGGCATCGGCCGGAGGGCAGGAGGACCCAGGACGGGAAGTGTCTTCCGTGTGGCAGCGGTTGGGCCACGCCATAGATGCGGAGCGGCAGCAGGCGGAAGAGGCACGGCTCACGGTGGTCAGGGCGGAGAACTCCATGCGGAGGGCCTCAAGGCGGGCCGAGTGCCTCGAGGCAATCCGCAGGGAGTTGGAGGAGAACATGTCATCGACCCTGCGGACCCTCGGGGCCATGGAGGAGGACCGCCTCCGGGACATTGAGCAGGAGTTCGATGATGCCCTGGCCCGGAACATCTAGAAGTGAGCCGTCAGACTAGCCCGCTGCCCTTGTAAATAGTTCTTTAGTGTTAAGTTTCCTTTCGGTTTTGTTTTGTTTTGGGGTGCTTGGACAATGCCCCAACTTCTTGTATATAGTTCTTCATTAGGTAGTATTTTATTTTATAGGTTTCATTTAAAGGATTGGGCACATGGACCCTGGATGTTCACCTTGTACATAGTTTGACAATGGATTTTGATTTTTGATTTTTTTTTTACATGGATCAAGGGTTTTTTCTTATTTTGGAACCTTGGATTTATTTTCTCAGACTGACACTTTGGAGACTTGCTTTTGGATTGCCTTTCATTTGGATTTCATGCATCTTTTTCATTTATTGGGCATGCTGGATTTCATTTATTATTTCCATTTTCTTCTGTTCCATTTCATTGCCTTGCTTTTCTGTTTAATACATTATAATTTGGTACTTCAATGTGTGGTATTCTCTCTTTGGTTTCATGCATGTCACAATGGGTGTTCTATCATTCACATGCTGTCATTGTGTGGGTTTGACGGATATGTGTTGATGTGCAGACTAGCCATTTGGGATGCATCATGTGCGGGTGATTTCTTTGTCGGGTGGATGTCATACCTGGTGGTGTGTTCGGACTGGGGTGGCGTAGGCAGTGTATTAAGTGGGCATGGGGGCCATGATTATGGATCGTCATGAGGTGTTGGGGGGACATGTATGGGGGCCTGCTGGCAGGTGCCCTGCACTGCTGGGGGGTGGGGGTGCTGGGAGACATGAGTGGGGGTCTGCTGGCAGATGCCCTGCACTGCTGGGGGGTGGGGGTGCTGGGAGACATGAGTGGGGGCCTGGTGGAGGGTGCCCCACAGTGCTGGGGGGTGGGGGTGCTGATAGACATGAGTGGGGGCCTGGTGGAGGGTGCCCCACAGTGCTGGGGGGTGGGGGTGCAGGGGGACATGCGTGGGGGCCTGCTGGCAGGTGTCCCACAGTGCTGGGGGGTGGTGGTGCAGGGGGACATGAGTGGGAGCCTGCTGGCAGGTGTCCCACAGTGCTGGGGGGTGGGGGTGCTGGGTGACATGAGTGGGGGCCTGGTGGAGGGTGCCCCACAGTGCTGGGGGGTGGTGGTGCAGGGGGACATGAGTGGGGGCCTGCTGGCAGGTGTCCCACAGTGCTGGGGGGAGGGGGTGCTGGGAGACATGAGTGGGGGCCTGGTGGAGGGTGCCCCACAGTGCTGGGGGGTGGGGGTACAGGGGGACATGAGTGGGGGCCTGCTGGCAGGTGTCCCACAGTGCTGGGGGGTGGTGGTGCAGGGGGGCATGAGTGGGGGCCTGCTGGCAGGTGTCCCACAGTGCTGGGGGGTGGGGGTGCAGGGAGACATGAGTGGGGGCCTGGTGGAGGGTGCCTCTGGATGCTGGGGGGTGGGTGTGCAGTGAGACATGAGTGGGGGCCTGGTGGAGGGTGCCCCTGGATGCTGGGGGGTGGGTGTGCAGGGGGACATGAGTGGGGGCCTGGTGGAGGGTGCCCCTGGATGCTGGGGGGTGGTGGTGTAGGGGGACATGAGTGGGGGCCTGCTGGCAGGTGTCCCACAGTGCTGGGGTGTGGGGGTGCTGGGAGACATGCGTTGTTGATCAGTAGTGCAGGCTGACATGTGGCTTGGCTGGGGGGCATGCCCATGGTGGATGGTCTGCCTGTGGGACATGAGCAGGGGTGCAGGGTAGTCGCCTGTGGTGTGGGCTGCCTGCAGGGGCTGTGGAGGATGTAGAGGGAACACCTGGGAGGACCCACACGGCCAATTCACGTGTAGTACTCCCCGGAACCTCTGAAATACACGTACCCTGCTGAATTTGCGTGTAAAACTTCCCACGCACCCCTAAATGACGTGCAAAGGGGTACGCGACAAACATCGACACCCGCTGTGTGAATAATAACGTGTGCGTGTATTTCGTGGGTGCGCGGGAAGTTTAACACGCGATCGGGCCTGGGGGAGCAGGGTACCACTCACCGTCTGTCTTGCGTGTAGAAGAACACGTAGCCAACACCCACCCGCTGTGAAGTAATAGCGTATGAACCCCAACGCCTGCAGAACACACGCACTGCACCCCACGAAAAGCACGTACTGAGCAATGGAAATCCATGTGGGATCTTCAAGCCCTGCCAGGGCAACGCCCGTGCGCGATACGTCACAGACGCGCTTACATGCTAAGGGCCTTTGGTCCAATGGAATCGCGTATGCGTGCTGACGCGCTTACGCGCTAAGGGCCTTTCCTCGAATTACACGCTAACGTGCAGAATTTTCACGTGCCAAATCACTCCGTATCAAGCTGGCCACGCGTAAGCACAGGGAAGACCACGCTCCTGCCCAAAAGGCCGAATTACTGCCCCCCAGAGCCCTGAGCAGCCTCCCACGAGCCATCTGCTGCTGCCTGCCTGCCTTCCTGCTGCCACCGTGCCCTGCCATTTGGTGCCTGCACATCAGCCATCTGCACGGGTCCAGTTGCTGTGTCCACCCCTGTTGGAACAGAAGACTCCCGACTGGGATACCATCACTCCACAGCCCAGCCCCAGGACCCAGTTGCCCACCCACGCCTGCCTCGGGGGTCGCCATGTCGGGGCAAACACCATCCGAGACCACTGGCGACCCCCAGCCAGAGGGGCAGAGGGCCACCAGCTTCAGTCAGAAGGAAGTTGGTGTCCTTGTGGAGCTTGTCCTGGGGCATTATGATGCCCTCTTCAAGCGCTGGGAGGACTTCAGGTCCAGGACCCTCAACAAGGCCCGGCGCCTCTTGAAGGCAGCGGATGCTAAGGGGTGCCGGGGCCACTTGTCGGAAGATCAGATGAGGGTCCTGGAACGCATATCCCCAGCGCTCCACGTCGAGGTCCTTGAGAGGCAGACCCGTCTGGAGTCGAGCGGTAAGTGGCCAAGCATTGCTGTGTGAGACAGGGCATGTTGCAGTGTGCTGGTTGTCTGATACTTACACGCACGTCATCACGAAGAGCACCGTGCCAACGTGGCCCGGTTGGGAGAGCCCATGGTCGGGGGTTTCGTACATGTGTCGGGCACTCTGGCGACCCTCTCCTCCTCTTGGAGGCTATGCGCCAGTCGTTCTCCATGCCGTCTTCCGGCCCAGATGCCACCAGGGCCCCCTGTGGACCTGCCCCGACCAACGCAGCCAACTCGGTGGGGATCCCATCCCTGCCACAGTCGGGAGTCGGAGGTCCAGCAGGGGTGGACACACCAGCAACTGGACTCCAGCAGATGGAGGATGTGACGGCGTCGGTGGATTCCATCAGCCTGGATGCCGTCGTGCTGGCACAGGCAGTTGCGTCGGAGGCAGCGGCAGGCTCAACGTGGGAGGCATTATGGCTCGGGGCCATCAACATCAGGGGTGCAGGCATCGGCCGGAGGGCAGGAGAACCCTGGAATGGGAGTGTCTTCCGTGTGGGAGTGGTTGGGCCAGCAGATAGGTGCGGAGCGGCAGCGTGCAGAGGAGGAACGGCTCACAATGGTCAGGGCGGAGAACTCCATACGGAGGGCGCTGAGGCGGGCTGAGTGCCTCGCAGGGAGTTGGAGCTGGACACTGCATTATCCCCTCGAGACCTCAGGGCCAGGGAACATGCCCACCTCCAAGCCATTGAACAAGAGTTCGATGATGCCCTGGCCCATGACAACAACCAGTGAGCCGTCGGACTAGCCCGCTGCCCTTGTAAATAGTTATGTAGTTAGTGTTAGGTTTCCTTTGCTTTTTAATTTTTTTTGGACCTTTTGGACAATGGACCACATTTTTCTATATAGTTATTAGGTAGTATTATTAGATAGGTTTCATTTCTTCTGTTGGGATCATGGACCCTGGATTGTTTATCTGTATATAGTTGAGTGTTGGATTTTATTTTTTTATTTGGAATTTACCCATGGAGCAATGGTTTTCGGTTTGGATTTTCCATTGGATTTACTTTTTTGAACTGTGACTTTGGACACCTTCCCGCGCACCCCTGGAACACACGCACCCAGGACAATCGCGTGTGGAACTTCCCGCGCACCCCTGAAAGACACGTACCCTGCTGAATTTGCGTGTGAAACTTCACGCGCACCCCTGAAATACACGTGCCCTGATGGAATCGCATGTGAAACTTCCCACGCACCCCTGAAATACACGTACCATGCTGAATTTGCGTGTGATACTTCCTGCGCACCCCTGGAATACACGCACCCAGGACAATCGCATGTGGAACTTCCCGCGCACCCCTGAAATACACGTACCCTGCTGAATTTGCGTGTGAAACTTCCCGCGCACCCCTGAAATACACGTGCCCTGATGGAATCGTGTGTGAAACTTCACGCGCACCCCTGTAATACACGTACCCAGGACAATCGCGTGTGAAACTTCCCGCGAACCCCTGAAATACACGTTCCCCGCTTGGCGTTTGCTGTTTGGCAGCCCTGTGAACTGGTCCAGGGTTAGCGCAGACATTTGCGATGAATTGGGGATTTTGATGGCTTTTCCTTGCGCAAGGGCGTTCTTGGGGGCGTAACTGGCGCTGCTGCAGGGTCGCTGCGCCACTCTGCGCCACGGCTGGTTTTGGAGGCTCAAATCCATGAATACGCTGTGCGATGAAATGGATTTTATCGCACGCGGCTGGCGCAGTGTATCGTACGGGGACAATGTGCGCCAGCCGCGTGCGCCACTTTTGTGCGAAATTCTATGAATTACCCTGATAATCTGCATGTAAGAAACATCAAAGAGATAAAGCAATACATTCACAGTTAAGTAAAACCAGAAGGTGCCATAATGTATTGCAGTTTTAGATGAGAGTTCTTTAGAGGCAATAGAGAGTCCCACCTAGAAATGAAAAAGCACATATAAGTAGGTAAAGACTTTTCTATCTGGGCTGGCAAGTTCAAGAAGTGACCAAGGAAGACCAGTAGTTTGGGTACTATTATCGTTGTGCAAACGTGCCACAAGCAGCAGTTCCTGAAGTTGCAGTGGAAAGAAGAAAACCCTCATGAGTCTCTTGAAGATGGAGACGAGGTCCGGGGATAAGGAACGAGAAGAAGAAAAGCCTTACCAGCAGTGCCAGAGAGTGAGGAGAGCAATACCCTGGGACTGAAAAAGCATTTCTGCAGCAGGCGGCTGGCAGTTTCCAGATGTGGTTGCTGTGTACATTTTTCAATGACCACCGAGCGATCCAGCAATGAGTCACCAGTGCAAGAGGGACCCCAAGACCCTTGGGAAGAACGACTATTTTCAATCTGGTGATTTCACATTGGGGATTGGAGCCAGAGGAGCTGATGTGCGGTTGGTGGTAGTAGTCGATGCAGAGTTCCCACGTCACACTCGGACACAAGGTTCGGCACCTGAGGCTGAGGTTATGGGTGAGGACCCAGTGAAAAATGATTATTTGTGATTTGCTTGAATAGTCGCACCAGAGAGGAGTCAGCCACGGAAGGAGGACTGGGAGGGGAAATTGGCTGTGCATTCACAGGAGTTTAGGGTGCACATGCCTCTGGAGCTTCCTGGTTGACAGCGGTAGAACCAGAGTGCTTGCTTGTGGTCCTGCGGTGAAGATTCTCTGGTGGGTTCAGCACAGAGAGTATTTTTATATTGAGTTTTGACAACAAAGGGGCACTGATTTCCTGGTTCCAGCGATTCAGGCGCTGTCAGGAGCTTCAGGGAGACGAGGCCTTTGAGGAGGAGCTGTGATCCAGTTTTGCTGACTAGATCAGGGGAAGGAGCCCTGCTGGGAGTTCCTTCTGGTAGTTCTGGAGAGGCAGAACTTCACCTTTGGTTTATTCCGAGTGTCAAAAGATGCTGGTGCAGAGCTTCAGCCCTTCCTTCAACAGCAGGCCTTCCAAAGTGCTGGGTCAAGTTCCAGCTGTTGATAAGGTGAGTGGCTAAGGGTAAGAGAGTCTGCATGTATCCCTCTCAGGAGGCAGTGAGTGAACACAGCACCCAATCACAGAGCAAGCATAATTCAGACCGAGGGGTCGTCCAATGGCAGACCATCCCTCCAAACACCCATGTGTTCTGGAAGGGTTTCTCACAAAAAGGAGTGAATCCACACTGTCGCAAAACAGGCATCTGTGTATGCCAACTAGAACTGGTTTCAGCCTGACTACAGCCCCTTGTCCTGGGATACAGGCATCCTTACAGGCATCATATGGCCAAAGATGGCCACGCCCTCTCACATACACAACAAAGGACAAAACAAAAGGTCTTTGCTGCAAAAAAATTCTACCTCAATGTTGCTGAATTGGCTAAGGGGTCAAGAAGGTCCCAGCCAGACAAAATGGATTCCACCCAATGGAACCATATCAGACATGCGAAAAAAGCCACCTGCAGCCTAGCCACATGACTAACATAGAGAGAGTACCCTCTCTGGGACACTATGCAGTGCCTTTGAGGTACCCCGGCCTTGCTGGATCAAAGAGTTCTGGCAGGTGTGTACAAATTAATTTTTTTGATGCAATTTCTGGGCCCCTGCGGTACATCCAGACTAGTCAAAATGAAAGCCATTTCTGGAACACTCCTTCCATACTGGCAAGGTTTGCTCAGTGAGTCTCTCATGAGCTTGGAGACGCCCAATTTGTAGTGAGCACTACTTCAATATTCAATCTTTGGTTATAAATGTATTGTTGCTTACTCTGTTCAACCTATTGAGGTTGCATCAAATAATTGTCATTGCGTTTGTTCCAAGCGTTCAACAATATTTTAATTTTAGTCTTTAATTAGCAGAGGCCCAGCCGATGCATTTCGGACGGTCTGTCCTTCTTCAGGGCGGGCTCGTTTTTTTTCCTTCACTCGCACATCATCAACTTATCCGCTCCTTCCATACTGCCTTAATTAAACATTTTAAAGCCCTATCTAGGCATGAACAAGGCTGGAAAAAATATACATTTGCTAAATTAGCACAATCACGCTGTGCTGATAATTTTATGAGATACCAGTTCAATCAAAACACACAGCCCACACGTGCTTCGACCTTCACAGTCTTTTTCCAGGCGTTGAAGCAAGGTATCCTGGAATGTACCAATTGCTGCCAATAAATGAAACCTCCAAATAAAGAGGATTTCCAGTTCTTGAATATACATTCTGAAACCGCTAGTATTAAGCCGCTAGTGCGGTAAATAAGGGCCTTTCGGCACATACTGCAAACTCATTTTCTATGCCGTTGACTCGATGTTTAGGGGAAAAAACTAACATTTTGTAAAAAAGAAATGCTTATCTCTGGGATCTGTTAGTTAAACATTTGAACTGCTTGATTAGTGCTTGAGAAATGTTCAGCAAGCCATATCCCTTTGTGTAGGGTAGTCTCCTTTCTGTCTGCACGGTAGCAGTGATAGAGTGAGCTTCTCTTTCTTGATGAAATTGTTAAGAAAGCTGGGTTTTTCGATTTGACTCAGACTTTCTGCATGCACTTTCTTCACTCTTAGACACATCTACATGCTTTCAATAGATTCTGTTTTGGAAACTCTCCCTCTAGCATTCTCTTCCAAGAGACTCTTGCACCTAGAAACATTTGTGTATAGGCGCTTTATAAATGCCATATCATATCAAATAGAAGACAACCTCTTGTTCTAACTGGTCCTTGTGTGGAAGAGTTTAAAAACATAGGGTTTCTAGTGGAAAGGGGAAGACTGCTAAGACTGTATCACAGGATACTGCCTGCCGTACACAATTTCTTTAGTTATTTCTTCTCGAGCTGAGCGAAACAGAGAAACTCCTCCCCCAATGCAGTGCTGAGGGGCAGAGGTCACTGTAAGGAAACCGTGTGGTTTTTGAGCTGCTGCTGAGTGAGTAGTTACACTACGCTGTATGCTTCAGAATGGACAATTTTAATTTGGGCTGTTGGGTGTTGCGACACCGATAAGCCGAAACTATGCATTACAGGACAGAGAAATGGCAAATGAGGAGGGGGACACAGCTTGTAGGTGTTTGGTTATTGGGCCTCCCATTCACTACCAATGGCCATGCTAATCTCTATGGGCATTTCCACGCAGTTCCTGACGCTTTCTGTCCAAACATCTCCTCATGGGAACTCCTTGTGCTTGCTTTAATCAAGCCTTGTCATCAAACGTTGCACTCAGAATGCCTGCCTGTGTTTTTTCAAAGCAGTCTTCTGAGAGTTAATGACTTAATTGGAGTTGTAAACCAGCTACTGGTGTAATATAAATGTCTTAACCAGGTCTGGCTTCAGCCATTGTATATATAAGCTCTCTGTGTGTCTTTCACTGAAGTCCTGTTAAAAACTAGCATGGCCAAGCCAACAGTTTTGGTATTAGGCTTGCCAGGCACTGCTATTAGATGCCCAGCAGTGCTTAATTTGTAAAATAATAAGTGGCAGGGCCCAATATATTTTCTAGTATGCTTGTGACACATCGGGTGGGCAGCTCACCACCACTGTTGCTGCCAACCACAGCTGTTCTCCACAGTGTCAACATATTTGGGGTTAAAGCTACGACTCACACAGACTAATTGGGGTTGATGGATGCACTGCCTACAGCAGAAATGCGATTTAAAAATACCAATCAACATAACACAAAATAACATAACATACTAGTTTTGTCTTGAAATTAGACACATGTTTAAATGCTTCTTTAAACACGTAATCCTCAATAACATTGTGATGGGGTTCTTTAGTTGGCAAGTGGAATGTATTGACTGTCTAGCCACAGAAAACAGATCCATCATGCTTTCCTCCTATGGTAAATGTACCCTGGAATTGCCCTGGATTTGGTGCTTCTTGTTGTCAATCCACCCTGCTGTTGGCAGTGCCTCCAGTTATTGGAGTAGCAGAGCTGGACCAATGTCCTGCATAGACTGAAGCAGTGTGTTGGAATAGGCAGCATGGGCACCCAGCATTGTCAACTTCCAAATCATTGTTATTCATGAACATTGATAGCTAGCACTGCCAAGTCAGTGCAGGTCATCGGGTTCATTAATTACAATGAGGCAGCCCAGGATGCTGGGGTGTGTGACCAGTGCACACCTTTTTTGCTTGTTATGTGGCTACTAATGACTGACAGATAAAATAATAAAATTGCCAAAACACGGTACACCATATCATAATGAAACTGAGTCTGAAATAGTAAGTGCCAGGGCTCATAAATAAGTGACAGGACTGGGCCCTGGCAAAACCCCGCACAAATTAAGCACTCAAGCCCAGGTACTGGCACCTGCTACCATCAATATGCAGTCAATAGTGCTACGGCTAGGGCTGGCAAATGCCTTTGCTATGCCTACACAATAGCCTAAACTGTTGGCATTGCCAATTCTCCTTGTATGTGGAGATGCTATACTCCATGTGGGTAAGTGAACCACTTAGGAGGTTGAACCCTCCCTGTGGTCCAGTTTCCGAGAAGCATCATCGAGGCTAGCACTCAAGCATGCTTCACAAAACATGTTATCACAAGGGCAAGGATTGCCACAAGGCCAATATAACAGTTTCTGTTGGCAAAACCCAACTGGTCTTGTGGCTCCTGGAAACATCTGTGTGTAGGCACCATACAAATGTCCAATAAATAAAAATAAATCAGTCATGTGGTGCGATGTGCTAGCACATCCCTACACCTGCGTGCTGAAAAGCTGAGCTGGATTTACAGAGGGCCTCTGAGGGTGCACATCAAAAACAGGTGCTCTTTTTCTCATCCTGCGGGCAGTTGCACAATAGGATGGGAAAAAGCAAAGAATGCCCAAAAAAAAGTTTTAAAATGCATTAAAGAAATTGGGCTTTGTCTGGATGGGGTGGGTATTTTTGACTGTGATTTGCACCATTGGGCACTTTCTTGGGTTCCTGGTGTGTAGGCACTGGTCGGTCTCCCAATATATAGTGTCTTGGTCTCACTCGTTCTCATTGGACTCTTTTACAGCCACCAAAGTATAATGTAGCAAAAGTCTGATTCTTGGTATTTTGAGGCTTACAATTATCTTTTGATCTGCCAGGGGATAGGGCCCGAGTCACACTATCTCTTTCGCCGGACTCTTTCTTTCTATCCCTCCGTCAGCGTTCACTGCCTCTAAGTTCCCTTCATTGTAATTTGGTTTTGTCTCAGGTGAACCCTTGTGCTTGTGTGCCCTGTCTCTCTCTTTCTCTCCGCCAGCGTTCACTGGCTCTAACTTCCCTTCATTGTGATTCGGCGTGTCCCAGGTGCAGTCTTCTGCTTCTGTGCCCTCTCTCTCTTTTTCTCTCTGACAGTGTTCACTGGCTCTAACTTCCCCTCATTGTGATTCGGCTGTGTCCCAGGTGCCGCCTTGTGCTTCTGTGCCCTCTCTCTCTCTCTCTTTCTCGCCGTCAACGTTCACTGGCTCCGAGTTCCCTTAATTTTGATTTGGTGGTGTCCCAAATGCAGCCGTGTGCTTCTGTGCCTTCTCTCTCTCTCGCTTTCTGTCTGTCAGCGTTCACTGGCTCGAACTTCCCTTCATTGTGATTCGACTGTGTCCCAGGTCCAACCTTGTGCTCTGACCCCCCTCTCTCTCTCTCTCTATCAGCGTTCACTGGCTCTAAATTCCCTTCATTGTGATTCGGCTGTGTCCCAGGTGCAGCCTTGTGCTTCTGAGCCCTCTCTCTCTCCGTCAGCGTTCACTGGCTCAATGTTCCCTTCATTCTGATTTGGCTGTGTCCCAGCTGCAGCCGTGTGCTTCTGTGCCCTCTTTCTATCTGTCAGCGTTCAATGGCTCAAAGTTCCCTTCATTGTGATTCTGTGATGCTGCGTCCAAGGTGAAGCTTTGTGCTTCTGGGCGCTCTCTCTCTCTCTCTCTCTTCCTCCCCATCCCCTCCGTTAGCGTTCACTGGCTCCAAGTTCCCTTCATTGTGATTCAGCTGTGTCCCAGGTGCAGCCCTGTGCTTCTCTGCCCTCTCTCTCTCTCTCTCTCTCTCTCTTCCACTCCAGCAGCGTTTACTGGCTCTAAGTTCCCTTCATTGTGATTCAGCTGTGTCCCAGGTGCAGCCCTGTGCTTCTCTGCCCTCTCTCTCTCTCTCTCTCTCTCTCTCTCTCTCTCTTCCACTCCAGCAGCGTTTACTGGCTCTAAGTTCCCTTCATTGTGATTTGGCTGTGTCCCCGGTGCAGCCTTATGCTTCTGTGCCCTCTTTCTGTCTGTCAGCGTTCACTGGCTCTAAGTTCCCTTCATTGTGATTCAGCTGTGTCCCAGGTGCAGCCCTGTGCTTCTCTGCCCTCTCTCTCTCTCTCTCTCTTCCACTCCAGCAGCGTTTACTGGCTCTAAGTTCCCTTCATTGTGATTTGGCTGTGTCCCCGGTGCAGCCTTATGCTTCTGTGCCCTCTTTCTGTCTGTCAGCGTTCACTGGCTCTAAGTTCCCTTCATTGTGATTCAGCTGTGTCCCAGGTGCAGCCCTGTGCTTCTCTGCCCTCTCTCTCTCTCTCTCTCTCTCTTCCACTCCAGCAGCGTTTACTGGCTCTAAGTTCCCTTCATTGTGATTTGGCTGTGTCCCCGGTGCAGCCTTATGCTTCTGTGCCCTCTTTCTGTCTGTCAGCGTTCACTGGCTCTAGGTTCCCTTCATTGTGATTCGACTGTGTCCCAGGTGCAGCCTGTTGCTTTTGAGCCCTCTCTCTCTTTCTCTCTGTCAGTGTTCACTGGCTCAAGGTTCCCTTCATTGTCATTCTGCTGTGTCCCAGGTGCAGCCTTGTGCTTCTGTGCCCTCGTTCTTTCTATCCCTCTGTCAGCGTTCACTGGCTCCAAGTTCCCTTCATTGTGATTCGGCGGTGTCCCAGGTGCAGCCTTGTGCTTCTGTGCCCTCTCTTTCTCTCTGTCAGCGGTCACTAGCTCCAAGTTCCCTTCATTGTGATTCAGCGGTTTCCCCAGGTGCAGCCTTGTGCTTCTGTGCCCTCTCTCTCTCTTTCTCTCCGTCAGCATTCACTGGCTCTAAGTTCCCTTCTTTGGGATTCGTCTGTGTCCCAGGTGCAGCCTTGTGCTTCTGAGCCCTCGCTCTCTTTCTCTTCATCAGTTTTGACTGGCTCAAAGTTCCCTTCATTGTGATTCGGCTGTGTCCCAGCTGCAGCCGTGTGCTTCTGTGCCCTCTTTCTGTCTGTCAGCATTCACTGGCTCAATGTTCCCTTCATTGTGATCCATCTGTGTCCATGGTGAAACCTTGTTTTCCTGTGCCCTCTCTCTCTCTCTTTCTCTCCATTAGCGTTTA